>NW_012104809.1:3495666-3497535 GCF_000951045.1 Mandrillus leucophaeus
AGGAATAGGAATTGAGTAACACCTGCTTTGTGGCCTGGATCAATAGGAGTATGGCTGGGAGCTGGAATTTATTTCCCAGGAAGGGAGTATGGGACCTGTCTCTTATACACATCTAGATGTGTATAAGAGAACTTCTCTAAGCAGCTCTCCCTGCCACCACAAGTGTCTGTGGTGGTCAAGGGGTCCCCTCCTATTGGGGTTTCAGAGGTCCGTGGAAAGAGCAGGTAGCTCCTTGCAAGTTCTACTCAACTATTTCTACAGAGCTTTTGTAATTAAAAAATGAGTCTTGGTGCACAGTATCCCATGCAGGTTTCCCAGTTTTCTCTTCTTTCAACTCAGCTTCTATGTCTACCCTACATTCACTCTTGGTTCCTTCCCTCTGAAGGTCTGTTAAAAGCACAGCAGTTGTCTTAGTCCCTGTATGGGAGCTGTTCCAGTTGTCTTGGCAATTTATTTTTTCACAACTCTGGAGACTGGGAAGTCTGAGATCAGTGGGCTGGAGTCCTGTGAGGACCTTCTTGCTACATCATCTCATGCCAGAAAGCAAGAGGGAGAGACAGAGCAAGAGGGAGATAAATTTGCCTTTTTAACATGGCATTAATCTGTCTCATGGGTGGAGCCCTCATGGCCTAATCACCTCATAGAGGTCTTACCTATTAATACTGTTGAAATAGCAATTAAATTGCAATATGAGTTTTAGAGGTGGCAGACATTCAAATAATAACATTCTACCTCTGCCCTCAGCAGAACTCACATTCTTATCACGTAGAAAATACATTTATTCCGTCCCAATAGCTCAAAAAATCTTAACATGAGCCAACTTCAACTCAGAAGTCCAAAGTCCACAGTTTCATCCAAAGTAAACATGAGTGATATTCAAGGTGTGATTTTTTCTAATACAAATTCTATTTCAGCTATCAGAGTGTGCAATCAAAACAAGTTACATGCTTTCAAAGTACAATGGTGGGACAAGCATACAGTAGACACTCCCATTCCAAAAGAGGGAGATAGGCAATACAAATGGATAACTTGTCTTAAGTAAGTTGGAAACTCAGTAGAGAAATATAACATTAAAAAAGCTAGAAAATAAGATTTTTGACTCCACATTCTGCCCTTTGGGTACACTGGAGGTTGGAGAGAAGGCCTTGGGCAATCCTGTCCCTGTGGCTTTGTAGGGTTCAATCTATGCAGCAGCTCTCACAGGTTGAAGTCTTATGCTTGCAGTTCTCTAAGGCTGACATGCACACCGGTGACTATAGTTCTGGGATGTTGGAACTGAACCCATCTCACAGCTCCAGTAAGTCTAGTGTGCACTTTCTGCAGTCCCTCTCTTCCCACAGTTTTGTTGGGCATTGCCCTGGTGAAGAATCTTTGTGGTCAAATCCTGTGAATAAAGTCTTCCTGAGCCCCAGGCTATCTATAAAATCCTTTGACGTCTAGGTGAAGGAAGCCTTGCCCCCACTACTCTTGCATTCTGTGCTCCTACAGAATTGAGACAACATGGATATTGTCAAGAAATACCACTTGCTCCTTTCAAAGATGAGGCCTGAGCATACCTGGAATTTCTTGAGCCACACTTGGGGCAACTGAGAAATGCTGTGTTAGAATGTAGGGGGAGGAGACTTGGGGAAGCCCTTGGCAGTGAGCCCCATGCTCTGAAGTATGCCCTAGGGCTCTCTTTTGACATATTTTCTTTCTCCATATCTTGACCCCATGAGTCTGTGATGAGAGGGGCTGCTCCAATAATCTCAGGTGTGCCTTTAGGGTCATTGTCCTATTGCCCTGATAGATGGTCTCTGGCTTCATTTTATACATATTAATCTCCTCATTAGATGATCACTTACCATACCTTTGGTTTCCTCTTCTGAA
>NW_012104809.1:3498550-3501636 GCF_000951045.1 Mandrillus leucophaeus
TTAACACTTTCCTCTTGTGGCTTCTCCATCAGTTAGAACTTTGTTTTGATATATCTTTCAGTTCTCAGTATGTTATCATCAAACATTTCTTTCCTTCCAAGTATGACTCATGGGTACTGTTTTTCCAGGATTCTTATTGCTCTTAGAATAGTACAACTCAACTACTTATGATTCCCTGGTAACATTTTCTTTCTGAAGAATTTAGTTGGAATTGTTCTACTTCTTTGAATTTGAGTGTCAAACTTTGAAGAAATCTAAAATAAACAGTTACTTAATCTTAAGTGATTTCCCCAAAACTGAAAGTTTAGTAATTCTACCAAAGTATATCTTAATGTTAATAAAACTATATTGTATTTTATTCAATAATGTGTGACCAATTAGTTTATAAATTTATATATAAACTTTTATTTTTTTCTATGATCTCCCTTGGGAAAATCTATTATTTAATTTATATTAATTATTTAATATATTTAATTTATATCTTCTAGGTTGCATAGCAATCATCTTATTTACAAACTTTGTGTACCATTGCATTTTTAAAAATTATTTTTGGGTGATTTAAAAAATACTATTATAGCTTTCTGTTTATTTGGAGTACTGTTTCTTCTGATTTCATTGTTTAAATTATAATTTTTTATTTTATAGTTTTTATTTTTGTTTTAAGGTTACATATTGGAGGCTTTGTTAGATATTTTGTTACGTATTGGATGATGTTTCATCCAATTGGGACATCAAAATAGTGTGTAGAGATTCATACTGCAGACTTTTATTCAAGAAGACATGTTACAGTTCAACAGAAAAAGTGGAAAAACTTGGAATACTTTGAAAGCACCAGTGAGCAGCAGCCTGATCCACTGGCTTGGTGAAAATCTGCAAAGTCTCAGAGCATTAAATGGGGAATAGACTGACCTCATAGTAGACAATTCCAGCGGGGAGCCAGGCAATTCAGTCTATGGGGGAGTTCCTTGATTCTACTAAGCCGGAGATCTGACTTGATGAGCAGAAGGGAGTCTATGAGAAAGAGAGACATGAGGGGTGTTTTAGGTGGACTTCTCAGAGCTTAGTACCAATACAACAAAGTGATTTTTTTTTCTTAATTCATAGGGAATCTTGCAGAAATCTTTTGACTAACTCAGGCAGTAGTCACAGACAGAGAGGCTCTCAATTGAGATCAGCGATGTAATCTTGATGGGGGATGAATCCCTATGGCCAGATCTGAGAGGCAAGCAGAGAGTGAGTTTTTGTTACAGGAATAGGAATTGAGTAACACCTGCTTTGTGGCCTGGATCAATAGGAGTATGGCTGGGAGCTGGAATTTATTTCCCAGGAAGGGAGTATGGGACAAATTCACAATTTGAGCATAGACTTTTTGGGACTTAGCTGACTGTTTTGGCTTGCTGTCAGTGGCAGACTGTCATGTCAAGGGCATGAGAGCTGAGCAAATCTCACTACCCGTATTTGACCATGGAGCTTGGGCCGCCCCTCTCTTCCCATGGGTATGTGGGAGCTAAGTGACTCTCACTACCATGTAATTGGCTATGGAGCCTGGGCCGCCCTTCTCTCCCCATGCGGGCTGTTTTGAGTAGCAGAGGTGCTCCTCCCTGAACATTGCTTTAGTGGCCAGGAAACTACCTTCGGACCTCCATCAGGTGTTCCCCTTTGCCTGTCATTAGAAAACCTAAAAACAAGATATTTTGACCAAGCCTTTACCCAGTTTTTCTCTCTTATTCACCTTGTTGGCAGAACATGGGAGAGAAAACACTAGAAGTTCCATGGTTCTGCCCATCTCCTGTCACATATGAGTACTTCTCCTGATCAACAGAGGTCAAACATAAATCCCATAGTCACCACTGCAACTAGCTGTTTCCTTCAAAAACAACCTACTGGCCAGGTGTTCATCTTATATAGCCCATTAATACATCTTCTGATACTATTGCACAGCACTCAGGAATGAGGCAAGGAAGCTTTGTATAACTTCAGCTACCTCCCTCACAACAGGTCAACTACTTAGGAGGCCCCAACCCCACTCAACCCCACGATACCTTACTACTACAATTGGCATATGAGAAAGCCACCATACTAAGCCTAACTATAACCAAGGAATTCATACAGAGCCTTGAACCCCTGAAAGCACCCAGAAGCAAAGCCAAATGATTCTATTCAATGTACATTACTGTCACTTATTCTTTGGGGATGGGGAATCTCATCCAAATAAAAGTAAATTAAAAATTAAAAAGGGACAGCCAATCCCACCCAAGAGGATGAGTCCCTCAGACATCTTCCTTCTAAATATTGTTACAATGATATTTAATATTTTTGCATTTTAACGTTAATACTGTTTTTTGTTTTTTTTTTTCTTTTTTTTTTTTAGTTCTCCAGATGAGAAGAAACCAGTGTTAACAACTGGCAATATAAAAAACAGGGGTGATGACACCACCAAAGGATTATTCTAGTGCTTTAGCAATGAATTCTAAACAAAATGGAAGTTCTAAATAATGAACACGAAATACTGACAGTATGGAAGCTCAGTGAAATCAAAGAGAAAGTTGAGAAACAGCACAAAAAAATCAGAAAAACAATTCAGTACATGAATTTAAAAATTACTAAAGAGATAGACTTTTTTTTAGAACCAGACAAGTAGAACTTCTAGAAATAATGCATTGAATAAATTACTAAATACATGTAAATTTTTAACAATCAACTAGAAAAACAAGGAGAAAAATATCTCATATCTTGAAGACAGTTTTTTTTAAACTAACCCAGTCAGACAAAATTAAAGAAAAACAATTAAAAACGAACAATACTTTTAAGAGATACGGGATTATGTAAAGCAAACAAATACTTGAGTTATAGTTATTCCTATGGGAGAAAAAAAAAGTACAATATTTTGATCACCTATTTGAGAAAATAATTGAGGAAAACTTTCCTGGTCTTGCTAGAGATTTAGACATCCAGATACCAAAAGATCAGAGTACTACTGGAAGGTACATCACAAGAAGAATTTCACCAAGGCATATAGTCATGAGACTATGTAGTGTCAATGTGAAGGAAAAAATTCTAAAATTAGCAAGAAATAAATGTCTAAT
>NW_012104809.1:3503646-3506045 GCF_000951045.1 Mandrillus leucophaeus
ATATTCTAGTTAACTACTCTTAAATTCTGCTATTCACAAAGTGCCTGGGCATGGACACTAGTCAAGTTCTTTGCCACATTATAACGAGGATGCCTTTTCTCGAGTTTCTGATAATTTATTTCTCATTTTTGTCAGAGACCTCATTGGAATTACTTTTACCATTTATATTTCTAAAAACATTCTGATCACTTAAGTAATCATAATTTCTAAAAAGTTTTAAGCTATTCCTCTGTTTCTTTTCTTCTGAGCTTTCATCAGAATTTTCCTTATTGCTCTGTTTATGGTAACTTAAGCTTTTTCCAGCCTGCTCTTCCAACTGCTTCCAGCTCCACTACTTGGTACTAATTGTCTGTCTCAGTTTGTTTTGTGCTGCCAGAACAGAAACTTGGAATTTTACAAAGGACAAGAATAGACAAACTTACCCTTTTATGATGGCATAAATTTCACCCATGATGACCCTTATGGCCTAACCTCTTAAGAGCCTTATTTAATATTTTTATAATGGCAATTAAACTCCAGTATGAATTTTAGAGGGGATAACCATTCAAACTATAGTATTCCTAAGATACCTTCTATTTTAAAAACAAATACCTTATGTTTTAAAATACCTTCTATTTTAAAAACATTTATTTTGGTTGTTAGCAAAAACAACTTAATGCTGGTCATTTACATTCACTGCTTCACTGATGATAAAAACACAAACATTAAATGGAAAACTTCTATTTCGAAAAACAGAGTTCATTTGTTTGCTTTACTTCTAGAGGCTCTACTTGTTTTAAAATTACACATTTATAGTCATTTATTAAGTCTTTACTTAATTTGAGATAATTAGTACACATAATTTTTCTCATCCATTTCTACCTCACTTCTTTTCTTTATTATCAAGTTTACAGTGTTAAAGTGTGTAGTATTAAATTAACATTTTAAAACCATAATTCCTCATATTCTTCAGTTTGTATACTGATATACAGATGAACTGACTTGTTAACACTTTCCTCTTGTGGCTTCTCCATCAGTTAGAACTTTGTTTTGATATATCTTTCAGTTCTCAGTATGTTATCATCAAACATTTCTTTCCTTCCAAGTATGACTCATGGGTACTGTTTTTCCAGGATTCTTATTGCTCTTAGAATAGTACAACTCAACTACTTATGATTCCCTGGTAACATTTTCTTTCTGAAGAATTTAGTTGGAATTGTTCTACTTCTTTGAATTTGAGTGTCAAACTTTGAAGAAATCTAAAATAAACAGTTACTTAATCTTAAGTGATTTCCCCAAAACTGAAAGTTTAGTAATTCTACCAAAGTATATCTTAATGTTAATAAAACTATATTGTATTTTATTCAATAATGTGTGACCAATTAGTTTATAAATTTATATATAAACTTTTATTTTTTTCTATGATCTCCCTTGGGAAAATCTATTATTTAATTTATATTAATTATTTAATATATTTAATTTATATCTTCTAGGTTGCATAGCAATCATCTTATTTACAAACTTTGTGTACCATTGCATTTTTAAAAATTATTTTTGGGTGATTTAAAAAATACTATTATAGCTTTCTGTTTATTTGGAGTACTGTTTCTTCTGATTTCATTGTTTAAATTATAATTTTTTATTTTATAGTTTTTATTTTTGTTTTAAGGTTACATATTGGAGGCTTTGTTAGATATTTTGTTACGTATTGGATGATGTTTCATCCAATTGGGACATCAAAATAGTGTGTAGAGATTCATACTGCAGACTTTTATTCAAGAAGACATGTTACAGTTCAACAGAAAAAGTGGAAAAACTTGGAATACTTTGAAAGCACCAGTGAGCAGCAGCCTGATCCACTGGCTTGGTGAAAATCTGCAAAGTCTCAGAGCATTAAATGGGGAATAGACTGACCTCATAGTAGACAATTCCAGCGGGGAGCCAGGCAATTCAGTCTATGGGGGAGTTCCTTGATTCTACTAAGCCGGAGATCTGACTTGATGAGCAGAAGGGAGTCTATGAGAAAGAGAGACATGAGGGGTGTTTTAGGTGGACTTCTCAGAGCTTAGTACCAATACAACAAAGTGATTTTTTTTTCTTAATTCATAGGGAATCTTGCAGAAATCTTTTGACTAACTCAGGCAGTAGTCACAGACAGAGAGGCTCTCAATTGAGATCAGCGATGTAATCTTGATGGGGGATGAATCCCTATGGCCAGATCTGAGAGGCAAGCAGAGAGTGAGTTTTTGTTACAGGAATAGGAATTGAGTAACACCTGCTTTGTGGCCTGGATCAATAGGAGTATGGCTGGGAGCTGGAATTTATTTCCCAGGAAGGGAGTATGGGACAAATTCACAATTTGAGCATAGACTTTTTGGGACTTAGCTGACTGTTTTGGCTTGCTGTCAGTGGCAGACTGT
>NW_012104809.1:3510250-3515054 GCF_000951045.1 Mandrillus leucophaeus
GGATTATGTAAAGCAAACAAATACTTGAGTTATAGTTATTCCTATGGGAGAAAAAAAAAGTACAATATTTTGATCACCTATTTGAGAAAATAATTGAGGAAAACTTTCCTGGTCTTGCTAGAGATTTAGACATCCAGATACCAAAAGATCAGAGTACTACTGGAAGGTACATCACAAGAAGAATTTCACCAAGGCATATAGTCATGAGACTATGTAGTGTCAATGTGAAGGAAAAAATTCTAAAATTAGCAAGAAATAAATGTCTAATCACCAATAAAGGAAATCCCATCAGACTAACAATGGACTTTAAAGCATAAACCTTGTAAGTGAGAATATATTGGGATTCTATTTTTACTCTTCTTAAAGAAAAAATTGTCAGACAAGAATTTTATATTCTGCTAAATGAAGCTTCATAAATGAAGAAGAAATGATGTATTTCTCAGATAAGCATATACCAAGAAAATTTGTCACTACTAGATTGGCCTACAAGAAATACTCATAAGAGTTCTAAGTAAGGAAATGAAAGACTGATGACATCATCAAAACACACAAAATTCTGCATTAGACAGGTTTTATAAAACAATTATGCAATTAGGCTATAAAGGAACTAACAATTAACATTGTTATAGGAGGAAAACCTCATGTATCAACATTAATCTTGAAGGTAAATGAACTAAATTCTTCACTTAAAATACGTATATTGGAAGAATGGATTGAAAAAGTAATAACACAGGATTCGACCATATACTGCTTACAAAGAACCCACTTAACTGGTAAAGATATTCATAAACTCAAAAGAAAGGGGTGGAAAAACTATATTATTCCATGATAAAATAAACCAAAAGGGAGCAAGTGTAGCTATACTAACATCAGATAAAACAGACTTTTAATCAACCACAGTTAAAAAAAAAAAAAAAAGAATGCCATTACATGGAGATAAAAGGAATCAACTCAACAAGAGGATATAACAATCCTAAGTGTATATGCCCCCTAAACTTGAGCGCCTAGATGCATAAAACAAATACTACTATACCTAAGAAAAGAGATAGACAGCAATGCAATAATAGTGAGGGACTTCAATACCCTACAGACAAACTAGGCAAGTCATCTAAACTAGGCAGATCATCTAGGCAGAAATCAACATGGAAACTGGGTGTAAATTGTACTGTAGGCCAAATGGACTTAACATATATTTACAAAACATTCTATCCTACAATTTCAGAATATACATTCTTCCATGGTGGATGGGTTACTTGACCCCATGTGTTTGAAACCAATCTGAATAACATTATCTTTTCTCCTCCCAACTTTCCTTATCCTGTTCTTCCTTTCTTAAGGTATCAGTATGTCAGCTAATTATACACAGCTGTGAGGGAGAGTTTGTGAGCAGTGCAGGAGCATGAGCCGAACTTGGTCACCCATGCAAGTGTTGCCTTGAAGTCCTACTGTCCAATGATATAGATCCATGGAGGAGCTGGAAGCATGGGCACGGCCGGCATGGGAGATTATTTTTATTAAATAAATTTATAAGTGAATTTAACAAAACGAGTGTGCTAAAGATAATTACAGCCATCTTTTTGCAAGAAAAGGATAAACACATGAAAAGGAGAAAGAATGAAAGCTGAAGTATTATATCGTAGGTGTCATTTTATTATAGATAGACAAATAAAAATCGATAAATTTAGAGGTGTAGAAGTGTGTATGTAAATGTATACATGCTTTTATTGTCTAGTTCTTTTCAATGAACTAGAAGCAATGACACTGTAGAGAGTAAGCACTTTCTCTACATTTTTAGGTTGTGTGGCTAAACCTGAGAATTAAATTGCCTAAACATAGACTAACAAGAAAAAATCGTGCTAGTTTCATTTTACGTTAACATTTTTACATGTTCACAGAGGCCTTCTTGTATAAGAAATGAATATCTAAAGAAGCAGATAGACCTAAGAGATTATACACGATTTTAGCAAAGAATGATAAATTGTGGAGACATAACAAGACAGAAGTAAAAAAAGAGTTTGGGCTAGAGGCAATTAATTGTGGGGAAGTGAGTAGAAAATATATGAGAGAAACTAGTGAAAGATAAGATTTATTTTAGTAGGTTTGCTTGTACAGATTCATACTGGTATTGACCCCTGCTTCCAGTGATAAGAATTTTCTTCTTTTTCTAGTATGGCAAGGGCATCTTTCTAAAGAAAGTTATTCTTTGATTTTAGGTAGAAAGCTGGAGTTCAGACACCTCTTCCTACATTTGCTGTTTCTTAATTGTCTTCAGCACAAAATAATCAATATGCTAAGTGGCATGTTTTAAGGTGATATGTCTTCATCTTCTTCAACATCCAGTAGTAATGAGCAGCTCACTGAGAGCCCTGATCTTAGTTTCAAAATACTATCTTCCAATATCTAGACCAAGGTTACTTGATTAAATGGTTAATACTGATGTTGGGTGAAGGAAAATACAAAATGAGTCTATAATATTTTGTACTAAACAAGTAGGAAAATGTTCAATTCACTGTGGGGAGAATCTAAAAGCATCATCTATACAACCACAAATATCTGAGCTCTCATACCCTATGCTAGCCCACTAGCAGGAGGACAAAAACAAATATTTTAAGTTCTTTCGTGTATCATATACCATTTCTGTTATAGTAAAATATTCTATTAAAAGTATTATGGTCTCTAAATACAAAATATACAACATACCACAGTTTAAACCATAAAAAGTTCATTTGTCTCCCATTTAAATATCTGGAAATTGGTGATCCAAGGCTGCTATAGTGCCCTACATTGTGAGGATATATAACCTGTCAATCACAGTTTTCTGCAATATGAAGCCACATGAAAAAAATT
The DNA here is from genome assembly GCF_000951045.1 of Mandrillus leucophaeus. NCBI lineage: Eukaryota > Metazoa > Chordata > Mammalia > Primates > Cercopithecidae > Mandrillus > Mandrillus leucophaeus. Next base: position 3,513,098 of record NW_012104809.1, read on the forward strand.
ATTTTATGTAGTCATATGTACAATCATCACATTGCTATTTCAGCTAGCAAAATGACAATAAGAGGTATAATTTTGTTACTGACATTTTCCAAAAATTGTACTTAGATCTTCTATATGAATCTTATTTGCAACAACTTGGTCATATGGTTTACATATAGCTGCTAAATGGGGGTGGGAAATGTATGCAATTCAGACAACCATTTACTGAACTAAAATATGAGGATTTTAACACCATAGAATAATGATGCGAATTTACATTGGAGAAGGCAAGTAATAATATCTACTCCAAAAATTAATAATTCACTCACCTATTCCTTTACTCCAATTATTTAGACCACCTGTCAATACATTCAAATCTATGATGTGGCATTAAATTTCCTATTACTGTAGATAGTTCTTCTATACAGTCTACTCTGGGTTGTCCTGTATGCCCATTGCACAGATGTCCCCCTGCAACCTTCAGTCTCATTTATTCTTGTAAGTACTGAGCGCTAACCAATTGCATAACTGCAGCCACTTCAGTCCCAATTACAGTATTCATTTTATTTAACCGGGTTAGTAGTTTCCTTGTGGAGTGCCCATTGCCTGTATTATGATAACTTTTCTGATGGGCTAATCAAATTTTTAAGAGAAATAATTTCCAATTTCTTAACTGTTTTTGAAATGATAGTCTATTCTAATTAAGAGATTAAAAAAATTAAACATCATCTAGAGAATATATCTTTCATTTTCTGTCAGTGTGTAGGAGAAAAAGAAGAATCATGTATTTCAGCTTATAACTCCTTATTAAACAGGTTTTCAATAAACGCTATTTTTCCCTTAGCACTTATCTTTACCTTTAGTTTCACCCAGTAATACCCCTAATTCCAGCCATATGGGGGTTCTGAGATGCATATTTGATTTATTCTCAGCTTTCATTATTTGGGGCTTAGAATTTAATTTTTTTGAGAGTAATAAATCAGTAATAACTCAAATTGTCTTTCCCTTCCACAATGCTGTTGCTATTATTTTATTGCTATCAAATTTATCTTTGGAGATGCATATGTTTAAAAGCATTTGTCACTCTTTCTTTAGTAGGGCTTAGCAAATTCTTAAACATAAATGTTCAATTCACCATCTTTAACCTGAGGTTAGTTTTACTTCATTTATTAACTAAAAATGCAAAAGACAGCAAACCTTATTCATATTAAATATACACAAGGACATTTATTTTATTCTGAATGTGTGACAGTTATATATAAGATATATTGCATAAATCATCTGGAAGAAAAATACCGTGTTCTAGGCTACATAGAGTCTGAGAACAGTCTTTATTTCTTTATCTATTCCATGAGATAGTGATGTATTTTTGTTTTTCATATCCTGTGAAGTCAATGACAGATTATTTTATCATAGATGACATTTACTAAACTGTAATTCCTTTTGAGATTGATAATGACCAGAATGCTTTTTTTTAACCTACACGAAGTTCACTAATAATCTCCTGCAAGTCCACTTTTTAAAAATTGCCAGATAGGAGATGCATCATTGTAGTTGTCCTTTATTTAAACACAATCATACCAAATTTGCTGACCATCTCTTTGATGATGTGTGTCCCTTAGTGATACGTTTCTCCATTGATAGGATTTTTTTTTTTTTAAATTCCAAGTTAGATAAATCAAGCTTACAGATACGTAAATAAAATATGTCTTCAGGAGAAGTGCTTGTGCTTTTCATGGTTTAACTGCACAACAACGTCATCTATGACACAACCACTATTTTTTTGTCTGTAAATTAATGTGGAGATTTTTTCTTTCTCCTCCTGATGAAGCATAATTATCACAAGATATTTGCTGTGCCTTGAGGCATTTACATCTGGTTCCAGGCATAAAAAATGAGAAAAAGAAGTAATTCATTATTTCAGAAAGTTTTAATTTACTCAGTCAATTGTTTGTTTTTTGTTTTGAAGCAGGCAGGA
>NW_012104809.1:3516594-3537746 GCF_000951045.1 Mandrillus leucophaeus
TCTTTCTTTCTTTTTTTCCTTTTGATGGAATTTTGCTCTGTTTCCAGGCTGAAGTGCAGTGGCACAATCTCTGCTCACTACAACCTCTGCCTCCTGGACTCAAGCAATTCTCCTGCCTCAGCTTCTCTAGTAGCTGTGACTATAGGCTCCTGCCACCATGTCAGGTTAATTTTGTTGTATTTTTGTAGAGACAGGGTTTCACCTTGTTACCCAGGCTAATCTTGAACTCCTGAGCTCAGGCAATCCGCCTATCTTGGCCTCCCAAAATGCTGGAATTACAGACATGAGCGCCTGGTCCTATCCTCCACTTTCCTAACAAACTGTGGTTATATAAGGAGAAAACAAAATAGAGATTAACCTCTGGGGAAACAGAAGAAAAGATATAAATACCTAGCATTTAATATATATATATTTATATTTTATTCAAGTGAAAAACAAAATTTAGGAGTGACTGAACATTTATTCAAAATTGATGTTTTAAATAATACCTTTATTATAAGATTTTGCTGCCAAACATTTTGCACCTCCCCCATGCCTGCTGATGGCATGCTTACTCCTAGAAAATATTAAAATACAAAATATATTATGTTACAATTAAAATTATACCTCCTTAACATTAAGAATTGTGGAAAATAACTAACTATAAAAAAGTTATATAATTATTTTTTATATAATTAGTGGATTAATTAGAAAAAAGTAGCATGATTTAACAAGTACAGTGAATATTTTACTTTTATTTACATTCATATATCTTCATGAATTGCATATTTAGCTGTGCCAGCAATTGAACCAAGATTGAGATCCATTAAATTTAGATTTATTCACAAAGAATACAAATAAGATCTAAGATAATAAGAGGTCTATTCAACCAAATTGTTGTAAAAGTACTAAAATACTAGAACATAATTATAAATTATCAGTAAAGTTATAAGAACATTGTGAGAGTAAAAATTATTTTGTTTCATTAAAATTACATTAAAACTATTAGAAGTAGCATTCACATTATTGTAGCCAAAGCACATCACATATTAGATATTATTAATTTCAGCTCTGGCTAAAAGCATCTTTAAGCCTTAGTTAAAAGTGTAATGAATAACCTTGAAAGAACAGGGGGACAGTTCATGCAAGTGAGCAGAAAAGACAAAAGCCTTAACCAGGCATTACATACTATCTCTTCATATTATGGGTAGAAGTTGATCTATATTGGCTAAGAAAAAGAAAATGCTTTATATATTTAAAGAAAAAAATATATAATTATATACGTAATATATGTGTATACATGTCTATATATGTGTTGTGTATATATATGTCTATATATGTATATCTATACATGTGTGTGTGGTTGTTAGTAATTATTTATTCGGTTTACCTGATACTCTGAATTTAAAATGTATCTTAAAAGAAATTACATTTACTAAGGGGACTATTAGAGAAGACATTTCCACATAAATTATAACCTATAATTTTTTAGGAATTAATTTTTACCAATAAAAAGTGATTAACTTATTAATAATGAATTCTATTTCTATTAAAATTCTGCTACTATTCAGAACCTAGCAGATTAATTTGAAAATAAAGTATTGAATTCTAGTTTGACACATAACCTATGAGTCACCTAGTTTTTAAAAAATACGTATTTTAAATTGTAATGTGCTGTAGCTACATAGTAGGCATGTGTACATAGTATATATTTATGGGGTATATGAGATATTTTGATACAAACATAAAATGCATAATAGTCACATAAGGGTAAATGAGTTATCTATCACCTCAAACATTTATCCTTTGACCTACAATCAAATTATTCTTCTTTTCGTTATTTTAAAATGTACAATAAATTATTGTATCATACATTATTGTGACTGTAGTCACCTTATTGTGCTATATAACTATTTTAATAAAATATTGGCCTAATAGCAAATGCAAATATTTACATTTAAAATTTACACTTTTATTTTGAATACTTGATTAATATATTTTACCGGAACGTAAAAACAAAATTCTAAAATAATCACAATAAAAAAATTATTCCTTTAATAAAATATAAAGGAGAAAAAAGAGCTAAAATTAATTATATAATACTATTTACACTAAACTCTTGATGTCATTTGATTACTGTTCCAAATTTCTAACTTAGGAAAAGATCTAAAGTAGCAAATTTTTTTTCAAGGAAAGATAGATCATCCCACTTGCTGTAATTTCTAAGTAGGTGTCCTTTCAAAATTCTTGCGTTTAAACCTAATGTTCAATATGATAATAGGTGGGGCCTTTTGGAAACTGTTGAAGTCATGAGTGTTCTACTCTCATAAGTCAGATTAGTGCTCTTATAAAACAGATTGAAGAGAGTGCTCCAGCCCCCTTATACCCTGCACCCTTCTGCCATATAAGAATACAGCATTTGTCCCTTCTAATATGAAATTATGCAGCAACAATTATTATCTTGCAAGCAGAAAGTGAGCCCTTACTGGAAACTGAATTAGCTGGTGTCTCAATCGGGGACTTTCTAGAATTCAGAACTGTGAGAAATAAATTCACGTTGTTTATAAATTACCTCTTCTGTGGCATTTTGTTACAGCAGCAAGGACAGATTAAGACACCATTTTTTCTCTCTGTAAACGTGCTAACTAAATTTCTGGAAATAAATGAATGCTAATTTACTAGAGTAGTGGTTCTAAAAGTATGTTCTATGTACCTTTTGGGCTTTTTGCAACCAATTGAAATGATCCCTAGGGCTGAACTATTTTTATGAAAATGCTAAGGCATTATTTATATTTTTATTGTGTTGACATATGCACTTATGGTAGAAAAATAATGTTGGTAAAATTGCAAACAGCCATAAATGAATTGAAGTACATCAAATTCTATCAGTAGTTATTGTATTTTATACTCCTATAAACTATAAACTTGGCGTAATGTTACGGAATATCTTTGCTAAATGTAATAGTTAAATTTTATGTGTCAACTTTGCAAGGCTATGGTATCCAAGTAATGGGGAGGTATTTTTTAGATGTGATTAACATCTATATCAGTTTACTTTAAATAAAGGAGATTACCATCAACAATATAGATGGACCTCATTCAATCAGTTGAATGCCTTAAGAGGAAAACAAAACAGAACAAAACAAAGCAGTGCTGAGTTTTTCTCGGAGAAGAAGAAATTCTGCCTCAAGACCATAACATGGAAATTATGCTTGCGTTTCCAACCTGTTGGACTGTGCTCTGTGTTTCAAATTTAAGGATGCAACATTAAGTCTTGCCTCAGTTTCCTGCCTACCAGTCTTCCAACAGAATTTAGATTTGTCAGCTCTCATTAATTCTGAGCCAATTCTTTAAAACAAATCTGTATACGTTATATCTATATCTATCTATATCCTACTGGTTCAATTTCTCTGGAGAATTTTGACTGTTATAGCTTTTGGTACTGAGTGGTTTTAGAATAATAGAATCTTAAGAATGAGTTTCTATGAATTAGTTAAGAGATTTCTGGAATTGTCTCATACTACAGTTTGAATGTTTTCCCCTCTAAAATTTGTGTTGAAACTTAATCCCCAGTGTAGCAATACTGAGAGGTGGGAGCTGCTGTTACAGAGATGGAATCCTTAAAAGCAGTGGGAATAATTGGATGCTAGGTGGCAGGGGTCAAGTGGTAGCACTTAATTGTAAGAGATAAGGTAGATGTAGTTACTGTAATGAACAATTTAAAGGAGTAATCAAAATTGTCTGACTCCTGGAGACCTATGGCATTGTGTCCCCAGGAGAGAAATAGATGGGCAGTCTAATAAATTCTTATTTAATCTGTAAAAGTGGAAGAAATCTAGGTCAAGTGAACAGAAGTCTGACTTGAAACATCAAAAAGAATCATGTTCCCTCAATCAATTCCCAGATTTGAACCAGTTTACAGACCCAGAACACCTTGAATGAAAAGGAGGTCAAGTCTCTTTGAGAAGGGACCTCAATAAATGGTTAGAAATGAATATTGTTAATCTTTTTCTCAGCCTTTTCCTAAGGGACATACAGCCTCTTACCAGGGTGGGTGCACTGGGGAAAAGGAAATAATGAGATGTTTGGGGGATTGCTGGGGACACGCTCTAAACTGAAACTAAAGCTAGGAGGTCCAAGTATCACCACGGTCCGCTAGTCAGAGAAGGGGTTTATGGAAATCTGGTGATCAATGGAGTCTTAGTTCATGTCCATCTTATAGTATGCCCAGTGAGTCCCCAAATCCATCTGGTGGTGATGTCTCTGGTTCCAAAATGCATAATTGGAATAAACATACTTAGCAATGAACAGACTGCTATGCTTCCTGGCCTGAGGAGTGAGGGCTACTGTGGTGAAAAAGGCCAAGTGGAAGGTGCTAAAACTGCATCTACCTAAAAAATAGCAAGTCAAAAGCAAAGCATAGTACTGGAGGGACTGCAGAGATTAGTTCTATTGTTAAGACTCAAAGAGTTCAGGAGTGGTGATTCTTACCACATCTCCGTTTATCGTGCCTTTTTGGTCCATGCAATGGATAGTTGTGTAAAGGACGAGAAGAAAATAAAGTAGGTGAAGTATGTTAGCAAAATACTAAGAGCACATAATTGTTGTCTAATGCTGCATAACAAATTATCACCAATTTAACAACTTAAAACAATACATGTTTATGATTTCACAGTTTCCATGCATCAGAAGTCTGGCATATTTTCACTGGATAAAATCAATGTGTAAGCCTTGATCTTGTCTAAGACTCAGAGTTTTTGTTTGTTTGTTTGTTTGTTTGTTTTTATGCTTACTTTTTATTGACAGTGAATAATTCCTTTTGGCTGTAGAACTGAAGGTTGTTTTTTTTACTAGCTCTCAAATGGGTCTGTTCTGAAGTCCGAAGTCCTAGAGATCTCTAGTCATTCCCTGCCACAAGTCTTTATCTACACATTATGGGAGATGGTTCCTTCAAGGCCAATAGAAGGATGTCTCCTCCAAAATCTCTCTGACATTTATTAAGGGCTCACACAGGATAACATTCATTTTGAGTCACTCAAAGTCAACTGATAAGAGATGTTAATTACTTATGAAAAACCCCTCTGATATGTAAGGTGATGTAATCATGGGAGTGATTTCCCATCAATTTCACAAGTCAGGTTTACACCTAATGTGAGACTACTATACAGACTGCCTATGCCAGGGGGTGGGAATCTTAGGCCCCCCTAAGATTCTGCCTGCCACAGAGACTTAGAGTGGTGGACTGAGTATTTAAACAAAATGTGTAACCAATAAAAATTGATTTACTTTTTAGAAATAGAATAAAAACGGTTAAAGGAGAGTGCTCTGACAGTATCTTAAAGGTAGATGTCCAAGTGCAACATGCCTGAGACATTTAGTTCTGATAGATTTATTAATAACTTCTGATAGATTTATTAAATTTTTATTAAATAAGTTCTGATGGATTTATTAAATAAGTTTTTTAGTATAAAATCCTTAAAAAGAATGGAGTAATGTTGACATGAATTAAGATCATTTATCTCAGAAATGATGTGAGATGGTATAAGAAATTTCAATAACATTGGTAGTTAGGAATGTGACTTAAGAAAAAAGAAGAAAAGGTAAATAAATTATCCCATCCTGGGTGTCAGGAAGAATGACAGGAAGAAAGCAGTCCAGAAGACAACTCTGGTTTTGAATGATAAATTCATAAGTAATAGATTTAGTATAACAGTTTCTTATGGATGATGTAAAAGTTACTATGGTTTAAAACCATGTAAATGTATTATTTTATAGTGTCTGGAGATCAAATGTACAAAATGAAACTAGGCTAGAATCAAGGCTGTATTTCTTCTGGAGGCTTTTGTAGATCATCTGTTTTCTTGCCTTTTCCACCTGGCATTGATGTCCAAATTCCTTAGTTAAAAATTACCTTTTCCCATCTTCAAAATCAGGAACAGTAGTTTGAGTTATCACGTCCACTTATCTTGACCTTCTCTTCTTCCTTCCTCTTCTGATTTAAAATACTCTCATGATTACATTGAGTGTCCCTGGATAATTCCAGATACTCTTCTCATCATAAACTTAGCTAATTAACAACCTTAAATTTATCTGCAATTATAATTTTCCTTTGCCATATGACATAACATATTCATAGCTTCATAGGATTAGGATGTAGAAATCTTTGTGTGTCTGTTATTATGCCTACCACACATGGATAGAGAAGAGAAGCCGGCCTAGTGCAGTGGCTCATGCCTGTAATCTCAACACTTTGGGAGGCAGGCTGAGGCAGGCGGATCACCTGAGGTCAGAAGTTCGAGACCAGCCTGGATAACATGGCAAAACCCTGTCTCTACTTTAAAAAATACAAAAAACAGCAAGATGTGGTAGTGGTGCCTGTAATCCCAGCTACTCAGGAGGCTGAGGCAGGAGAACCGCTTGAATCTGGGAGGCAGAGGCTGCAGTGAGCCAAGATCTTACCATTGCACTACAGTCTTGGCGACAGAGCCAGACTCCATCTGAAATAAATAAATGAATGAATAAATAAATAAATAAATAAATAAATAAATAATAATAAGAAGAGAAACCATCCAATTATGAATGTTTTGGATTATTTCACTTATTTGGTTTATTTAATAAAATTCTCTTTTACTAATATATCCCTGTGGCACTCTGTCATTCTTACTCAGTTTTACTCTACATTAGTCTACCCAACTTGTTTTGCTCTACCTTAATAGATACTACATATTTTCCCTAAATAAATTATTATAATGTTATCCACTTAATATTAAACACAAATTTTTTTTAAAAAGCACTTGGCTATCTTATTCTTGAGTACTGAATAAAATATAAATTTCAGTTCTCTTGTTCAATATTCTTCATCACACAATCTTTTACTTTTAGTTCTTCTCAAAGACTCCTTACATCAGCCAGAAAAAATATGTGAAAAGTTCTATATCTGTTTCAGAATCTTTTCTTTACCTTTTTTCTTTAATATATAAGGTGTTGGAAATACAAGTTTATATTGTGTCAACACGGGAATGTTTTTGTGCATCATTAAGGGTAAAGCATTCAACTGTTGCGTAAGGTTTGTGAGTATCACAGGTGTCAGCAGACGAATTTTTAAGTTTTTTTTGTTTGTTTGTTTGTTTGCATATCCACAACTCTCCACACAAAAATAAGAGTGCCTCATTAACATTTATTGTTTCTGCAAGGTCAAAAAGAGAAAGCAGTCAGCTCAAATTATGGCTATTGTAGACTAGCAATGTGTTACTAGACAACGCCTAACACCCACAATTTTTTATTTTGATAATTTTAAATTGAAATGAGAACTATGCCCATATCCCTGGTCTCCAAAAGTATTTAGTTAAAAATAAAATTGAAATGTCAGTACATTGCATTCATTTTAAGGAAAAATCAGGAATGTATTTGTTATCAAAATTATTTTACTACTATGTTGTTCATATTATTGTTGAACTAGAAAAAAATATTATGTAGTAGGTTTCAGGGTATTCATTCTTACTTATTAGGACTTTCTGGTCAAGAATTAAAAATTTGCTTTTTAATTATCTGGGAAAATACAGAAAATAGTGTTGCGATATAGAGGAGTCTCAGAAAATTCCTTCAAGATCCCAAACGATCATGGATCATAGGGACAAGAACCAAAAGAAATTAAGAGAAGAATTTATCTCATAATGTAATTTTAATTTTATTTTCCTTCTCCTCATTCCCATGATTCTTCTGCCTTTCCTCTCCTATTCTCTCATCTTTCTTTTCTTCTCTCTCTGCTTTTTCACTTCTAAAATTCCCAAACGCTCAGACTCTTAGCCCTATTCAGAATCCACAGGGTTTCATCTTGAATGTATTCGATAGAAGCTCCAGATCTGCATTGTAACGATGACCTTGAACTGTTCATTCAGTACTTTTGTGCACCTGTTATATGCTAGTCACTGTTGAAGAATTTTCATATACGGCAATGATGTTCAAAGATAATCCTGTTTTTATGTATCTTATATTTATTGGAAAGAGACAGGCAATAAACAATAGACAATGACTAGCAAATTATGTACCCTGTTAGGAAATAATGAACACTATTAAAACAACAACAACAACAACAAAACACTAGAGAAGGCTGGAGTGGCCAGAACTGTGTTTAGAAGTAAGTTGCAATTTTAAGTCAAATAATCAGGGAAATCATATTTTATGGGCAATATTTTTGTGTGCTCCTTGGCTACAATTTTCTGAGAGTTAAGTTGTAGCTGATCTACCTCAGGTTAGCAACAACTCCATTTCATGCTCAGATAGTTGGATAGTTTCTATGGCATTTTACAAGTAGTCATGCCCCATCTATACAGCTGTAAATTATGAGCTTATTTACCATAAAAATACAAACTCGAGCGGGCGCGGTGGCTCACGCCTGTAATTCCAGCACTTTGGGAGGCTGAGGCGGGCGGATCACGAGGTCAGGAGATCGAGACCATCCCGGCTAATACGGCAAAACCCCGTCCCTACTAAAAATCCAAAAAAAAAAAAAAAAAAAAAAAAAAAAAAAAAAAAAATTATCCGGGCGTGGTGGCGGGCGCCTGTATTCCCAGCTACTCCGGAGGCTGAGGCAGGAGAAAGGCGAGAACTTGGGAGGCGGAGCTTGCAGTGAGCCAAGATCGTGCCACTGCACTCCAGCCTGGGGGACAGAGCAAGACTCCGTCTCAAAAGAAAAACAAACAAACAAACAAACAAAAACAGAGATGTTCTAATAATAGTATTTCTTAGATTAGACTTCTCTCCTATTCAAATATCATAAGTCTATTTACCAAGAGTTTTCAAAATATTTAAAAGGGGATTATACCGGGTCACAAGTCTGCTTTTCTAATCAGCAACTTCTCCTGGATAAGAATCATGGTGTAGCTGTTTAATTTGTGGCTACTTGGGGTACATAAGCCCTGCTGTACACTATTTTCCACTATATCTGATTGATATCCAAATATTACTTTCAAGTCAAGTGAAAAATTACCAGAGTAGTAGGAATAACCTAAGAACCGTGAACAGACTAATTGCTGTAGTCAGCTCCCCATAAACTGAGTCACTAGGGGATACTGTTTCACATCTTTTGTTCAGATTGTAAGAGTAGAGGATTTAGAAAGAGTTTATAAACCAACAGAACAATCTTCTTTCTACAGAGAAATTAATATGGAAGTTTCTTCTAATACCAGTCATTAGTAAATGACTGGTCTGAAAGAGATAGCTAAGAATAATATTCTCTTGCTCTGACCTAGTCAGATGGAATCCTCCTGATGGTATCTCTCCCTGGGGATTGAAATCTACTTATGGACATCTCTGCCGTCTGCTGTGATGTTTGCCTGTTTCTTTATATTTTCCATTTGACCCTCACCATTGCCTGCCTTTTTCAGGCTCTCTGATTTGTCAGGTGTACTATCTACCCACAAAGCTGGTAATAAGAAGAAATTTATTAATTATTTTCCTTGAATCTATACCTGAGCAGATGTCATAGAGTTTAACTGTCTCTGTCACTGGATAATGGACCTGTATTCACAGTCCCAAGTTGGCTATGTGGAACGAAATTATTATCCTTCTCAAGTAGTGTTAAAAATATGTATTGTTAACACCAATTGTGCTGCATCTTCTGCATTATGAGCACTCTGTGAGTACTCATAAACTCATATGTTGCCCAAATCCACTGTTAAGGCAAAATGAGAAAAAAAAAATCACTGCGAGGTGGGAAAAAGATTCAGTTGTATATTTGTATTTTTCCTACTTCTTTATTCATACTCTCTAATCCCAGAAATCTTTCCAGGGTAGTACTCTATCTATGTATATTTCTTCCATATTCAATTCAGAATAGTTGAATTAACTACAACTTTTATTTCACATATTTTAAATGACAGTTCATTTGCTCTATGGATGGAGAGGGATAAAGAATGTCCATTTAATATTGTTTCAGTGTACATTTCTGTACTTGGGTTGCAGTGAATGTATATCCTGATCAGAAGAAATATATTTTGGGTGAGAAGGCTGAATTAATAATGTGCAGTTACAAACCCTTAATTATACTTGCAAGGTCGCTTCTGTCACTGGATAAGTGACATCTAGAATATATTAGGGGTCAATCTTGGTTAATACCCACTTATAGCCACATGGGACTACCATTAATGATCTGATGTATTCCATTTGCTGGCTATGCACTGGACTACATCCTTGGAGAATTTTATCCACCTCCATTTCCAAATGATTCTTATCCTGTTAACACTGAGTGCATTCTTTATATTAGCCATTTCATTCAGTATAAGAGGAATTAGTTATGTCCATGACCATCAGTGCATGTCCTGAGCACAGCATATCCAATTATTTCATGAATACAATAATGACTCTAGGAATCTGATTTAGACATCAACATTAGTGTTCCAATCTCTGTCCAAGCTGGGAAGTGGATTATATTTATTTTTTATTTTTCTACATTTTGGTACTATTATCAGGGATCTCCATTACTTACTTTCTCCCTTCTTGTAATTACTCAGAGAAACCCTATGTGGGATTTCTTTTTTGTCCTATTACAGAAGTTATTTTGCCTGGTAATATAGTAAGTCTGTTGGCTTCAGACCAGGAGTTGTAAAAATTCAAATAATCTCCTAAAAATGAGATCCTACTGTTATTTTTTCTGTTATTAAACAGCTTGTATCTCTGCCTCTTGAACTATCATTCCTTTATCTTCTTCCAACAAGTATTACTGCATGCAATCAGAATACTGCTGCTTTTGAAAGTACAACCTAGTCTTTAGTCCAAACAATATCATCTGTGAACTAGGGAGGTGCTTTTACCTTGGATGGAAAAGAATTATAGAATTCAGACCTACAGCAATGGCAGTGTGGAGGTCCTCCTAGGGCTCAACAGTTGGCCCTATGGGCAGTGAATCTATCTTCTCATGCATGCAGTGTTCTCACTACTCTTGAAATTCATTCTTTAGCATGCTCTTGAATATGCTATTTCCATATCGTAGTGAGTTTTAATGTGCTGCTCCTTGACTATTTGAACATCTCTCAAATATCACCCAAGATATAATTGAAAATTCTGTCCTAAGAATTATCTAACACTCTTCTGTGTTTACGGGTGTGGAGAGTTTTGACCAATGCTCAGTAACAAGTTAGCAATTGTCTTTTAAATGAAAAATTTCATGTCTAAGACTCAAGAGTAGCACTATTTTGCCAAAGTCTAGTCTCCCAGTGTAAATACATTCTGAATGCAGATATTTCTAAAATTATCCGAGCTGCTGGATCACAAGGTCCCAGTGAGACTGCCTGTACCACTGTGTCTGTGAATTACTTCATGATTGTTTCTGCCCCATTTAGTTACAGATTTCTTTCCAATGACCTTGTGAATAGGGTTCAATAGGATTCCTGTTTGAGGAATATTATTTTGCCAAAACCAGAGAAATCTGTTAGCCTCTGAGTTTCTTGCTTATTCACAGTGCCTATGAGAGGTAGTAACTTATTCCTCACAATTCGAAGACCATTTTTGGTTGCTTAATATCAACTTATTATCAGGGATTTTACAGATTAGGCTGAACATTGAATCTACCATAAGCCTCTATTAGTCACATGAGTGACTAAGGTACTTAACTTTTTATGAGCTTCTTTCTCTGAAGATACAACCATCATAATATTATCAGTATAGTGTACTACCAAGTGCAAGCCCTGCCTCCTAGATTTTGACAATATGCAGATACGATAGCTCTGTAGGAGAACAGTGAATTTGTAATAACTTTAATTCAATAAGAATGCAATCTCTGCCTGGTCACGTTCCAAGATTGAGATGAAAAAGAATATGATAGATCCAAGGTTGTAATATCAACAAATATTTTGATTATAATTTCAATATGTCTTCCACTCGAGAGAAAGTAACGTGGTTGTTCAGCAGCGGAATGGGAGGTTTGGTAGAATATCTTTAATGAAATGAAGAAGTCAAACAAAAGCATCCATATGGATTGAAAAATAAAATAAACATTTTAAAAACTAGTAGCTCCACAAAAATGTAGCCCGGGGAGATTTTTAAAGAAAATTTATCTTCATTAAAAAAATGCCTTATTCATTTCTGCAATTTAAGGCCCTAGCACAATATCTTGCATATATTTAGCATTTAAAGAATATATTTTCATTAGTTTAAACAACATAATATTTTAAACAATCTAATTTTGTAGTTGATATTAGAGTTGGGAGTAGGGGCCAGGGAGAGGCAGGAAGAAGAAAATCACAAAATCTTATGCCACTTCAACAGTCTATATTTTATAGAATCTTTCTACTTAACTACTCTCTCTCTCTCTCTCATGAATACTTAAGCACAGCTCCTTCTGTTCTGAGCAATAACAGTGGTTGATGTACTAATACAGATGTACTGAGCTGTATAAAACCGAAGTTGAGTTGTCAAACTGAAGAGCACAAACCCACTGCTGTCTCCTGCATACTCAGGATTTAAACTATGCTCTGTCCACAGCAAAACAATCTTCAAAAGGAATATATCACCATACTGGAAAAAAACATTGCATTTCTGACTTGTTGGTGTCATTTCATTATTGAAACAAAAGCCTCAAACTTTCCTTCCTTTTTTTCCTTTCTTTCTTTTTCTTTCTTTCTTTTTCCTTCCTTCCTTCCTTCCTTCCTTCCTTCCTTCCTTCCTTCCTTCCTTCCTTCCTTCCCTCCCTCCCTCCCTCCTTCCTTTCTTCCCTCCTTCCTTTCCCCTCCCTCCTTCCCTTCCTCCCTTCCTCCCTTCTTTCCTTCCTCCCTTCCTTCTATACTTTTTTTTCTTTCTGTCTTTCTTTTCTTCATCTTTTTTTCTTTCCAATTCTATCCAGCACTTTGGGAGCCCAAGACAGGTGGATCACGAGGTCAGGAGTTTGAGACCAACCTGGCTAACTTAGTGAAACCTTGTCTCTACTAAAAATACAAAAAGATTTTAGCTGGGCGTGGTGGCAGGCACCTGTAATCTCAACTACTCAGAGCTAAGACAGAAGAATCACTTAAACCCGGGAGGTGGAGGTTGCAGTCAGCTGAGATCCCGCCATTGCAATCTAGACCAGACAACAGTGTGAGACTCTGTCTCAAAAAAAAAAAAACAAAAAACAAAATTCTTAAATTAAAAGTAAAATTTTGAAAATTATTTTCTCTAAACTTTGCAGCAAACTTTTATTCATAGTTGCCATAATGCTAATACTAAACTATATTAATTTATTAGTGATATCCTAGAAATAATAAAATGTATTCTGTTAAATTACAGGCAAATTGCACTTAAATTTTATGACCATATTTATAAATGTGTACATACATACATTTATGTACATACATACACAAAATCACACAGTATGTGGATGTATATATTTAATTTCATGTTCAGACTATATGTAGACTCAGAATAGAAAAAGACATACTTAAATCTTTTTTTGGTAAGATAACACTATTAATTCAATTATTCTTTTTGAATTTTAGTCAGTTTAAAAATAGAGTACTTCTAAGATTTAGTTTTTATTGTAGTTCATGAAAATCTTACTTTGAGAAGGTGGCTTCATCATAACAACTTGATGTAAATTGGATGAATTCAGACCAATGAAGAAAAGAAGAGACAGATGTAAAGTTTAAGGCACACTTCATCTCTTAGGTTGGTTTCCGGCAGTAGAGTCTGTTGAATTTTCAGAGTCTTCTGTATCTTTTGTTACAATTCCTCATTTAGATGTGTGTTTTGCAAATATTTTCTCTCAGTCTGCGACATGTCTTTCCACTGTATTAATACTGTCTTTTGCTGAGCAGAAGTTTTCAATTTTAATAAAATTCAACAAATCAATTCATTCTTTCATCGTTCATGCTTTTAGTATTGTATCTTGAAACTTACCATGTTCAAAGTCACTTAGATATCCTCCTATGTTTTCTTTTAGAAGTTCTATAATTTTGCATTTAAATTTAGGTCTATGATCTATTTTGAGTTAATTTTTATGAAAGGTAAAAAGACTTTGTCCATATATATATTTTTGCCTATATATATGTTTTTGCCCATACGGATGTACATTTTTTTTCTAGCACCATTTGTTGAACCAGTTATACTTCATTTAATTGCTATAACTACTTTTTTTGTCAATGATCAGCAAACTATATTTGTAAGGATCTATTTTTGAGTTTGTTATTCTGTTCTATTGATCTGTGTGTCTATTATTTTGCCAATGCTGCATTACTTATGACTGTAGTTGTTTTGAAGTCAGGTAGAACCTCCAAGTTTTTAATTTAGCTTTAATATTGTTGGCCACACTGGTCTTTTACTTTCCATGTAAACTTTAGAATCACTTTAGTGATATTTACAAAATGGTTGGCTGTGCCTTCTATGGGGATTGTGTTGAACCTATAGGTAAGAATAAGAATAAATATGTTGGCATCTTAAAAATATTGAGCCTTGCAATTCATGAACAGAGAATATCTTCATTTATTTAAAATTTTTATTTCTCTCTTCAGCTTTTTGGTAGTTTGTATTCTTTACTTATTTTGTTAAATTTATACCTAAGTATTAAATGTTTTGATGCTATTGTAAATGGTATTATGTTTTTAATTTCATATTTTATTGTTAATTCTAGTACACAGAAAAGCAATTGACTTTTCTGTACTAACCTTGTATTCTATAGTTTTCCTCTAACTACATATTATTTACAGAATTTTTTTTGTGTGTTTGTCTTTTCTGCTTCTTTGGAATTTTATACATAAGCAGTGATGTCAGTTTTTTTTTAAAGACAATTTTACTTCATGTACATTTTTTTCTTTTTTACCCTATTGCACTAGCTAAAACTTCCAGTACAATTTTGATTAGAAGCTGAGAGAGAAGACATTCTTACCTTATCCTCAATCTGATGAAGAAAGAGTCCAAGTTTTTACAGTTAAGGATAATGTTAGCCATAGATTTTTTGTAGGTTTTCATTTGTTCTTTAATCAAATTGAGAAAGTTCTGCTCTATTCCTAGTCAGATAAGAGCTTTGTATCTTAAATGGGTGTTAGATTTTTTTTTTTTTTGAAAAAACTAAACTTATTAATATGATCACGAAAATTTTAATACCTGAATAATTTAACTATACATTCAAAACAGATGCCAGATGCCGATCAGGAAAATTATGTTCTACACAGGAGTTTTTCGTGTGGAAGAAAATGAATTGACAGAGAAGGTTAAACATAAAAAAAAAAAAACTAAAACTAAAACTGCTTGTGTTTGTCTATTCAAGAGTCCAGCTGTTTCTACAGATGACTTCACAGATTACCAATATATAATTTTCTTTTATTTTTATAAAATATATTTTCTTCCTAATCTCTATTATCAGTAATTGCAAATCTCTCTGGAAAAATGCTACCCAATACAGTAAACCCATAAACTTATACTCTCACATTCAAAACAATAATGAATATCACCCAAAAGTCTTTTAAAATTTGACATGTAAAAATAAGCCTTGAAATCTACATTTTGCTAATCAATAGCGAAACTGACATTTATTCTGTTATATTCTGATGAGTTAATTACTTTTGAATTTTCCTTTGTGGTGGCTGTTTTCATATTTATGTCTGACAGGTGAAATACTAGGGACATTAACTCCTTGCTACTCATATGTAATATACATAGTTATAAAATTAGTCCCCTTTTAATTAATTTCTTTTGAATATTTATGATATTACTTTTAAATCATTGTTTAGTGATTTTAATTCTTCTGGCTTTATTTATAAGAAGGTAAGAAGGGAGACTCAATTTTTTTAAAAAATTACTGAATATTACCACATTTATCAAAAATTATTTTTCTTTTTCACAAACTTTATATGGCATATACATTATATAGCATATAATTTATATAGCACAGACTTTATAAAGCCTAAATTATATGTTATATAATGTATATGCATATGCCATATGATGTACATATGATATATATGTATACACTGTATGCTGTATATATAATATATATGTATATGCTATATAATGCATATACAGTATATGTATATGCTATATAATGTATATCTAATGTGTATGTATACTATGTAATGTATATGTTATGTATATGACTACGCTTTGCAATGTATATATTATCTATATGTATACACTATATAATGCATATATAATGTATATGCATATGCTGTATAATGTATATATAATGTGTATTCATATGCTGTATAGTGCATATATAAAATGTGTATGCATATACTATATACTGTACATGTACATATAAAGTATGTTTATGCTATATAATGTATATGCATATGTAATGCATGTTTATGCTATATAATGTATATGCTATATACTTTATAGCATAAATATAGCTATACAATGTATAACTATATTTTAAAACATTATATATTAAATGCTACATTTAATATAACCTATATTAAATAGCATATAATTTATGCTATATAAACTGTGGAAAAGAAAAATAATGTTTGATAAATGCTGCTAATATTCATTAATTTTTTTAAAAAATTGAGTGTAAAATGTTCTTTAATAGTTAAAACAATGATTTTGTTCTTCTTCGGAACTTTAATATACGATTCCTATGGCCCATCTTTTCTTGTCAGAATTCATAGTTTTAATTATTGTAGACTTATAATACATTTTTTCTGTTAATGTAACAAAGCCCTCGTTATAAAACTTACAAAATATTTTGAGTATCTCCATAGGAAGATTCCAATGTTTTCCAAATTCTATGGAAATACACCAAAGAAATAATTTTAGAAGTACAATGGGGCAAGTAATGTGTGTGAGTAGAGGAAGTCAAGTAACTTTGTGAAATAGGAAAGCATAATTAATACACATTGAAATTATTAATTAAATATGCTGAATTGATTGTAGGCAATTGATAAAACAGAAGAATGTAGCTCTAAGATATATATAAGAATTGAATGTATGCTGAGTAACATTCTCATTTAAATAGGTAATATATTGTTTACTAATGATTTTTAAAAAATAAACTCATCAGATATTCACCCAAAGTATACTCCATTTAAATTTAAAAGTTGGATGTAAAATTAAGAGTTCAAAACAACTATAATCAATTTATAATGTATCATACGTAGTTTTGGGGAAAATGTCTCAAATATAGGGGACATTCAAAATTCTTAGAGCAAAACCGCAAATTGTTACCATTTTAAAATGTGTATATAAAATAGTCAAAGAAATAAAAATGAGATAATATTTTGAACAACAAAGAAGTAAAGACAGATGTTAATAAAATATTTGAAAACTTTAGATGAGTAATAACAGGGTTAGAAAAATCCTTGCCAATGAAATAAATAAGCATTTCAAAAAGAACTGCAAATTAGAAGAACATGTAAGTAATGAGTATCATTTTCACAATATGTTTGCTAAATCTTAAAAAGGGAAAAATCTTAATCACGGAAGGTTGTGATTAAATGGACCACCTTTTTGAAAACAAATTAACAATAATGATAGAGTTCCAGACATGCTACCCGCAAATATGGAATATGGAACCTTTGGCATTTGAGAAAACAACAGAAACAGGAAGGTCTCTCTGAGCAACTTCCAACATTCTACCCCAAGCCATAAAAGAATTCTCCAACCTTCTGCTAAAGTAGATCGTAAGACCCTCATTCCAGAGGTGCCCTCCTTTAATGTAGAGAAATGTCCTTATTACTGACGACAGAGATACACAGAGAAAAATCTGAACAAACAGGTTTATTAAGTCTCCCCAACCTGAGTTTATTACCATCAGATCATATTCCTTTGTTCAATTATACTTCTGCATGGCTGTGCACTCTTCACCAAATCTAAGAATAAACATACATTTTTATCCTAAAATGTCTTTGGATTAGCTATTTCTTTGGGTTTTTGTTGCTAAAAGACTTATGTGTCATGTAAAACTTACATTAAATAAATTTGTATGTTACTTTCTTGTTAATCTTTCTTTTATTATAGGTATCTCAGGCATAAGCTTTGCCATGAGTGAGGAAAAGTTACTACTTTCTCTCTCCTAGTATGTATACATGGAAAATTTTTAATTCTTTAGAAAAAAATTGTTAGAGTTGTTTATATCTATCTAATTACAAAGAATAACTAGAAACAGTATTATGTACAAGGTATGATGGTAAAATGAAGACAGTGCTGATTTTAAAGATCTTTGAAATTTGCAAAAGTAAATGTGCTAGCATAAAAAGGCTGATGTTATGATATAAAAATAGGATATAAGCTCTATATAATTTATTCTAAAAGTTTTAGCAGAAAAAAGAAATAAAAATATATAAAAAAAATTTGTATGTGCACATTTAAAAAGCTTACTGTTCATAATGAATAGATGAGAGTAACAGGAGTGAGAAGTGAAAGTTGACCATGTGGGAACAGATTATATAGTTCTTTTCTTTTTCGTAAGGATTTTTGAGGACACAAAAAGGAAATCGCTAATGAATTATTTGATATCTTACAATGTCACTAACTAATGCAAAGTTGGTTAGTGACCAACTTTGTAACAGATACAAAGTTACATATTTGATCAGTTTCTCAAGGTTTTCAAAAATAGCGAACACCAACATAGATATGGATATTAAATCTGCCTCTTCAAATGGTGCTTTAATGATAATTAAAAAGTAATTTTATACTATTTATCATGAATCTTTCAAATCCTCACACTTCTTGATGTAATATACTCTTTCTGAAATTCTGCTCTAAGTATTTTCCCATATATAACAATGGTTTATTTGCAAAATTTTACCACAGGTTTATTTATAATAATCAAACATTAGAAACAACAGTTCTAACCAACAATTACAAAAGAGGAATTTATAAGCATGCCATGATTGCTATGTTTTTTAAGAGCTTAATTTGTTCTTTTCCCTACCTGAATTTGGAACCAATTGATAAACAGAAAAAAAATGGGAAAATTAAAATCAAAATTATCTCTTTATAATGTTTATTATCAAAACATCTTTATTGCATTAAACAAATTAAACAAATTTAACTAGTTGTGCACTTTCTTACTTGGACTTTTGTGGACCTCTGCAAAAATGTCCTGACCTTTTCACCACATGCCAAAGAGAAGACTACAATAAATAATGTATGAAGATT
The DNA here is from genome assembly GCF_000951045.1 of Mandrillus leucophaeus. Lineage (NCBI taxonomy): Eukaryota > Metazoa > Chordata > Mammalia > Primates > Cercopithecidae > Mandrillus > Mandrillus leucophaeus. The sequence goes on from NW_012104809.1 coordinate 3,535,642, forward strand.
GGTAGATATTGAAAGACATCCTGTAAGTGGCTGAACAACAGAGACCTGGCTATTTATTTCAAATTCATGAATTAGTGAGAGCAAGAAGTGAGAAGAGTCGCTATTAGAGATTCTAACAGAGAAATATTAAGCCAGAGGAGAGTAAGACATCCTCAAATAATGGTACACCATAAGATGAAACCTGCATAAATCGTAATTAAATTTATGGATCATTGTTAACTAACATAACACATAGTAAATACAATGCACAGTAAAAATTCAGAGTACTAAAATGTAGCTTCAATTTGAATTTAGCTTTGTAAACAGATATTTAGAAATAAATGATACATAAATATACAAAATACCAGTAGGTTTTCTCCCCCTTTTGGAGTAGTGTTTGCTTGATTTTTTTTCATTTCCTTACAATTTTAATTATTTAAAGACGAATACATACATATTCAAAAGTCCACCGAAATTACAGACAGCCTAACAAAGAAGAAGTATGATTCTTCTTTTTATTTTTACTATTTTTCTCTGACAGATATTATATGCTTATATAGCAGTTTTAGTTTTATGATTCTTTTAATTTGAATCATAAATTATTTTACTGATTGTTTATTTGTTCATAAATTTTACCAACTGGGCAGGGTGGCTCACGCGTGTTATCCTAATACTTTGGGAGGCCAAGATGGGAGGAAAACTTGAGCCCATAGCTTTGAGACCAGCCTGGGGAACACAGTGGGACTGTCTCTATCAAAACAACAACAACAACAACAACAACAACTGAGCATAGTGGCATGTACCTGCACTCCTAGCTACTTGATTAACTGAGGTGGAAGGATCACTTGAACCCAGGAGTTGGAGGCTGAAGTTAGCTGTCGTCGCGCCACTGCACTCCAAGCTGGTTGACAGAGTGAGACCTTGACTCTTCAAAACAAAACAAAACAAAACAAAACAAAACAAAAAAAGTTTCCGTTCATGTTGCCTCTACTGTTTGACCATGACTCAAAATTCATAACTTTAAAAAAAAGTTGAAGCTTGATAGAAACGTATGAAATAAAATGCTAAAAGTAAAACTGAAATGTATCATCAGAGAGGAAAAGAGTTAAACAGCTTTTTGTAAAATATATTCAAATATCTACAATAATCTCTGAAATTCTAGTAAATGAAACAAAATCTCTCTTTTTCTTTTTCATATACGTGTAAAGAAGATAGATGAAAACTTAATTTTAATTTTCCAGATGACCGTAGGTAGGGTTAGCAGAATAAGCAATACGACCAGGACACATCAGTGTGGAATGATAAAAATGGGAAAAGGTTAATGGAATGTGAGTGGGCACTAACTGGGGAAGAGGGCCTTGGATTAAATCCATGTTCAGCCTACAGCTGGTTTACGAAAACTGGAAAAGCCTTCTCCACAGATCTCAGTATTTGGCGTTATAGAATGATTTTTAAATCAGATAATATCCAAGCTCTTGTTCACTTTTAAAATTATATTTCTAGCCTTTTGATACATCTGGGGAAGTCATTCTCATTAACTCTCCTTTTGGCTTGAGTAGTTTGTGGTAATTAGAAACCCTCAACATACTTAGGGTGATATAATATAAAAATTTCAGGCGATCAAATGAACATGTATTAGTTAAACACAGTCCAGAAAATTAGGTTTAGTAACTGAAACAAGAAATTGATTTAGGCAAATTAAAAGGGAGGGCAGTTTTTGCGACAAGGAAATGAGTTTAAAGAAAGTATTATTGCCTTCTTATGTAATAAATATATAAAAAGTAAATTTCCAGAAAAAACATACATTTTAGTCTTTATTGATAAGAATTGAAGAGTAGTATCAAGAAGGTTAACTCTGCTCTTCAACAATATAGTCATTAATGCATGCTACCATTTAACAAACACATGACATTAATTATTTGACAGGCCATGAACTAATTACTGAAGATATGTCCTGGCCTTTAGAGAGTGTGTTATTTGGATGACATGGATCTGAAACATTCTTAGAGATTTAATTATTGTCTTCAAATCATCTTGAATTATTTAAATTTTCTTCTTAAATTATCAAGCAAACTTTTGAGCAAATATTTAACCTTATCGTATCCACATTTGGAGAAAAATCAGGG
>NW_012104809.1:3538146-3538674 GCF_000951045.1 Mandrillus leucophaeus
TCCTTCTTGAAAAGAGGGTAATACAGCAAACCTCTGTTAATATTAAGAAACTTGTAGTTTGGCTTTTAGAGTCACAAATAAGATTTTAAGGAGAGAGCAAAAGAGAAAGAAAGATTACATTTAAATAGCTATCTCACCCCAACTGCTTTTAAAATACTTAAACCCAGTTAACATTACATTATTATTAACAAATGTTTAAATGATTTAAATCAGTAGAATTCTTAAAATATGAAATATTACTATATGCTACACTTATGGTAGTTTTTCCCATAGCAATAAAAGGTGCCTAGAGTAAAATGTTAACTCTCTAAAAAGAAATGCAAACATATTAGAAGAAAATATGATTGTGTTTTTAGTGTTTTATATATTTAAATATATTAGAATACTCCTTTGTAGTTTAATTATACAAACAAATAATATTAATCTAAAAAGAGCACCTTTTTAGTGACCAACTTTGTAACAGATACAAAGTTACATATTTGACCAGTTTCTCAAGGTTTTCAAAAATAGCGAACACCAACATAGATA
>NW_012104809.1:3538724-3541797 GCF_000951045.1 Mandrillus leucophaeus
TTTTTTTTTCTCCTATAGTCTATATATATAAAAAAAAACCTTGGTGATTTCAGTATAGAGAAAACCCATATATTGTGAGTAGTGTAGGAAAAGATCATTATACAAGAAGCCTAGTCTTTGAGTAAAAAGTCTAGTTGAACATAATTTGGTCTCTCTGTCTACCTCTTTTCAAATTTATTGAAGAGGAACAGTGAATTTGGATATATTTACACATGATTTAGTATTACAAAATATTTTGAAATGTAGGAAGAAAACTCTTTAGTTAAAAGAAATATTAGCCGTTCAGTTAAAAGCTAAAATAAGCTATTTAATAAGATTTCTTAAGAAGATGAAACATCTTAAGAAGGAACTTCTTACCACACACAGCTTAACTGCTTGAAATCTGACACTTTCTCAACACTTAATGATTTTCTTTATATCTTAGACAGAGGAACCAATGACTTGTTGTAGGGCATATTTAAAAATAATGTCCAAATTCTTCAACAGGACAGAAAAAAATTAGAAATTACTTTCTGAATCATATATAATCAAAGACTGCATTGAGTCTCTATTCATGGATGATATCAAGCTTCAATGTTGAACTTTCTCACTTTGATGATGATGTGCTTACTGACTTAGCATCAGCCAGAATATATAAGGAACACATCAGTGTAACCATCACCACAATTTGCAAATCCTTGTTTTATTTGAATATGTGAAATTATTTGATATCACTAAACATTTGCTACCAACATTTCATTCAGGATTACGTTTTCTAATGTAATAGAATAGAGCAAGGGAGGAAATTGATTGCATATGGAAAGTGACCTGTATGTATAGAAGTAATTGTAGTTAAGTTCCATATTCTGACAGTGATATGGGTTGGCTATGTCCTTACCCAAATCTCATCTTGAATTGTAACTCCCACAATTCCCACATGCCATGGGAGGAACCCAGGGGGAGGTGATTGAACTGTGGGAGTTGGTCTTTCCTGTGCTGTTCTTGTGATAGTAAATGAGTCTCATCAGATCTGATGGTTTTAAAAATGGGAGTTTCTCTGAAAAAGTTCTCTTTGCCTAGCACCATCCATGTAAGATGTGACTTGCTCCTCCTTGCCTTCTGTCATGACTGTGATGCCCTCCCAGCCACATGGAACTGTGAGTCCAGTTAAACTTCTTTCTTTTGTAAATTTATCAGTCTCGGGTATGTCCTTATCAGTTAATACAGACAGTTTGAATTATCTGAGAAGGATTTAGAAGTGCAAAAGGTTTTGAGGGAAAAACACCTGTATTTGTAAAGGGGGGAGGGCATAGGTGTGGGTAGGGAAAGTATAATGCAGATATGTAACCCATGAAAAGAGAGGTGGAAGAAAAGAGGATTTGCTAGGAGGAGCCTAGTAAATGCAGTGCATCTGTGAGAATTTCTCAGCTAGGTCATTGGAGGAATTCTGAGCAAAGATTTCCTATTAATGGAGCCCACTCCCTTCTTGGCTAAAAACGATCTGGAATCTGGTATCCTTGCCATACACTTTCAGTGTAAAATCTCACACATTCATTGCTTTGGCATGAGTGCTACAGCTTGAAGCTAACAAGTAATGACATGGCTCCTAGAAAGGTCTTTTGTTAAGGGAGATATGAGCGACACACGTCATGGCTGCCATAGATACCTTGGTGGAAATACAAAATAATCTTGCTCTCACTGATATTATAAAAATTTTAGTATTATTTTATTGGTTTATTTCATTAATTCCAACTGCAAATTATGGGATATCTAGAAAGATTTACCTAACATTGTTGCTGCACTTATTGAGCAACTTGCAGATGAAAATATTTTTAAAAAATAAATACACGGAAAATAACAATACAACAGTAAAAAAAAAATACAAATGAAAAAGTATAACACATGTTTACATGCCACTTAAATTGCATTAGGTATCATAAGTAATCCAGAGATGATTTAAGGAATATTTTAGGAGGTTATACGCAAATACTAGGCCATTTCATAAAAGGGACTTGAGCATCCGTGGATTCTGATATCTGTTGTAGGGGGTGGAGGAAGTCCTAGGAACCGATGCCCTCCTGAGGCCAAGGAATGACTGTAGTTGATACATTCACTTTGATTGTTTCCATAGTGCTGGAATTAAGGGAAACAAAGATGTAATACAAGAGAAAAAAAAACAATTAGATGTCACAACTTGTCTGAACTGTTTGTCATTCATGCCTTATATACATAGGCATTTTATTTGCTGTTTAGATTCGGTTCCCAAGAAGCAGAATTTAAAATGAGAAATCAAATAAGCCTGATTTATTAGAAATTGTTTCCTGACAAAACCTGGGAAACTCATGAAAAAAAAAAAAGGGACTGGAAAAAAAAAAAAAAAAAAACACACCAAGTAAATAGGCACAGACACTAAAAGTCCATCAAGCAAAGTCCCACCAAAAGCAATTTTGGTTCAGTTACACATGGAGAAAAGCACTGGAGACCCTCAGTCTCACATCTCATGGTCAATTGATCAGTAGGGGAGAGAACTCAAGTGTATGTACTCCTGCTGGAGTCAGCCTTGACTAAGGACTGGCACTGGAATGACATAATCTCTCAGGTACTCAGCTTCTACTTTCACGCAGCCCAAGAAGGCTCTGGCAGCCTGAAAATTGTCCTCCCACTATGAGACTCAGACACTGATTGACAGAAATAATTATAAATTATATCAGCCACTGTGGAAAGCAGTTTGGAGATTTCATAAAGAACTCAAAACAGAAGCGTGATTGAACCCAGCAATTCTACTATTGGGTGTATGCCCAGAGGAAAATAAACTGTTCTACCAAAAAGAAATATGCACTCCTATGTTCATTCCAGCACAATTCACAATAGCAGGGATATGGAATCAACCTAGATGTCCATCAGTGGTGGTCTGGATAAAGAAAATATGGTACATATACAACATGGAATACTATGCACTCATAAAATAAATGAAACCATGTCCTCTGCAACAACATGGATGCAACTGGAGGCCATTATAAGGGAATTAACTAAGGAACAGAAAACCAAAGACCACATGTTTTCACTTATAAGTAGGAGGTAGGCTGGGTGCAGT
>NW_012104809.1:3542049-3543808 GCF_000951045.1 Mandrillus leucophaeus
GTAAACATTGAGCACACATGGACAGAAGATGGCAACAATAGACAATAGACACTGGGGACTACTAGAGTAGGGAGCGTGGGAAAGGGTGCGGTTTGAAAATCTATCAGATACTATGCTCACTCATTACCTAGTTGATGGGAATATTCATACACCAAAGCTCAGCAACATGCAATTTATTCATGTAACGAACCTGTACATATACCCACGGAGCCTAAAATAAAGGACAAAAACAATTTTTAAAAAGCACCTCCTACCACCATGCAGTTCATAAACAAACAATCACAAATATGGTAGGCTTGCCAAGTGCTTTTGTTGTGCATTATTTATTACCATGCATTTGTATGATTGCAGTAGACTTTACTAATTATTACTTTATAAAGCATTGTATTTATAAAGCATTGTATTTATTCGTTGTATTTATTTAAGCATTGTATTTATTCATTACAAAATAAAAGGCTTGAACAACAAAAAAAAATGGGAGACGTCATAGACTACAACATAACATGCAAAGTACAAGAATAGCAAATATTATGTTTTGGCTCTCTTTACTATATGAGAATCTCTTTTGGGACCACATTTCAGAAATTCTTGATTTAGAGTAACATACTTTTCTTTTCTAGAAAAAGTCTTGCTCTGTCACTCAGGCTGGAGTGTACTGGCAAGATCTTGGGTTCAAGCACCACTGCCTCCCGGGTTCAAATGATCCTCCTACCTGTCTTCAGAGTAGCTGGGATTACAAGTGTGTGCTACCACGCCAAGCCCAGAGTACCATTTCTTTTAACTGAAGAAATGTTAATTTATAAAACGTTGTGTGGGTAATTTATAAAAACATACTCACACATCATTGTTAAAAGAAGTAGAATTTTTGAATGAGGTTGTTTTCCACATTTAAATGGTAATGAAACTCTGTCCAAAGCAATAAGTAATAAATTAATTACAATGGAGTATTAAAGGACAACATTATATTGAATTGGAAGAGGTTAGTCAGACTTTCAGGATTATTAACAATCTGAGATTTGTGTATTTACATAAGACTAACAGTGTGAAATTGAATAATATAAAATATTCCTCATAATGTCTTAGGTAAGTCTTACCAGTTTTTGATGAGAGTAAATATAAGAAAATATCCAAAGGAAGAGATGTTTAAATGAAATTGGGGATAAAGTTGGCAGCCTATGGATCATGTAATGCCTGTAAATATGTTTTCTTTTTTCTGTACATTAAAAACATTTTTGCAGTATTTTCTGGTTACATAATAACTCTAATTTTCTAAAAGTTTCATCACTTGTGTTCTTTAAAATTAATTAATTTTAATTGGCAAGTAAAAATTGTCTCATCATTCTTTATTATATAAATTTATTAGTGCCTGAAGCATATGAGTTTGTGACTTTTGTACAAAACCCCTCTGGTTTAGTATTCAGCGAGAAATAAATTTGGCTCTCACACTCTTCAAAATTTGAAAGGATGTTCATTGCAGTGATAATCCAGTAACCTGGGGAAGTAAAGCTTACATTTTTAAAAAAGCATTCTATACATCGGAGCTGAAGAAAGCACACTTAAATCCACACTTTGAGAACATATTTGATGACCTAATTCCTATAAATAAGCAAGTATTAGAGGCTATTACTACTGACAAACTTTACAATTGATCTGAATCTTTTCTAGTTTTTGCTATTCAGGTAACTTAAGATCGATGATGATACTGAACTGCAGGTGGGGAGCTTTCTAAGACTTACTATGTGGAGTGTATAATGCAGAA
>NW_012104809.1:3544563-3545269 GCF_000951045.1 Mandrillus leucophaeus
GTGATCCGCCTGCCTCGGCCTCCCAAAGTGCTGGGATTACAGGTGTGAGCCACCGCGCCCGGCCTTTTTGTATTTTTAATAGAGACAGGGTTTTACCATGTTGGCCAAACTGTTACCCAACTCCTGACCTCAGGTGATCAGCCCACCTCAGCCTCCCAAAGTGTTAGGATTACAGGTGTGAACCACCTTGCCTGGTCCAATATGTACATATTTCTAAAAATTTCATCTTGCAGATATTTAATTTGTTTTTATTAACTCAAACACAGAATGGAAGCCCAAAGAAATCCATTTTAACACAACGTAAAATCTGTTGTTTATAAAAGCATCCGAACTGAAAATATTGAGCCTTTATGTGGATCTATCTTAAAACAGCTCTAGAAATTTTCTGATGAGTTTGTTGGTAAGGGTATACAACTTCCTGGTAGTCTTCGTAAAACCAGTAAAGACTAACAAGTCCCCAAGTATAGGACCAGTTTCAAATTTTCTGTTCTAAGGAATATATTTAAAACAAGGTAGTTTTATGGATATTTACTTTAAAAACATTGCCTTAAGTAAGATAATAAACGATAACACCGTTGAACACAACAATGTTGTCAGAAACAACATGAAGTCATAAAGCAGAGTCTACTGCCAATGTCCTGGCCCCACCTATATATTGCACTGCCTCACAGATCAGGGGCATCAGACATCACACGCCCACAATTCA
>NW_012104809.1:3545319-3545764 GCF_000951045.1 Mandrillus leucophaeus
GCAAGCTTCGCCTCCCGGGTTCATGCCATTCTCCTGACTCAGCCTCCAGAGTACCTGGGAATACAGGTGCCCACCACCACGCCTGGCTAATTTTTCATATTTTTAGTAGAGACAGGGTTTCACCGTGTTAGCCAGGATGATCTCGATCTCCTGATCTCGTGGTCTACCCACCTAAGCGTTCCAAAGTGCTGAGATTACAGGGGTGAGTCACCGTGCCTGGCCGGGACTTCCCTCCTTACTGGGCATTCATTCATTCTCTCTCCTACCACCCTGTGAAGAGGTGCCTTCTGCCATGATTGTTAAGTTTCCTGAGGTCTCCCCAGCCATATGGAACTTTAAGTCACTTAAACCTCTTTTCTTTATAAATTACCCATCTTGGGTATTTCTTCATAGCAGCATGAGAATGAACTGATACAATTATCCTCAATGCCATTGTAGGCAGAAG
>NW_012104809.1:3545814-3547486 GCF_000951045.1 Mandrillus leucophaeus
ATTGCTGGGATTACAGGTGTGAGCCACCGCGCCCGGCCTTTTTGTATTTTTAATAGAGATGGGGTTTTACCATGTTGGCCAAACTGTTATCCAACTCCTGACCTCAGGTGGTCAGCCCACCTCAGCCTCCCAAAGTGTTAGGATTACAGGTGTGAACCACCTTGCCTGGTCCAATATGTATATATTTTTAAAAATTTCATCTTGCAGATATTTAATTTGTTTTTATTAACTCAAACACAGAATGGAAGCCCAAAGAAATCCATTTTAACGCAACGTAAAATCTGTTGTTTATAAAAGCATCCGAACTGAAAATATTGAGCCTTTATGTGGATCTATCTTAAAATAGCTCTAGAAATTTTCTGATTAGTTTGTTGGTAAGGGTATACAACTTCCTGGTAGTCTTCGTAAAACCAGTAAAGAGTAACAAGTCCCCAAGTATAGGACCAGTTTCAAATTTTCTGTTCTAAGGAATATATTTAAAACAAGGTAGTTTTATGGATATTTACTTTAATAACATTGCCTTAAGTAAGATAATAAACGATAACACCATTGAACACAACAATGTTGTCAGAAACAACATGAAGTCATAGAACCATAAAGCAGAGTCTACTGCCAATGTCCTGGCCCCACCTATATATTGCACTGCCTCACAGATCAGGGGCATCAGACATCACACGCCCACAATTCATGACTTGAGAAAGACCGCAGAAATATCTTGGGACCCACACTGTAGATTTTTTTTTTATTAGTCTTCTCTTCATATTCCTATAACATATTTTTAATTTGCTTTGAGAGATTGGCCTGCTGTCATTTACTATAGTTACTGCTACTGTGGCCCTCTCTTGACCGTGAGGCAGATGGTCCCAGGTGCTGTCTCAGCCCTGTTTGTCCTCCTGGGGTCTGCACATGCCTATATTTTTAGTTTCTGCTTAGCTTCTGACTCATCTTTTATAGCTTTCTGCTGAACTTAACTATTAACTTAAGGGTTTATTGTGCATTTAATGGTTTTTCCATAGAAAACCATGACTTAAGTATGGAAATTGAAAGTAAGTGACTTCCAGCTAAGTTGTTCTTAAATTTTCTCTTTGATACATCCTTTTTGGTTTAAATACATAGCAATAATAGATAAAGTACAGAACTGAAAATAAAACTGACAAAGTGCAACTAAGGACAAAGATAAACATATTACTGTGCTGAAGAAAGATCAGGAATGTTAAGAGTAATGGCTAAAGTGAAGTCCTGCTAGTTTTAAGGATCAAGGAGAGGAACAGAAAGTGTAGCTCAGAATTTAGCATCTGCACGTTGAAAGAACTAAAACTCCTGTAGAAATGGACGTGAGGCCAAAAGAAGTCTGGTGAAAAGCAAAAACAAACCAAACAAACAAAAATCCCACAAATGTTTCCAATATGCTATTACCTCTGATTTTAGCAAGCTGTTGGCTGATGAAGCTGGGGGACTCATGCATAGCCAGCCTCAGGAAGTGAACCCAAAGGCCCACTGGGTCTATATTTTTGATATGGTTTGGCTGCGTCCCCCTCCAAATCTCATCTTGAATAGTAGTTCCCATAATCCCCATGTGTCATGGCAGGGACCAGGTGGAGATAATTGAATTATGGGGGCGGTTCCCTCATTCTGTTCTCCTGATAGTGAGTTGGTTCTCACAAGATCTGAT
>NW_012104809.1:3547596-3551997 GCF_000951045.1 Mandrillus leucophaeus
TACCACCCTGTGAAGAGGTGCCTTCTGCCATGATTGTTAAGTTTCCTGAGGTCTCCCCAGCCATATGGAACTTTAAGTCACTTAAACCTCTTTTCTTTATAAATTACCCATCTTGGGTATTTCTTCATAGCAGCATGAGAATGAACTGATACAATTATCCTCAATGCCATTGTAGGCAGAAGCAGTGAAATGCCATCTGGAATGACAGAAGAGCACAGGAATAATGGGAACATCCATCAACTATTGATCATAAAAGAGTGATTAAGGAGAAATGGGTCTGGTACAGTGGCTCACACTGTAATCCCAGTGCTTTGGGAAGCCAAGGTAGGAAGACACCTTGAAACCAAGAGTTCAAGACCAGACCAGGTGACATAGTGAAATCCCATCTCTACAAAAATAACAAAAAATTAGCTAGGTGGTATGGTGCATGCCTGTAATCCTAGCTACAAGGGGAGGTTGAAGTTGGGGGATTGCTTGAACCCAGAAGCTTAAGGCTGCAGTGAATTCTAATCATACCACTGCACTCCACCAAGAGTGTCTAGAAAAAACAACAAAAAAGAGAAAATGAAATAAATAAGAACACATGAAGAGATAAAAATATTTGCTCATAAAAAAAGAAAGTATTACTGAGAATTTAGTGAGTTCTCCATCTTTGAAGTAATATGAGTATTGAGATATCAGTGTGACTAGGATGTTTAGAAAGCCTCCTTTAAAAAGGAGGAACCAGATTAAGATAATCTTTGCTCTCCCAATATCTCAGTGAAAATGAGCCCAAAAAATAATCGTAAAACATATACAAAAGGTACTGTATAGGAGAGCAACCAACAACTTTGTCATTTGAACATGAAATCATTCCTGAAATGATTAATAAAATAAAATTTACAGGAAATTTTCCAAGTCTTCAGAGTAACTATATTTAAAAATGTCAACAAAATAAAGGGATTTTTTAATAAAAAGCAAGAAAATGTAAAGTAAAACAAAATGGGCAGAAGTTTCAAAAAGACAATATAAAATGAAATAGATTAAGAGATACAGTCATTGAAGTAAAAGTTCACTTATAAGGAAACTTATCTAGACCAAATGCAAGCTAAGAGAAAATTTGTAATTTTAAGAATATTATAGGCTGAGTATTCCTATTCGAAAGTTCAAAATCTGCAATCTTAAATCTGAAATACTCCAAACCTGAAAATTTTCGGATGCAAATAGGATGCCACAAATGGAAAATTTCATACCTGATCTCATATGGTAGAGTACAGTCAAAATGGAGACAAAACTATGTTTTAGCCACATAATTATTAAAAATACTATATAAATTTACCTTCCGGCTATGTATATATGTGTATAAGATGTATATGAAACATAAACAAATTTCAGGTTTAGATTTGAGTATCATCCACAAGTCAGCTCATTTGTATATGCAAATATTTCAAAACCCAAAAACATCTGAAATCTGAAACACCCTGGTTCCAAATATTTCAGACAAGGAAGGCTCAGTCTGAACTGGAGAATTTACTGAGAAGTCAATACACATCACAGTGACAAAATTATAAAGGAAAATTTATAATCAACCCCAATAAATGTGAAGATCGCAAGTAATACTTTTTAAAATTTTAGCTTTTATTTGTATTCATTTTGTATGTATAAAAATAGATGTATATATTTTCAGGATACATGTGATATTTTGACACATTTATACACTGCGAAATAATCAAATCAGGGTAATTAGGATATGCATCATCTTTTTTATGTTGGGAACATTTCAGTAACTCTCTACTAATTATTTAAAAATATACAATAGATTATTGTTTACTATGTCAGAATGTAGTGATTTATTGAACACTAGGTCTTATTTATTCTGACTAGTATTTTTTCTTCAAAGTTGATCTGTATTTCACATAAATGTCATCTTTTTAATTGTCAGGGATGTATTTAACACCGTACTGCAACACTGTACTCAAGAACGTTGATAGTACCTGGAAGACTAAGGCAAAAATTTCTTTTTGTTAATTCTAACCAAATTATATGAAAGTGTGAAGGAGGAAAAAAGAAAAAAAGTGTCATTGATCCCCTTAGATCAGAGGAGGGAAGGTTTTACATTACCTATTTCCCACTTAAACTGAGAGAGAGACATGTATGTGGTTGAATATCAATTTGATTTAATATTGGTAACATCTATGCAGTTTTTTAAGGTTCAACTATAACCAAAATTGAGAGAGTGCTGTGTTCTATGCCGATGGTTTCCGAATTCTATTATGCTTCAGAATCACCTGTGGAACTGATTAAAAGTAAGTGAGCCCCACAACCTGAGTTTCTGATTCAGTGAAATTGCTGAGAGGCCTGAGAATTTATATTTCTCCGAGTTCCCAGGTGCTGCTGATGCTGTGCTGGGCCATAGAACACACTTTTAAAACCACCACTCTGTGTTATTACTCAAACTAAATGTTGTGCAGAAACATTTTCCCCAAGGAAACGTCTGTGACTAGTCCTTTGGAAATAATGTTTGTGTGCCTGTTTTCCCTCATAGTCAAATCATTTGGTGGTCCTTAATTTATTTTATTTCTATTATAAATATGCAAATTATCTGGTAATTTTTGTTTAGTTGGTTGGCAGTTTGATTAGTTGTTTGGTACAACAAATTTCAACAAGCGTAGTTAAATTTGTTTTTTATTTTGCTTCACACTTTATTCATTTCTCTCTTTTCCACATTTGTTAGTTTCACACAGAAGTTGAATGGGTGTGTACATCCCTAAACAATCTTTGTAAAGTGTTTTAAAAACCTTTGTAAGGTGTCATGGATTTGGGAATAAGTGGCATAGATTACCTTTAAAAGGCTTGAAACACAGTTTTTTGTCTCATGTGTTTTCTCTCTGTGATGCTGTTCTTCAAGGGTTAACTAGATCATCTTCAAATAATTTGAGAGTTATTGTGTGAAAATTCAACAGTTTACAAAACAAGAAAAAACAGAAATAGAACACCTGTTTTGCTAAGTTCGGCTCATCAGTCTAGTCTGTCTGTCTTGAAATGCAAAAAGGAAGGATTTAGACCCTTCAGCATCCATAGTGAAATACATCTGACACTTCATAGAAAGCAGAGTGGGTATCAGTAGGTATTAGCCAGGACCACAATATTGAGGGAAGCCAAATAATTACAAATTTTGGACACAAAGCAAAAGAATGAGACAGCCACACTCTTATACACAGAACCTTAACCTAGATTTGAAGGTAGAGGTATGGATGGAAAGAAAAATACTTCGTATAAAAAAAGAACAAATTACTGGAGTAAACATAATAGGTAAGAAATGCCTACTGACAGTTGCTGAGAAAAAGAATGTCAATAATGAAATTTACATTTGGAAGGGAAACTTCTCAATCATTTTTAAAAATACATTCTATCAACTTGTTTTGGGGGTTTTGGAAGAGTAAAGAAATAAGGAAGATGACTAATGTGAATGCTGCAATAGAAGAGAACATCAAAAGCAAGAAGAGGAAATATACCACAAGCTGAATGAATTCAAAAGAAGTAAGTTAGAGTCGGAGATGACTTGAAAATTTTAAGCAACCTTTCTCCCACAGATACACCTCATTAACATTAACAAATTCTGATTTGAGAAGAATGTTGATTCTTAGTCCACTCAGAACTGGGATTTTTTGCTCAGATTTTACTTGATTTTTAAAAGGCAAGAGACCAGTGCTACATATTTATATTTCTATCTGCAATTATCTAAATTAATACCTATTCTCTATAAAGTAGCCTAAATCATGTCTTTTTTGGATATTTGTTGATGCCAATAGATAGAATACCTTTCAAATATGTTTAAAATGTAAGTAGCTATGATTAATTTAGTTTAAATCCAGTAAAGTACGTATAATTGTCAGATGTCAGATGAATTTGTAATTAAAATATATTGATATCAATTGCTGAAAGTTATTTTTAGTAGTCAAAATAGCAAAAGTTGATGAACAAGAATATCACTGGGCAATCCATTTTTTTTCTTATAAAAAGTCATGATTATTTTACAGTTTTCACTTCTTTTCATGAATTTCGTTTTGTATAATGTGTTAAGCCATTGTCTTACTGTGACAATAGTTTGAATTTAGTAGAGAAGATGAGCTTCCACCAACCTTCATGAAAGTGATTAGGAAACCTACACATACCTATCTGTGAAATTTATCTACTAATACTTTCACTCAGTGTCATAACACAGAGAACAGAAACTTTAGGAAATAATGAAACAGAGTTCTTTGGTTAATATCTAGCAGTGTGAGAGCATGACAATCCAGAAATGCTTATTTTTATTTAAAGAAATGAGATATGTTACATCTCATCTATCTGCACTTTTAGAAAGTAAAGTTATACCTCTTCAGGTCCAATCATCTCTCTTAGAATATTTTGATGCTACCT
>NW_012104809.1:3552047-3565066 GCF_000951045.1 Mandrillus leucophaeus
AGAACACACTTTTAAAACCACCACTCTGTGTTATTACTCAAACTAAATGTTGTGCAGAAACATTTTCCCCAAGGAAACGTCTGTGACTAGTCCTTTGGAAATAATGTTTGTGTGCCTGTTTTCCCTCATAGTTAAATCATTTGGTGGTCCTTAATTTATTTTATTTCTATTATAAATATGCAAATTATCTGGTAATTTTTGTTTAGTTGGTTGGCAGTTTGATTAGTTGTTTGGTACAACAAATTTCAACAAGCGTAGTTAAATTTGTTTTTTATTTTGCTTCACACTTTATTCATTTCTCTCTTTTCCACATTTGTTAGTTTCACACAGAAGTTGAATGGGTGTGTACATCCCTAAACAATCTTTGTAAAGTGTTTTAAAAACCTTTGTAAGGTGTCATGGATTTGGGAATAAGTGGCATAGATTACCTTTAAAAGGCTTGAAACACAGTTTTTTGTCTCATGTGTTTTCTCTCTGTGATGCTGTTCTTCAAGGGTTAACTAGATCATCTTCAAATAATTTGAGAGTTATTGTGTGAAAATTCAACAGTTTACAAAACAAGAAAAAACAGAAATAGAACACCTGTTTTGCTAAGTTCGGCTCATCAGTCTAGTCTGTCTGTCTTGAAATGCAAAAAGGAAGGATTTAGACCCTTCAGCATCCATAGTGAAATACATCTGACACTTCATAGAAAGCAGAGTGGGTATCAGTAGGTATTAGCCAGGACCACAATATTGAGGGAAGCCAAATAATTACAAATTTTGGACACAAAGCAAAAGAATGAGACAGCCACACTCTTATACACAGAACCTTAACCTAGATTTGAAGGTAGAGGTATGGATGGAAAGAAAAATACTTCGTATAAAAAAAGAACAAATTACTGGAGTAAACATAATAGGTAAGAAATGCCTACTGACAGTTGCTGAGAAAAAGAATGTCAATAATGAAATTTACATTTGGAAGGGAAACTTCTCAATCATTTTTAAAAATACATTCTATCAACTTGTTTTGGGGGTTTTGGAAGAGTAAAGAAATAAGGAAGATGACTAATGTGAATGCTGCAATAGAAGAGAACATCAAAAGCAAGAAGAGGAAATATACCACAAGCTGAATGAATTCAAAAGAAGTAAGTTAGAGTCGGAGATGACTTGAAAATTTTAAGCAACCTTTCTCCCACAGATACACCTCATTAACATTAACAAATTCTGATTTGAGAAGAATGTTGATTCTTAGTCCACTCAGAACTGGGATTTTTTGCTCAGATTTTACTTGATTTTTAAAAGGCAAGAGACCAGTGCTACATATTTATATTTCTATCTGCAATTATCTAAATTAATACCTATTCTCTATAAAGTAGCCTAAATCATGTCTTTTTTGGATATTTGTTGATGCCAATAGATAGAATACCTTTCAAATATGTTTAAAATGTAAGTAGCTATGATTAATTTAGTTTAAATCCAGTAAAGTACGTATAATTGTCAGATGTCAGATGAATTTGTAATTAAAATATATTGATATCAATTGCTGAAAGTTATTTTTAGTAGTCAAAATAGCAAAAGTTGATGAACAAGAATATCACTGGGCAATCCATTTTTTTTCTTATAAAAAGTCATGATTATTTTACAGTTTTCACTTCTTTTCATGAATTTCGTTTTGTATAATGTGTTAAGCCATTGTCTTACTGTGACAATAGTTTGAATTTAGTAGAGAAGATGAGCTTCCACCAACCTTCATGAAAGTGATTAGGAAACCTACACATACCTATCTGTGAAATTTATCTACTAATACTTTCACTCAGTGTCATAACACAGAGAACAGAAACTTTAGGAAATAATGAAACAGAGTTCTTTGGTTAATATCTAGCAGTGTGAGAGCATGACAATCCAGAAATGCTTATTTTTATTTAAAGAAATGAGATATGTTACATCTCATCTATCTGCACTTTTAGAAAGTAAAGTTATACCTCTTCAGGTCCAATCATCTCTCTTAGAATATTTTGATGCTACCTGTTTATTACTCTCTGTAAAACATCAAAGAATTGCATTATTGGAAATGAAGTAGAATTACAAAAGAGTCTAATAGCTTTCTTTTTATTTAAACAAAACCCATGTGGAGAGTATGTGGAAGATCAACACATAAAAGAGTAAGTGGATGTCTTATAAACAATTAGTCAAATACATTAAATTACCATATTCAAGTACAAAATGATATTGCATAAGGAACAGAACGTATGAGCTTATTGTGGGGATTAATTTCTAACTCAGAGTTGTTTGGTGAGGATATGAGGAATCGAAGCTTAAGAAGTACTTTAAAGCCTAGAAAGCTGTCTGGTTGCCTTGGAGATGGAAGGACATTTGAGAAGACTCTGTGGGAGATGACTTGTCATAGTCTTTGGGTTTATGATAATAAAGAACTAATCATCCTCTTGATTCTCAAAAATAGAGACAGAGCAGGAGAGTTTTTCAGGTATTTGTCTCTATTCTAAATAACCATATCCAGCAAAATGAGTTATCTTTTTGAGGCTCTGTTTTAGAGGGAGCCACATTCACCACTCTAACCCTGGTTTCCAGTTGAGTGGATGACATACAGTAGAATGCCAGTTAATATTGCCTGAATGATTGTCTGAAGGTAGGAATTACTTCAGAAAAAGGTGAATACAGTCAGATAAAGAGTTGTTTGTGGTGCGGTTAATCTAAATGACGCTTAAACTAGAGGGATATAAATTGCTGAAGCTCTTCTTGAGAGAAAGAAAAGCATGGTAAATAGAACACTTTGTTTTAATCATAACCTGATAGCATCACGATCACTATATTTGTTGACTGACTGAGTGCTGTACGGTCAACAAATACTTAATGAACATTGGTTATGTGCTGCATAGTTAGCCCATCATTCAGTGAATATTGGCCATGTTTAAATTTATAAGTAAAATGGTAGTGGGCCAGGGTTTTGGAAATGTGTTTTCTGATCTCGACAACATGAAATGATTTGGGGGAGCCATGGATCATTTCTGCTATCATATGAACATTTTTATCCGTCCTGAAAAAAAAAAATTCTAATATTGAAGCCGAATCCTCAATGTAATGTTAGTAAGAAATGATGGCTTTGGAAAGTGGCTAGGTTATAATGGCAAAGCCCTAATGAATGGAATTAGGCTTCTTTATCCCTTCCACAATGTGAGGACACAGTGAAGACTTGGCAGTCTGCAACACAAAAGAGAGCCCTCTTTAGAACCTGATTGTTTTGGCATACTGATCTTGAGTTTCTCAGCCTCCGGAGCCATGAGAATTAAATTTCTGTTGTTTCTAAGCTACTCAGTCTATGGCACTTTCTTATAGCCACCTGAATCAACTAAGAAAATCACCTTCAGTCTGTGCCTTGACTGCCACGAAAGATCGCTCTAAAAGGGTAAAAAATAAAATACCACATTTTATTCTTCCATGAAATATTAAGATAGTCTAGAATAAAGCCTAACCCTCTCCAACACATACACCCTTCCACACACACATCATCAAAGTGAATTAATGATGACTCATAATACTAATACTATTAATAATAAATCATATACTTCGAAGAAATTATTTTTAATTTGGCTATCATTTCACAATGAAGTGAAACAGCCATACACTCCTACAGATACTGTTGGAAAAAATACTGTCTCAAAACAGGTTCCCTAGAAGCAAAACCTGAGATAAAGATTTTTTTTATTTATTTTGGGTAGGAGATAGCTCACATGGAGACTACCTTTTGTTTGATGCTAGGGTAAGCCCTAGGACACAAATCATGTCAGAGTTGAAACTCACCTTGAGGCAGATGACCCAGCTTCTCTCCTCCTTTCATTTCCCTGGCCATGCTCTTTGGTTGCGGGGAGGTGGTACAGAGTTTGTGGTAGAGGTAGAGGAGGGTGAAATGAAAGGGAGCATTCCTGTGAGGCAGTTCCCATTGTCCAAAGGCACAATAGAATCCATCACAGATACAGAGTGAGAGTAACCTCCAGCGGACCTAGAATAGCAAAGCAGAGCTCTGCATTCCCTTTCAGCTCTGAACCATTCTAAGAGTGATACCCTAGGCAATAACATCCGTGTTGCTGCTGGGTCCTGGTTCAAAAAAGTGACATGTATAAAACTTAGCTCTACTGTCATAAACAGTATTTACTCTTCAAGGCAAAAGTCAATTTGAAGCAAATAATTTGAGAAAAGAGTTTGGAAGATACGCTGTTGAATCTCATGAAATTCAAAACAAATAATCAGGATGTTTTAGATTCCTTCAATGGCTGATAAAGTCTATGTAAATATGATTATATGTAAATACAATTAACTGCAACTGAAAAAATAATTATGATTAGTAAATAAGATAGATATATATATTAGAAAGAGTTCTGAATAAATCCAGAAAAAGACATGGTTTTAATTCTAGAAATGTCACTGACTTAGATGTGGAACTAGGATAATTTATTGAAACCTGATAAGCTTGTTTTTCTTTATGTAATGAAAGATTTGGACTCAATCTTCCAGAAAATTGTGGTTTTAAACTTTAATTTTAACTTATCTATGTGAAAAAAAATTTCTGAATTCAGATTATACGATATATAAAGTTGTAATCTCAGCATATAGAGTGCATGGTATGGAAAACAAAAGTAACTTAAACTAATTTGACACATGGATGCATTTATTCTCATCATGAAGGAACTCTCTATAAACACCATCTTCTACCTGACTTTTCTTTTCTTTTTCCTTTCAGAACAGATACACCTGAGCCTCTGTATTAGTCTGTTTTCATACCGCTGATAAAGACATACCTGAGACTGGGCAATTTACAAAAGAAAGAGTCTTATTGGACTTATAGTTCCACATGTATGGGGAGGTCTCACAATCATGGCAGAAGGCAAGGAGGAGCAAGTCATATCTTTCAAGAATGGCAGCAGGAAAAGAGAGAGCTTGTGCAGGAAAACTCGTTTTTAAAACTATCAGATCTCATGATACCTATTCACTATCACAAGAACAGTACAGGAAAGACCGATCCCCATGATTCAATCACTTCCCATGAGGTTCCTCCCACAACACGTGGAGTTTATGGGAGCTACATGATGAGATTCGGGTGAGGACACAGAGCCAAACCATATCAATTGCCCCTCGCTCCTCCCAAGTCTCTTATCTTCACATTTTAAAACCTGTCATGCTTTCCCAACAGTTCCCCAAAGTCTCAACTCATATAAAAATAAACTCAAAAGTCCACAGTCCAAAGTCTCATCCAAGATAAGGCAAGTCCCTTCTACCTCTGAGCCTGTAAAATAAAAAGCAAGTTAATAACTTCCTAGATACTTGGGGGTACAGGCATTGGGTAAATACACCCATTCCAAATGGGAGAAATTGGCCAAAATGAAGGGGCTAAAGCACCAAGGCAAATCCAAAATCCAGCAGGGCAATCAAATCTTAAAGCTCTAAAATGATCCCCTTTGACTCCATGTCTCACATCCAGGTCATGCTGATGCAAGGGTTGGATTTCCATGGTCTTGGACAACTCTATCCTTGTGACTTTGCAAGGTACAGCCTCCTTCCTGTCTGTTTTCCCAAACTAACACTGAGTGTCTGCAGCTTTTTCAGGCACGCAGTGCAAGCTGTTGGTTGATCTATCATTCTGGGGTCTGGAGGATGGTGGTTATTTTCTCACAGTTCCACCAGGTGGTGCCCCAGTAGGGACTCTGTGTAGGGCCTCCCACACAACATTTCCCTTCTGCCCTGCCCTAGCAGATGTTCTCCGTGAGGACCCCACCCTCCCAGCAAACTTCTGCCTGGGCATCCAGGCATTTCCGTACATCTTCTGAAATCTAGATGGAGTTTCCCAAACCTCAATACTTGACTTCTGTGCACTGGCAGGCTCAACTCTACCCAGAAGCTGCCAAGGCTTGGGGCTTGCACCCTCTGAAGCCATGGCTCAAGTTTTACTTTGGCCCCTTTTGGCTATGGCTGGAGCAGCTGGGATGCAGGGCACCACATCCCTAGGCTGCACGCAGCATGAGGACCTTGGGCCCGGACCCACAAAACCACTTTTTCCTCCTGGGCCACTGGGTCTCTGATAGGAGGGAAAGGTCTCTGACATGGCCTTGAGATATTTTCCGTACTGTATTGTTGATTAACATTCGACTTCTCATTACTTATACAAATTTCTGCAACTGGCTTGAATTTCTCCTCGGAAAGTGCGATTTTCTTTTCTATTGCATCGTCAGGCTGCAAACATCCCAAACGTTTATGATCTCTTTCCCTTTTGAAATTGAATGCCTTTAACAGCACCCAAATCACCTCTTGAATGCTTTGCTGCTTAGAAATTTCTTCTGCCAGTTGCCCTAAATCATGTCTCTCAAGTTCAAAGATCCACACATCTCTATGGCAGTGGCTAAATGCTGCCAGTCTCTTTGCTAAAGGATAACAAGAGTCACCTTTGCTTCAGTTCCCAACATTTTCCTCATCTCCATCTGAGACCACTACAGCCTGGATTTCATTGTGCGTATCATTATCAGCATTTTGGTCAAAGCCAACATTTTGGTCAAATTGCCCAAGTCTCTAGGGAGTTCTAAACTTTCCCATATTTTTCTGTCTTTTTCTGAGCCCTCAAACCTCTGCCTGTGACCCAGTTCCAAAGTCGGTTCCACACTTTTGGGTATATTTTCAGCAGCTTCTCATTCTACCAGTACCAGTTTACTGTATTGGTTCATTTTCATACTGCTGATAAAGACATACCCAAGACTGGGCTATTTACAAAAGAAAGAGGTTTATTGGACTTGCAGTTCCACATGACTGGGGATGCCTCACAATCAATCATTGCAGAAGGCAAGGAAGAGCAAGCCACGTGTTATGTGGATGGCAGCAGTCAAAGAGAGAGCACCTTCAGGGAGACTCATTTTTAAGGCCATCAGTGCTCATGAGACTCATTCACTGTCATGAGAACAGCATGGGAAAAAACCCATCCCCATGATTCAGTCATTTCCCACTGTGTCACTCCAACAACACGTGAGAATTATGGGAGCTACAAGATGAGATTTGGGTGGGAACACAGAGCCATTTCAAATCCTCTAAACTTTCTATCCTGGCTTAACCATCACTCTATACCTTCTCTTATTACTTTTTCCCTTTCATATTGTTTCCTTACAATTGGTTTTATATCACAAAAGTTAAAGTAACTAGTCTGCCAAGGCGGAAAGAATAGTAAAAAGTAGAGTTGGGGAGTTCTAGGTAACCCAAAATAGAATTTCCATTAGAAACGTAAGAGGGAGGGATGCTGGCATCACTTAATACGTAATAATGTGTGTCCTGATAGATTTGACATTTTAAAATTAAGACTAAGTACAATTAAATATTTTGACTAATACTAATCATGGAAATATTTTGAACTATAAGAGTCAAAAGCTGTTTTTTACATTAATTCATTTTTTAATAATAACACATTATTTCTGGTCATATAAAATTAAGAGCCTTATATGAATTTTTAATTTTTTTTCCTTTTATTCTGAGAGGAAAAAAGTATAGGAAGCTCCCATAGACATATCTTACAAAAAAAATAGCCAAATATGTGGCTGAGAAACTAAAACTCCTGTTTGCATGGTAAATTATGATATAAGGTTGAATATCCACAGGTCTCTAATTTTTTTAAAACTATTTTTTTTGAGAACAGGGCTTTAGAAATAGAGGAAAAAATACTTATTGCATGTAAATATATTTCATTCTGTCTGAAACCATTGACTGTTTTAATTTTATCATTTGTGTTCTTATTTGAGATGGTGACTTAGAAGTCGTAAGCTGAAAATTATCACAGAAAGAATATAAAGTCTACATTTTTACTTCCTGCAGAAGACAAGACACTATTAAGACTCTAGACCAGATGGCTGAAGTCTTATATGTGACTTTGTTTATTCCTTAATATTACAAAATTTACTGAGGTCAGCTTCTTCTAATGTGGTATAATTGCTCTGTTTTAACCAGAGGGGATATGACATCACTGAGGTTTGTGGGTAAACAGACCAGAATTTCGTTAGGAGTATCTTCTGGGACTGGAGGACTGGGATAGGAAACGGGCTTGGCGAAGTCTAAGCATACAAGAAGTACACATTAACTTTTCTTTTGAGACTTTTTATAAATTGACCTTGAAAGCAGTTCGGGCGTTGTTGCGTCTTCCTTGTGCTGTGCATGCACTTGATTCCAGGAAGAGATTTGCCAGGAGCTGGACTCAATACACTGGCCTTTGGGCTACACAAAGGAAAATTCTAGAAGTTGGGTTATCAGGTTCATCTGTTATCCATGAATATTCAGTAAAGTCTTACTAAAAGCTTCAACCAATTCTCCACTCTGCTATAGAGACATATGGTGAGGGCCTGCTCCATGCTTCAGATGCAATAGAAAAGAGGTGTAGAGAGAAATGGAGCCAACAATGAGCCGCAACATCAGCCTGAGGAATGCCATCAATCATGTACATGAGGTGATTGCTAGAATATGATCCAGATGTCACAGAAACTGTAGCATGTGGCCAGAGACAGAACAGGAAAAGAATCACCTCTGTAGAGCCGTTTCTAATATATGCAGAATAAAATCATAGGGAACTTACAATGCTCTATAGAATTTCTGCTAGGGAAGCTCTGCGTCTATATAGTCAGCCCAAAGATATCTTGGATAATGTCTGTTTTGTCCATCACTGTAACTAAGAAACTAGAATGATGCCTAATGTGTATGAGAGATGAAATCCACATTTGTGAATGAATTTTCAAGGGAACAAAAATAATTGGGCTGTGAATAGAAATTTTAGCCACATGCTGGTGAGAGATAATAGACATATCTGCTACATAAGGAAACTGCAGTTTTTACACAATTCTTTGTTTCCTCTGTAGCTGAACACAATTCTAAATGAATAATATTGAATTCTGTCAAAGATTGCTTCAGATAAATTAATAGACAATGCAGTCTGTTTGAGATATTGACATTTAAATAGAGTTATTTCTTATTTTACTGGAAATATAATCTTCTATACCGATAAAGTCTGTTGTTATACCTTTTGCAAAGTTGTTTATTATTTCTGAATTTAAATATTATCTGCCTCAGAAGATTGACACTAACATTTCCAGCTAAACTTTAGTCAGTTGCCACAATATAGATTAAATACAAATGTGTCAAAACTCCACTTCTAATCACAGATGAGTTCCAACATGATGAGTAAATATAACGTTCCCCCAGATCATATTGACCATTATTTAGGTACTAGAGTGACCTTGGAAATAAGATGTAGCAAAAGCTTTTGTGTTACACAGGTTTAAAGTATAAACTGATCCCTTATTCAAGATCTGATCTCAGGAAATGTCCATATCATTAGTGGTGCTGAGATGTTGTGTTTGATGATACTAGAAACCAATTCTAATCGTGTGCTCCTCAATTTTGTTGGCACTCTTAGAAGAAGCTTTTATTGTATGTGATCTGAAAGCCAAGAATCATGAACTGTAAGCCCCAGGCTATCTGTAGATAAACAGGTCGTACCTAGTTCAAGTTTATCATTGAGGATGTTGAATATTCTGCTTGATGAAACACAGTAGTCTGCACAAAGTCTTGGTAATGATAAGTGTTGTGTGTGGAACTGCTCAAGTCTTGGTTTTAGAACCAAAACTATCTATTAATGGTCACTGGTATGCATAGTAATGTCATATTGTACTCTGAATCAAATTCTCTCCTTTTTGCATGGAAAAGATAAAATAATGCATTTTGAATCTCATATGTCTGTGAGACTTTTAAAGTTTTGAGATGAGTAGAATTTAAGAGAGGAACTGTACTTCCTACTAACAAAGAATATGGGTCTTTGAATAAATAATTTGAATACATCACCTTTATTCAAGGTTTCCCTACATTTATTGATGAGTTTGAGCTTCAGTATTAAGAATAAAGTCCTCTTCAATTTAAATGTTATAACACCTTACTAAATAAATGATAAACTCCTGTTTGCAAAGTTAAACTTATGTAAATGGAAAATAAAGTAAAAAATGCATCCTACTCCATTTTTTAAATGAAATGTACATTTGATAATTGCATAAGTAGATGAACTAAACAGCAAGTTACAATACATCATCTTTTCTGAAAGTGAACGAAAAAGTCACAAAATTTTACCAGAAAAATTTTAATGTGTGTATGTTTACATTGTGGTGATATTTAGCTATTATGCACTGTGTTTAGTATGAATAACAATGGGGAATACCACCCCTTTGGAGAATTATATCCTTTTCAACACTGTTTTTAGACTTTTTTAATACCAAGAGATAATTTATTTCTGTTTATTTCATTTTGTTTTATCTTATTTTCATTTTATTTATTTATTTAGAGATGGAGTCTTACTCTGTCACCGAGGCTGGAGTGCAGAGGCACCATCTGGGCTCGCTGCAACCTTCACCTCCCAAGTTCAAGCGATTCTCCTGTTTCAGTTTCCTGAGTAGCTGGGAATACAAGTACTTGCCACCATGTCCAGCTAATTTTTGTGGTTTTAGAAGACACAGGGTTTCACCATGTTGTCCAGGCTTGTCTTGCACTCATACCCTCAGGTGATCCACTGGCCTCGACCTCTCAAGCTGCTGGGATTACAAGCGTGAGCCACTGTGCTTGGCTGAGTTTCATATTATTTTTAATTGACACATAATCATTGTACATACTTACGGAGTACAGTGTGATATTTTGATACATGCATACATTGTGTAATGATCAAATCAGAGTGCTTAGCACGTCCATCAACTCAAACATTTATTATTTTTGTGTGTGTGCTGGAAACATTCAAAATTATTTATTCTAGTTTTTTGGAATTACATAATCTAATAGTATTAACTATAGTCACCTTACTGTGCAATAGAACACCAGAATTTGTTCTTCCTATCTAACTGAAATATAGGTGTTGGTACATCTCCTTCTTCCCTCTACCCTTCTCCACCTCTGGTAACCATTATTCTACACTATACAACCACGAAATTAGCTTTTATTAGATTCCACAAAGAAGTGAGATTATGCAGTATTTATATTTTTCTGCCTGGCTTATTTTACTTTACATGATGTCCTCCAAGTTCGTCCATGATTTTTTAGAATGGCAAGGTTTTGTTATTTTTTATGACTGAATAGTATTCCATTGTGTACACACACCACATGTTTCTTTGTCAATTTATCCATTGATGGACACTTAATGGCTGTCACAACTTGGGTATTGTGAATAGTGCCTCAATAAATAGGGGTGCAGATAGGTCTTTGGCCGAATTTCATTTCCTTTGGATAAATATCAAGTAGTGGGATTGCTGGACAATATGGTAGTTTTATTTTTAATTTTTTGAGGAATCTACATACTGTTTCTCATAGCAGCTGTACTAATTTACATTTTTACCAACAGTGTATAAGGGTTTCCATTTCTCCACTTTTATATCAGCATTTTTTTATTTATCTTTTTTATAATAGTTTTCTAATTGAGGTGAGGTGACATTTTGATTTGCATTGCCTCAATATTGAGTGGTGTTGAACATTTTTTTACATATCTGTTGGTCATTTATATGTCTTCTTTTGATAAATGTCTATTCAGATATTTTGCCCATTTTAAAATTTGATTGCTTGTGTGGAGGTTTCTTTGTGTTTGAGATGTTTAAAATGATTGAGTTAATATTGTGGATATTAATCCCTTGTCAGTTGTATAGTTTGCTAACATTTCCTACCATTCTGTGGGTTATTTTTTCACTCTGTTGATTATTTTCTTGGTTGTGCAGAAAATTTTTAGTTTGACATAATTTCCTTTGTCTATTTTAGCTTTTTTACTTATGCTTTTGAGTTCTTATGCAAATAATTATTGCCCAGACCAATGTCCTGAAGTGTTTCTCTTATGTTTACTTGTAGCAGTTTCATAATTTGGGGTCTTACATTTAAATCGTTAATCCATTTCATGTTCATTTCTATATATTCTGAGAGATAGGGGCTTAGTTTTGTTATTCTGCATTTGGTTATGCAGTTTTCAAGCACCGTTTATTGAGGAGACTGTTCTTTCCACAATGTATGTTCTTAACACCTTTGTCACTGCATAGATATCTGTGCACCTGGTGGAAGAGTAGCCTTTTTCAATTTTATAGAGTGACTTTTGTAGGGATAGATTTTTGCCTGCAGATGTGTTCTAGAGTGTCAATTGGGTAGGGTGCATTTGTTTTTGAGTAGCAACAGTGCAGGCTTTTAGGCTGTAGGCAATATCAGAGATGCCTATGCTTGTGAGAGTGCCTCAGTTGTCTAGGCTGAAGAAGTGTGTGTGGCTGTTCTGCCTGGCACAGCCTCCACATTGTGGACGTAGCTCAAGTCAGTTTCATGCTGGGCTGGAACACCTGTTCCTTGAGAGGTCGGGTACCATGTGGGTTAAGATGCCACAGTTACAGCTGTAACCTGTTCTGCTGGGCCTAAGCTTTGTGTAGCTGGCGTTAGTACACTGAAGTCAGTCAATTGAGTGCCACCTAATATGTTTATTTCTGGGAATAGACAGGTGTAGCTGCTCAGTGGGGAATGATGCAATATTGCATATGGGTGCAATGGAGTGGTCGTGGAACGTCAGGGATGAACATGTGCAGTGGCTACAGCTCCCCAGAAAAGGATGCCCTCTACTAATGGCTTCAGTCTGAAGATGGTGTTGTTTAGCTGCATCTTGGATCATGGTAGGTGGAGAATGAGACACATATGAGCCTATTCTTTGGAGTAATGCAGACATATAATTTCAGGTAGCTCTCTAGACTGGACTGAGAGCCTGTGATGACTGCAGTGTGATCAGTAACAAAGATGGTAGGTGTCTGTGGTTTAAAGAGGCGCTTCTGGAGACCGGCTGCTTACCTTTTTCCTCATGGGAGTGTCCCTCCTGGCTTTGAGCTGATCCCAACTGAGGAGATATAGTGGCAAAGGCACCTTTTCTTGTGGCCATCCTGATCTCTATGTTCCACAGAGTTTCTGTCATTCACCTGATACGCCAGTGCTTTCCTTCACATATTCTAGTTGAAATGT
>NW_012104809.1:3566101-3568445 GCF_000951045.1 Mandrillus leucophaeus
TTAGAATATGTCACATTATTATGTATACAATAGTCCTGTGCAAATAATAAACATCTTTCTCTTTAACTGCACTTGAAACAGCAGTCATAATTATTTACTTTTCAAGTTTAAACTTTAATTCTAATTGTTAGGTATTCAATACGATGAAACAGCTTTTCTGAAGTAAAAGTAAAATAAAACACAAATGACAGAATCAAAAACGATTGTGTTAAATTGCTAAAATTGTTAAAATCCTATGTTAAAACAATTATAGTACTGAGGCCTAAATATTTTGTAGGATATTGTAAAGGATTCTATGGGATATTCTAAAGGACTCAATGGGATATCCTTCAGAATATCTTACAGAATATTTAGGTCTCAGTATAGTACTGTTTAAATGCAGGATTATATTCACCATCAAGTACCCCTTATATTTTCCAGGGTTTGATAAAGTAGGAGCAGGCTGTTATAAATTACTTACACCTAATTGGTTTGTTATAACGTATCTCTCTGGGGGACACAATTCAACCCACTACACTGTCTTTAAACTATAAGATTATATGAGTGCTATATGGAACTGTTCAGTTAGTACAGTAACATTGCACAAAAGTTGTGTATTTTTCTTTTAAATTTAAAAATTCTGTTTTTTACACCTATGCTCAGAATTATTTCTATCACTAGTTTATACACAAACTCTTTACCAAAAGTCAGAGTCCTAATCTACTTAAATGCACAGCATAATCCACCATTTTTTTACTTTTGTCAAAAAATGTGAAGATTATGAGACTTTACTCAGAATTTCAAAAAAAAAAAAAAAATAGCTAGCCAGTTTCATAGTTCTTGGCATAGGACACAGACTCTTGGGGTCAGAGACGAAGGAGAGTTATATGGTTTGGCTGTGTTCCCACCCAAATCTCATCTTGAATTGTAGTTCCCGTAATCCCTGCTTGTCGTGGGAGGGGACCAGTGGGAGGTAAATGAATCATGGAGGCAGTTTCCCCATGCAATTCTCATGATGGTAACTTCTCACAAGATCTGATGGTTTTGTAAGGGGTTTCCCCTTTGCTGGGCACTCTTTCTTCTCCTTGCTGATTCCATGTGAATAAAGAAATGTTTGCTTCCTCCTTCTGCCATGATTGTAAGTTTCCTAAGGCCTCCCTACCCATGCAGAACTGTGAGTCAATTAAACCTCTTTTCTTTATAAATTACCCACTCTCAGGTACTTCTTCATAGCAGCAAGAGAACGGACTAATACAGTAAATTGGTACGGGAGAAGGATGCTGTGATAAGATACCTGAAAATGTGGAAGCAACTTTGGAACTGGGTAACAGGCAGAGGTGGAACAGTACGAAGGGGTTCAGAATAAGACAGGAAAATGTGGGAAAGTTTGGAACTTTCTAGAGACTTGTTGAATGGCTTTAACAAAAATGCTGACAATGAAGCCCAGGCTGAGGTGGTCTCAGAAGGAGATGAGGAATTGTTGGGACTGGAATAAATGTGATTCTTGCTATGTATTTACAAAGAGAATGGTAGCTCTTTGCCCCTGTCTTAGAGATCTGTGAAACTTTGAACTTGAGAGAGATTACTTAAGGTATCTAGTAGAAGAAATTTCTAAGCAGTAAAGCATTCAAGAGGAAGTAGAGCATAAACGTTTGGAAAATTTGCAGCCTGACAATGCAATAGAAAAGAAAACCGATTTCCTGGGGAGAAATTCAAACTTGCTCCAGAAATTTGCATGAGTAATAAGCAGCTGAATGTTAATTGCAAAGACAATGGGGAAAATGTCTCCAGCGCATGTCAGAGGTGTTCAGGGCAACCCTTCCAACACATGCCTGGAGATATAGGAGGAAAAAGTGGTTTTATGGGCCAGGTGCAGGGCTCCCCTGCTCTGTGCAGCTTCAATAAATGGTGCCCTGCATTCCAGCTTCTTCAGCTCCAGCTGTGGCTAAAAGAAACTAAGGTTCAGCTCTGGCTGTTACTTCAGAGGGTGCAAACCGCAAGCCTTGGTGACTTACGTGTAGTATATTGAGCCTGCGGGTACACAGAAGTCAAGAATTGGTGTTTCAGAACCTCTGTCTATATTTCAGAGGATGCATGGAAATGCATGGATGTCTAGGTAGAAGTTGGCTGCAGGAGCAGAGCCCTTATGGAGAACCTCTGCTAGGGTAGTGTAAAAGGGAGATGTAGAGTTGAAACTCCCACACATAGAACTCTCTGGGGCACTGCCTAGTGGAGCTGTGAGAAGAAGGCCACCATCCTCCAGACCCCAGAATGGTAGCCCAACCAACAGCTTGCACTGTGTGCCTGGAAAACCCACAGACACTCAATGCCAGCTGTGAAAGCAGCCAGCAGGCAGGCTGTACTC
>NW_012104809.1:3569265-3570932 GCF_000951045.1 Mandrillus leucophaeus
CACATAACGAAGTATGTTGCAAATAGGTATCCAGAACTTAGAGAATTCATATTTTACCTAATGGGCAATAAGCATGCCTGACCTTTTCCCTGGGCCTCAGCTTGTTCCCCAAAAGCAAACTAATCTAGGTTTTTATTCTTCTCCAGGCCTCCTCCAGGTGATATGAGCACATGTTTGTGGTGGCTTGTTGGCTGCACCTGCACAGTCTCTCATCATGCGTCTTCATATGTCCCATGTCTAATCAGTATCTTAAATCTCTGCACATTGGTGTGATTTTTGCTATTAAAATGAAGTAAATGTTAGATAAGGGCAAGCTACTATCCTACAGTGCACATGCTCTGGGGAGGGTCTTTTGGAAAATCCTTATGCTGATGGCCTGGATGCTGGTTGTCAGAGTGCTCTATTTTTCTTTTTAGGTCTGATTGGTTGATTTTATGAAAGAAAGTTTCAGTTGTTGCAATGCTATGGAGCTTGGTGCAGCTTTAGTCAGTATAGTGTGTAATGAAGTGGGAAAGGATCACTAGTCTCACCTTCCCTGTCTGCTTCAAATAAAAACTCAGAGAATTATGTCCCAACATTTTTGTTGTCATTTTTGTTTGTTTGTTTACTTGGGTTTATTTTGTTTTTCCTCTCAAGACATTTTCCCTAGACCTTATGGTAGAACGAAAATGCTCAATAATTATTTCCCCTAGAAGCAGCCGTCAATTAATGATTGACAGGAATAACTAAGTTCCACTTCTCCTGGAACAAATTTGTGTGAGTTTTCCACTGACTCCCAGATTCATTACTCGCTGAACTAAGTTTCAGTCATAACCAATGGTAGCTATCTTGATAAAACACACTTCATTTACTCCCCCACATAAACATTTTCTCAATCTCTATTCATGTTCTCTTTACCTCCCAAATTATTTACACATTTAGAATTTTCATCTTAGGCTCCACTTATGGAGAATACCAAGTTGGACAGTAGTGTATGTTGTTCCCTTTCAATCTCAACCTCGCTATTTCCAATTTCTATAGCAAGTGGAAATATCTTTCAATTTTTTTCTTTTAAATCTGTATCATCCATACTTGTAACATAAGCCAATTTACCAAAGGACCTGGTATTTCACCACACACACACACACACACGCACACACAGACATGTATAAAATATATATACACACACATACACATATATACTTGTTTATATACATATATATGTAATTTTTGAGCACATGTGTAACTTCAAAGTTTGTATTTTGAACATATATATGTGTATGTGTGCAAGTGCATGTATGTGTTTGTGTGTGTATGTGTAAAAAAACCTCAAATACATATGATCAACTAGAGTCTCTTGTTTTGCAGTCTTTGTGGCTTAATGAAGAAGAACCTCTGAGTAATTTTAGAATGATGAATAATCAGACTTACTGCAGGAAGCAAATGAAGTGCCTCTGTAAGATATACTCAAAACATTTGCTGTGCAAATGATGAAACTGATGAAATTGAGTTTACATAGAAATATTTTATTTATATCCTGGAGTATTACTAAACTAGTTTCTTTCCTAGGTGAGACCATACATACTTATAGGTTTTTTATCTTTTGGTGGGTAAAGTGCTGAAATATATTAAGAAAATCATATTTTTCCTTAGTGAGTGTTAATCTGAAAATAGAGCTCATAGCATTT
>NW_012104809.1:3571655-3573559 GCF_000951045.1 Mandrillus leucophaeus
CAAAGATTAAGAAAATGTACATATTCACATGAAAACATTAAAAACTAGAAAGGTAAACATCAATTTGTTAATAGTTACTGCATATTGTTTAAACCCGTATTTCTTAAAATGTACGTTGAATATTTTCGTACAAATCAAATGCTCCAACATGAAGTGGGGTTTTTTTCTTTTTTTTTTTTTTTTTTGTGTTTTGAGACAGAGTCTCACTCCATTGTCCAGGCTGGAGTGCAATGGCGCGATCTGAGCTCACTGCAACCTTGGCCTCCCAAGTTCAAGTGACTCTCCCGCCTCAGCCTCCTGAGTAGCTGGGATTACAGGCACGCACCACCACACCTGGCTAATTTTTGTACTTTTAGTAGAGACCGGGTTTCACCATGTTGGTCAGGCTGGTCTCAAACTCCTGACCGTATGATCCACGCGCCTTGGCCTCCCAAAGTGCTGGGATTACAAGCGTTAGCCACCAAGCCCGGTAGAGTTTTGGTTACTTTTAAAATCAGTTTTAATGCTTCCTTGAAGTAACTTGAATTGTGTGGTTCAAGTTTAAAGACAATTTGATTTTTGCAGTTGATCATGTAACAGAAGCTAACATTTATTGTAAGTTAATGATGGACAAATGACTTCAATGTTAAAATTTTATAGATTAAATCATTAAATGTGAAAGTAATTGTATGAAGTATATTACGCCCTTATTCTATCTTTTTATACAAATGAGAAATTTGTTAATTGCTTAATTATATCCAACTTAAAGATTATTGTTTCGATTTACCTCAAACAAAATATGTTTTCAGAGTTGTGCTTATATTTAACTAATAAACTTCAACTTTATAAGTAGGAATAAAGATTAAGCTGCTGTTAATAAACAAATAATTAGAATTTTAAAAAACAAAATACAATAGATTATGCAAAATAATTGTTTTTTACTCACATGAAAGCGTAGATTGGTGGTTCAGAAAGATGCCTGAGATCTCGCTCACTTATTTCTTCTTGTTCTGGAATCTGGAGGTAACCCTTATTCCCACGGATGAAGATGTCCATGTTCCAACCAACCCAACAAGAGAAACCATGAACCTAGAGGGCACACATTCCAGTTAATGACACAACACACATTCCAGTTAATGACACAACACAAAACATAGCACACACTCTATCTATTCATATGCCATTAGCCGAATCTTAGTGAAAAGACAAAATGTTGCTCCGAGAGACTGAAAATTAATTTTTATAAGGTCTGGCCATCTTCAGAGCTAAAGTTTAAAGTTGAACTAAAATCATAAAAGAGAAAATAATTATTAGAAAAACCATCTCTGCAACACTTATGGCATGATACTGGGATCTTCATATACTCTTAAGAAGTTCTGATTTATTTTTTAATTTCACATTTAATTTGGTAAAGTATTTTACTCTTATTTAGAAGTTTAAATGCGTATTTCACTATTATTCAATTATTGAGCATTGACATTTGCTTGTATTATGTTTCTGTATATATCAGTAAATTTTAAACTTTTTTGTCTTAACAAGGCACTATATATGAAAATAATCAGAATGAATACTAATAAGGTACTTATGGGATTGTTACTATAAATTTGTTTATATTTTAAATAGTTTATGTATATGATTCAAATTTTGAACACTCAAAACATTTTTTAAAAAGTCAATGTTTTCCCTTCAGAGGTAGTAACTCATACATTGGGTTGTGAAATATATTTGCTATGTAAAAACAAATTGCTTTTTCTAACACTAAAATGAGATAGAATAGAATAGAATGAAATAGAATGTATTATATGATATGTAAACCTCTTTCCTTTGTAAATTACCCAGTCTTGAGTATTTTTCATAGCAGCCTAAGAATGGACTAATAAACCCTTTCTGCCATTCCCTGCTCCCCACCAAACACACACACACAC
>NW_012104809.1:3578038-3580554 GCF_000951045.1 Mandrillus leucophaeus
CTGTGAAAAAATACAGCGCTCTTTAGTCTTTCAGGGACAAATGTGCCCTCTACAATTTAAAGAAGGCTCACTGTTTTGACAGCAACGTTGGTGTGGTTCCTCCAGTAAATTCTTTCCCAATAATTCCTTTATCTATATTAATATCCTCCAGTTTTGGCAGTTTGGCAGCTCACATTTAAGGGAGTGTTTGACAAAGAGAGAAAATGTGATTTTACATGTTGGGTGGTAATGGCCTGAAATGGGTTGAAGGAATTCTGGGGCTTGTATCTTCTCATCTTTGGATTTGTACTCTACATTTATTGTTACATTTGGAGAGGCCTTGGACTATAGAAAGACTGATTTTTTTCTTTCATTTTCATGACAATTTCCTTTACCTGCTATTAACAGTAAAGCTGCTTATAGCCTACTTTATGCAGAAGATGGGATCTAAGAAATAAAAATCAAATCCTAGTTTCCCAACTGACTTCATGGATACCTTCTTGACCCAGGGGACACCAGAGAGACCTAAGTTAGCAGCCACAATGGGATGGGAGGTCAGACACGACTCAGTGTGCCCTTCTTTCTTAACATTTCACCAGAATTCATTCCCAAGGAGTAAGCAGAGACTAGTCCTGGAAAACAAGAAATAGATGACTCATTCCTTTATCACCTTCAGCCAGTCATCTAAAGCCATAACCTGGCTTCCCCTCCCTCTTCGCAGTTTTGACACGACAGCTCACCGGTTTCACAATGCATCCTATTTCTAAGAACTGACAATCATCTCCAGACTAGTTTTCGCTGATGTGTGGAAGATGCAGTGATGGTTTTTGTGTCCTCATTCTCTCCTTTTGACATGAGTGGACTGCAAACTTCACCCTCAGGTCATGCTAATGCAGCCATTTTCTGAACATATGACCCATGAAAAGGCAGGAAGCTCAATTGTACATGTGCATGCTGCTTCTCCTTTTCCTTCTCCTCCTCCTCCTCCTCCTCCTCCTCCTCCTCCTCCTTCTTCTTCTTGATTGCTTAATATGGTGTGGATATTTTTCTCCTGCAGATCTCATGTTGAAATATGGTTTTCTCTGTTGGACATGGGGCCTGGTAGGAAGCGTTTGGGTCATGGGGTGCATTCCTCGAGATGGTGCACTTCCGTGGTAATGAATTCTTGCTCTAAATTCATTCAAGATGTGGTTGTTTAAAAGAGTGTTGTACCTCCCCACTGCCTTCCTCTCTCTCTCTGTCTCTCTCTCATTCCCACTTTTACCATGTGATGAGCCTGATCCCCCTTTGCCTTCTACCATGATTGTAAGCCTGCTGAAGTCCTCTTGAGGAACAGATGGCGATGTCATGCTTCTTATAAAACTGTGCACCAGTTACACTTCTTTTCTTTATAAACTACCCAGCCTCAAGTATTTTTATAGTGACACAAAAAACAGATTAACGCACTTTTCCTATAGCTTATTACATATGTATAATCACCCACCCTGCTCAGCATAAATTTCTGTGCCTTTCACTCCTCCCTCTAAGTACTTCCTCTCGTCTTAGGCCGTAGCTAAGCTTCCCAGCTTGTGGGATGGTCATCCTGAAGGTGTTGCAGGACTTTTTCCTTAGTTCAGCTATAGATGGAGTCCTTATCACATGGCTGTGAAATTTTAGGCTCACAGATAATTTGAAGAGTAAGAAAAATAGAATTTATTGTGCAAAAAGGAAAAGAAAAAGGGGGAAATGGAGATTCTTAGTGAAGCAAAAGAGTATGCTTCCTGCCCATGGGCTTCCCACCTCACAGACTGATTCCCAGATTCCATCCAGGAAGATGAGAGGCCAGGCTACTCCCCGCTGCATATGGCACAAACTTCTGAGACTCCAACCCAGTGTGTATTCCTTCCGGTGTACAGGCCAGTTGGAGTGTCTCCAGGGATCCCCTCCTACCTGGAAGTCTCATTGGCTGCAACATTTTATGAAAAATAAAGCCTTCCTTTCCAAATTGATGAGCCCTGTGATTCTTCAGTTGACAGATCCATTGAATCTTACAATTTTGTTATTACTACTAATCCTCTAATTTCAATAGGAGAATGATCACTGTCTTAGTTTATTCCCCAAGATTCAAGGTTTTTTGTTTTGTTTTGTTCTGTTTGTTTGTTTGTTTCTTTGTTTGTTTTTGAGAGAGTCTTGCTCTGTAGACCAGGCTGGAGTGCATTGGCGCGATCTCGGCTCGCTGCAACCTCTGCCTCCCAGATTCAAGAGGTTCTCCTACCTCAGTCTCCTGAGTAGCTGGAATTACAGACACCAGCCACCACATCTGACTAATTTTTTGTATTTTTAGTAGAGACAGGGTTTCACCATATTGGTTAGGCTGGTCTTGAACTCTTGATCTCATGATCCTCCCACCTCAGCCTCCCAAAGTCCTGGGAGTACAGGCATGGACCACCGTGCCCAGCCCGCAAGATTCAAGTTTTAAGCATTACTATTATTTAACTAATAAAATAGTGTTCTCTCGCCCACATTGATCAGTTATTAAGATAAGTAAAGGTCTCTTT
>NW_012104809.1:3580604-3588159 GCF_000951045.1 Mandrillus leucophaeus
GAGGAACAGATGGCGATGTCATGCTTCTTATAAAACTGTGCACCAGTTACACTTCTTTTCTTTATAAACTACCCAGCCTCAAGTATTTTTATAGTGACACAAAAAACAGATTAACGCACTTTTCCTATAGCTTATTACATATGTATAATCACCCACCCTGCTCAGCATAAATTTCTGTGCCTTTCACTCCTCCCTCTAAGTACTTCCTCTCGTCTTAGGCCGTAGCTAAGCTTCCCAGCTTGTGGGATGGTCATCCTGAAGGTGTTGCAGGACTTTTTCCTTAGTTCAGCTATAGATGGAGTCCTTATCACATGGCTGTGAAATTTTAGGCTCACAGATAATTTGAAGAGTAAGAAAAATAGAATTTATTGTGCAAAAAGGAAAAAAAAGGGGGGGAAATGGAGATTCTTAGTGAAGCAAAAGAGTATGCTTCCTGCCCATGGGCTTCCCACCTCACAGACTGATTCCCAGATTCCATCCAGGAAGATGAGAGGCCAGGCTACTCCCCGCTGCATATGGCACAAACTTCTGAGACTCCAACCCAGTGTGTATTCCTTCCGGTGTACAGGCCAGTTGGAGTGTCTCCAGGGATCCCCTCCTACCTGGAAGTCTCATTGGCTGCAACATTTTATGAAAAATAAAGCCTTCCTTTCCAAATTGATGAGCCCTGTGATTCTTCAGTTGACAGATCCATTGAACCTTATAATTTTGTTATTACTACTAATCCTCTAATTTCAATAGGAGAATGATCACTGTCTTAGTTTATTCCCCAAGATTCAAGGTTTTTTGTTTTGTTTTGTTCTGTTTGTTTGTTTGTTTCTTTGTTTGTTTTTGAGAGAGTCTTGCTCTGTAGACCAGGCTGGAGTGCATTGGCGCGATCTCGGCTCGCTGCAACCTCTGCCTCCCAGATTCAAGAGGTTCTCCTACCTCAGTCTCCTGAGTAGCTGGAATTACAGACACCAGCCACCACATCTGACTAATTTTTTGTATTTTTAGTAGAGACAGGGTTTCACCATATTGGTTAGGCTGGTCTTGAACTCTTGATCTCATGATCCTCCCACCTCAGCCTCCCAAAGTCCTGGGAGTACAGGCATGGACCACCGCGCCCAGCCCGCAAGATTCAAGTTTTAAGCATTACTATTATTTAACTAATAAAATAGTGTTCTCTCGCCCACATTGATCAGTTATTAAGATAAGTAAAGGTCTCTTTTTTTAACTTTAGATCTAAAAACTTGATACGATTCTAGGAAACATAATTTTTAAAACATTGGAACTTGGTGAAAAATTACATACTTTCTTATTACTAGGATCACCTAACATTTAAAGAAATCAAATTGTATTTAATTGAATTTTTAATATTTTGGTTTTGCTTGAGATCATCATATATTGGATTATTCTATTAAAAATACATTGATGTAGAAACATGCCTATGTAATAACGTTTACTTTCTCTTTTCTTCATTGTACATTACATGAATCAAAGGATACCAGAGTTACTGAATAAATCAACAAAAATACATTCAATTTGGCTACCTTTTTATAATAGTTTCTTTTTTTTTTTTTTAACTTTTTGGGTTTTTATGTACTTATGATTTTTCAGATTTATTACATGTCAATCAAATTATCCTAGTAGTTTTCTTTGGATGCTCAAATTGTTTCAATTTTGGCCAGTGGGAGTCCCTTTTTTATTGACTCCTGTGTCCTTTCAACATAACCCCATTAATCATTGAAAGCTTCACTGCTTTATGATACAACAAAGTGTAGCAGGTTCACTTTGTACCTTTCAGACCCAGAGATTGAATTAGCCTCTTTTTTTCCCAAAATCTATTCACTAGGGTTCCTTTTATGGGTACCTTTCATACTAGGATATTTCTGTGTACAGAGGTAAGAAATATGTATAATTCTAATTGACAATTTTTGTAAATGCACACATTCATAATGATATTCCTAATTCAGTTCTAATAGTACCATGAGTGCATAAATTCTTACACATAAATATTTCTCCCTGTGCTTTATACTAAAAATATAGCTTCCTAAGAAAGTTGATGTAATTCATTACTTTTTGTTTTTAAAAAATTAAATAAAATACTTACAAAATATAGAATATTAAACAGCATAATTACTTAATAAAGTTATTTAAAGGGATTTCTTTTTCCAAATAAACATGACTTAGCAACTAGAAATCACTGAATATTTTTCTTCTAACTACAATGCAAAAAAATTAAATACTTCTTTTTTTGGCATCAATTGTTTTTCTGTAAAACTGGAATAACTTTATATGTTAAAATGGAGCTTCTTAATTATATATATTTAAATACAGAATCTCTTCAATGCTTCCTGCTGGACTAAAAACATTATTTAATTTTGGTTTTTATTTTTACATAAATGATCCTTCATTATCTCAATTAATCTGAAGAAGGATGCCACTATACTCTATTTTATATCAGTGTATATATAGTCATTAAAGAATGAATGTCAGTAAAATGGACTTTTTCTATGAAAACTTTTTTTTTTAATTTAGTGAAGACGAAAAGCAACAATTGGCCGTTATTTCAACAACATACTCCCCTAAAGGTTCTGAGACTTTCGTAAGAATATTTTGAGAGCTTAATTTTACATTAAGGCAATTTGATAGCTCATTTTGTGGGAACTTAAGAGAAGAGAAACACAAAAGCTTATCAGGAATTGGTACAAAGGGGTTTTTAAGAACAGGAGTACAGTCTTCAGTTTCCTGTGGTATATTCATGTCATCAGTATTCTGATGGGCAGATTGCATTTTGTTCTCTTTTCTTCTTTTCTTTTCTTGGTTTTTCAACAGTTATAATTTCTCTACATGAACTAGTGGAGGGATTGGGAATTACATCTCCTCTAATGATGTTAGGATTTGGTTTGGAACTTTTTGGCCTTTTTCAAGGTATACGAGTATTCTTCTCCAATATTCACTTTTCCCACTCCATATATTTCTGTGTTTTTGCATTTTCATCTGAATACATTTAAGGGAGGCGACTAAGAATTTCATCCCTTCCTAAGCTTCATCTTCCTACAGTTGGAGACGTGTTTTATTTTATTTAGGTTTTCAGATTTTCTTTTAGATAATTCAGGACATAACACTACTGGGAGGCATCAAAAAAAGAAACAAACAAACAAACAAACAAAGAAAAAAACTTTTGACCTATCTCTAGTATGCCAAATTAAATACAATTTATTGTATAGCTCAAGGACCACAACAGTTTTAAAATACAACCCAGAATGTGTTGTTCTCTGCCCTCTTCATCCTTGCACTGAAAATTAAGCACAGAAAATCAGTCTGGACCAAAGGTATAAATAAGACATGCATTAAAAAAATAGTTTTAAATGCATCTTTTTATTTTTAAGAATGGAAGGGCTAAGAGTGGCTCAACAACAAGCCCAGATTTGCAAACTGTGGTTACTCTCAAATAATAAAACTTTTGGAGAAAAGCAAACAGTTGAGAATTCAATTTTTGCTGTGGAATTTTGTCTCAGTGTAGAAGAGAAAGAGAGGAATGGGAATCTGTTTATAAAAACAGACAATGACTAGACCATATATGGAAACATTCTAACCCACAATCTCTGTAGCAACCAGACCAGGAAAGTAAACCATAAAGGCAACAGCAATGGTCCAAATAGTCAGGATATGTCAATGACTGCCAGTTTCCTAATTGTTTGCTCCTACCTCCAACTCAGGACCTATCCTGAGAAGAAAAAAAAAATATGTTCCCCAAATCAGCCAACTAATATGCCCTGTTTCTAGTTAACCTAAATTCAGCTTCCTCATGTCAACAACTTCTAATCAAAGCATACCCTAGCCTTGTTTTTTTTTCAATACAAAATTTTTCCACTCCCCTGACAGTGTTTGAGTCTCTGCCAAATACAAATGATGGTGGCTGAGTCCCTTGCTATAGTCAACTCTGAATGTATCGACAGCTCTGAATAAATATCCTCTTTGTGCTCATTTGAATATTTTCATATATTCCCACAGAAGCAAATAAAATCAGACATCAAGGGCCTTGATTATGTGCAAACTCTGTTCTTGTCCTGTAACCTACTTTACCACATTTGGTGTTTGTTTTGCATCAGAACTTGTCAAGACTGCACCAAATTTTGGCAGAAATAACATCATACTCTTAGAATGTTTAGACATATGACCTTTGCCATTTACTAAAAATTCTGCATTGCAGGAAAAAATGAGGAGAGGATGTACCAGATAAAAGCCAGCTGACTATTTCACCTCTGTTCTTAAATCAGATTTAGAGGTTCTCTTTTATATGAATATAGTCCAAGGTGCATCCCAGCCCTCCACCACCTTGCCAGAAATTACTTCGCAATCCACAAGGAAAGGGACTCTTACTGTCTGAAGTAAACAAACAGTAATACATTTTGTATATGAGATTCAATTGGACATTTTGATTACAATAGTACTAATATTCATTTGAAGCAAAGATTGACAAACTTTTTCTGTAAAGGGCCAAATAGTATATCTTTTAGCTTTTATGGGCCATATGGTCTTTGCGGCAACTACTAAATTGTTGAAAGCTGTCTCCCTAAATATCACCAACACAATCTGTTGATAAAGCAAAGCTGAGTTTATTGCTTACAACGGTAAGGAAAAATGCCACCTCCACAAAGCTTTGGTAGTATCTCAGATGGGGGAAGGTAAGGTCTGAATTTGCTGAGAATTGGAAATGTGATTTATGGTCAGTCTTTAATGTTGGACAATGATTAGGATTAGGGAAGAATGACAATATGACAGTGCTGAATTGGGGAGAAGAGCAGGGCAAGGATTTGAGTAAATAATTCAAAGGATCTTAGGGGACAAACTGCTTGTTGATGCTTCTCTTTGAAGAACTGATGGGTCTTCCAGATTCTATAATGAGCAACCAAACCATTTGCTTGCACAGAAATGTCCTGGAACAGCAAAAGAATGTTAATGAAAAGAGTGGAATAGCAAGTCATGTTAATGTAGACAATAAGGGTGTCATTTGCATTCTGTCTAGGTCAAGTGTCGGTGTAGACAGTTCTGGTTACCAGAACTCTGAGGCTGTAGTGCAAAAGCAGTCAGAGATAATGCATATCCAGTGAAGCTGTATACTAATAAAACCTTACATATAGATACTGAAATGTGGATTTCATACCATTTTCAAGTCCAAACATATCCTTCTTTGATTATTTTCAAACAGTCAAAAACGTAAAAACCATTTTTACCTTTCAGACTGTAAAACACATTACTGGATGGAAAGCCAAAGGCATTATGACATATACAAAGTAAAACATTAAGGGTTTTCTTTTAATATTTAATTTTACTTTAGAACCTATGACATAAAATTATTTTGATTACTAGGGTGGAGGGGTGCTCATCTTTTCATTATTGGGGAGGAAGAATTTCATTTTTCCAGAGATTTCTTTTTCTGTGTCCCATCATTTTCAAGTACTACCCATATAGGAACACATACAGACAGTGACCTTGGTGCTCCTTATGCTACTCACATAGTGTCCATTTGCATTTTGATAGTGTAAGCTTTTGATTTTAATTCTTATGGAAGCCATTCATTTCACAAACTGGAATAGGTCCTGAGACCAGGTGCATCGCTTAACATCCGTGTGTCAGGGGTAAGGGCACAAATGTTGGACTCTGGTCTGCTGCAGTCCATTTATTTCTCCCAGGCCCCAGTGGTGTTCCTTAACCAGAAGGACCATGCACACAACCCTATGGACTACAAAACAGTGCAGCACATATGTTTCAGCTTCCCTAAAACTCACCTCATCTCCAAGCCTAGCTAAGAGCCAACATTTCTTGGCTAAGCTGCCAGCCTAGGGATATGTGTGCTGATGGTGGGCTCTTCTTTGAAAGGATGGAACCAGGTAAGAAGCTCCTTGAAAGGTCATGATTGTGGCCTTACAGGTGTTAGGCAGGGGATTTGGGGATCCTGACTTTTAGAATGTGATCTCGGAGTAGCATGGATTTTTGATGATTCAGTCCCACTGGTCATGTGATTTTCCTTGCCCCACAGGTTGGAATGACCTCCTCTAAACTGTCAACCCAAGGCAATAGTCATTGATGAAAGGACATTCCTGTGTGCAATAGTTTACCAAGTTGTATCCTTTTAATGCCCGGTAAATTTCATTCCTGT
This sequence comes from Mandrillus leucophaeus, assembly GCF_000951045.1. Classification (NCBI taxonomy): domain Eukaryota; kingdom Metazoa; phylum Chordata; class Mammalia; order Primates; family Cercopithecidae; genus Mandrillus; species Mandrillus leucophaeus. The sequence continues at coordinate 3,586,753 of NW_012104809.1, forward strand.
CTTCACATTAGAGTACAGCCTTGAAGATCCTATGTCTATGCAATGGTACAATTCCCACTATAAATGGTATTTATGCATTTCTCTTTTCTCAAACAACGGCAACTAGAACCCAAGGCTCAATATTTCTGATACTGGTAAATAGTACTAGAGTTGAGTACTCAGTTAACACTGATTTCAAATACTTCCTATTTTTGGCACCCTAGAGATTTCTCTAGCAATTATTATTTTTTTTGAGAGTTTAGCTATTCATTTAGTAGACTGTTTGTTGTAATATATTAAGAATATGTAAGTATATTTTAAAAGTTGGCTTTAAATTTTAAGTTTTTTCAAAATATGAAGCCTATCAAACAGCTGAAAGTGGAGGCCCCACACTCCTGTTTAAACCACTTTTGATATTCATTTTACAAAATATATACAATCATTCTTGTCGTACATTCTTAGTTTACATTTTCTCTTTCCCATATAGTTTTCAGTTCTGGAGTTTTTGTTTTTGTTTTTGTTTTTTGACAAAGTAATAACTGCTCTAACTCAACATTTTCATCTTTGTTTGGCAGGAGATTATTTTTTAATATTCATTATATTTCTAAACAATTAAATATAATAACTTATTTTCAAATCTGCCATATCTGGTTTTAGTTTAATAATATTTGTCTCCAGCATTTTCAATCTAGTCATATCTTTCTACTAGAAGAAATTAGATTGTAGTATATTTTTATAAAGATAAAATTGGCTTTATTATCATTTCCAGTTTACAAAATTAATGTTTTATTTTATTTGTCTCATAAAGATTGAGATTCTAAGTTGGTTTGGTTGAGGTAGCAAAAGTGATTATAACAAGAAAATATTGCTTAGAAAAAATAACTTTACAATAACTCCCAGTTAACATATTTTTATGTCTCTATTTCACAGCAAGCAACTCTTTTTTTATTTTAGGCTATGTAGTGTCTACTTGAAAGCATGTGATTTTTACTGTAAAAGGAATTCATTTGTGTGCATATTAAAAAATAAAGACATGTTATATAAAACAGCTGGAAATGTACAGCTATATGTAGATATAGCAACTGTTTGCAGGTACTCTATATTCTTAAAGGGTACAATATTTCAAAAACTGAACAAATGGCAAACACTCTTAAGTCAAAGTGCAAATGTACAGAATTTTTATTTTGGAAAATAATTTTAAATTATAGGTACACAATTTGAAATAATGTCAAATGAACCATAAGGTTTTGGTAGAAAACATTTTAAATATAGTAAATTATGAAATCATTGGTTACTTTGACATCTTAATAAAAGATTTAACTAAAGCAGAGAAAAGAAAGCATGCTTTAAAATAATATATACTCCCTCATTTATACTGTGTTCATATATTACATGCAAATTTAATAAGCACTTAAAAATTAAGATGTT
>NW_012104809.1:3588544-3592397 GCF_000951045.1 Mandrillus leucophaeus
TATATTTTTAATTGTGCCACCTAGACTATTGAAATATGCTACTATCTGAGGGAGAAATGATATTTATTGGAATGATTTTTGTTGCAGAAGAAGAATGGCTGGATCTGTTTTAATGCCAACAAGCATTGTGACTATGATAACTTAATTATCAAGTTCTCTTTCCAAACTTTCAAGCTCTCAAATACAACAGCCAATCACCATGCTCCCAAGTAACATGAACACTGAAGGAGAAGAAAATTTAGAAGAGCCACAAGAACTTAGAGAGAAGTTTCTAAGATAGTATTAAAGGGTTGTGTTGTATTAGGACTGTTTTGTCTATTGGAAGGCATTTAGCAACCATTTACTTATTTACCATTTGGCTGTATATTATTAATATGATATGAATATATACTGATGACATACAATATTTAATAGAATAAATTACATATGATAGATTCATGCTTAACCTAATGAAATAATCTGCTAAGGTATTTCTAAGTTAATATATTTAAGTCATTCACTATTCACGAAGGTTTGAATTTGAAGATAGCTATTCCAGACCATTTCAGAAATACTACCATAGGCAGAAAGAATGGGGAGGAATACATCACACTCAGAATTAACTAATTTCTAAAACCTCTTTCCTTTGGGTAGATACCCAGTAATGGGATTGCTGGATTGAATGGTAACTCTACTTTTATTTATTTAAGGAATCTTTATACTATTGTCCATAGTGGTTATATTAATTTCCATCCCCCCAGCAGTGTAAAAGTATTCCCTTTTCACCGTATCCATGCCAATATTTTTTTTATTTTTTTTTATTTTTTTTTTATTTTTACTTTTTAATAATGGCCATTCTTACAGGAGTAAGGTGATATTTCATTATGGTTTTAATTTGCATTTTCCTGGTGGTTAGTGGTGTTTTTCCACGTGTTTGTTGGCTATTTGTATATCTTCTTTAGAAAAATGTCCTTTGCCCACTTTTTGATAGGATTATTTGTTTTCTTCTTGTTGATTTCTCTGGGTTCCTTGCAGGCCATTATTCTAAGTGAAGTAACTCAGGAATAGAAAAGCAAATACTGCATGTTCTCACTTATCAGTGGGAGCTAAGCTATGAGGATGCAAAGACATACAAAGTGATGTAATGGACTCTGGGGACTCCAGGTGGGGAGGAGATTGGGAAGGGGTGAGGGATAAAAGATTGCATATTGGATACAGTGTACACTACTGGGTGACGGGTGCACTAAAATCTCAGAATTTGCCACTAAAGACCTCATCCCTGTAACCAAAACACACCTGTACCCCCAAAACTATTGAAATTCATAATGAGAGAAAACCCACAGAAAAAAATAATAAAATAAAATAAAACCTCTTTCACTGTATGGCAACTCTAATATCAAGGTCTACTTCTGCTATTTTTTTTTTTTTTTCAAAATCTTCATTTTGGTCACTGAGAAGAGAAGAATGAAGTCATAGGAAAAGAACATACTGCTCAGCACAGAAGAAATGCATGAATGCAATGCACCCATGGAAAATATGGTGTGTCTCTTTCTCTTCCCCTTGTTTTGTTTGGTTTGGTTTGATTGAATTTGCTTATTTAATTGTACCAGGTAAATAAATTATAGTTTGGAAATAAGTTTTTAAACTTTCTGATTGTTAATGAAGGACCTAAGGACTTAGATTGTGATATTAAAATAATAGATTTTCTTGTAGCAATATTTTTATTCAGAATTATAAAAAAGTAAACACATTGTATTAAATACACCAAATTTATATGTTGACACACATATTAAAATGTTTGTCTATGTGTATATACATATGCATGTGCATTATACAGTACAGTTCTGTGAGTTTTGCCAGTTGCTTACATGTGTATTAACTCTCAGTTAAGGCATATAGCAAGTTCATCTTCTCAGAAAAATCACTTAAGAGACTTCCAAGAAAATTCCACCCGAAACAATAGAGACTGTTCTGGTTTCTTTAGCCATATATTTGTGGGATTTTTTATTTTAGAACTTCATATGAATAAAATCATACAGCACGCACTTCTGTCTGGCTACTTTCACTCGACCTAATGGTTTTGAGGTCTATACATGCTGTTGTGTACATAAATAGCTTGGTTACATTTTATTTTTGCATACTCAACCGTGTACCTGTAAAATAATTTGTTTATCCATTCTCATTTTCATAGACATTTGAGTTGTCTCCAGTTTTGACTACTATGAATACAACTGATATGCTCATCTGTGTACAAGTATTGTTTTGTACAGATATGTTTTCATTTCTCTTGGGAAAAATGCGAGAAGCCAAATTGGTACGTCATATGGCAGGTGTGTGTTTAACTTCATAAAAATTTGCCAAACCTGATTTACAAAGTGATTTTTCCATTGTATATTCTCACCAGATATGCATATCTGGTTGCTTCTAATAGTCAGTAACATGATGGTGTTAATTTTTTACACTTTTACCATTCTAGTGGATATATAACGGTATTTCATTATGGTTTTAATATGTATTTCCTTGATGACATGTAATTTTGAATACTTTATGTACAACGCTTATCTAAGTTCTTTGTCTATTTTTTAAATTGAGTCATTTGTCTTACTAGTATTGCCTTATAAGTAGGGTTTATATGTTCTAGATCCAGTATCTTGTCTGAAATAGGTTTTACAAATATTTCCTTAATTTTTGGCTTGTCTATTACCTTCTTTATTGGAATTTTAATTATCGGATTTTTTTAATTTTAAGGAAGTCCATTTGATCAATTTTATCTTTTTGCTTTAGTGGCTTGACTGAAAATTAAGTGATTGTAGAAATATGGACTATTTCTGAGCTATTATTTGGGTACTGTTTATCTGCATTGCTTACCTTTATTCTGAAAGCATACTGTCTTTATTATTAAAATTTTAATAATCTTATGTTTATATTTTATCTTATCTGTATCAATTTTTGAAATTTAATAATTCTCTTTAAATATTGTTCTGCTCCAATTTTCCTCTTCTCTCCATCAAGCAGTTCAACAATATTTATATGAATCTATTTAATACTATGCACATCAGACTATGATTTTATTCATATTTTCCTGCCTTTTCTTTCTGTGTTTTACAGATTAGGTAGATTCTTGGCAGTGTCTACTTGGTAGAATCTAATTAGGTAGGTTCTAACTTCAAGTTCATTAATCTTTTTTTTTTTTTTTTTTTTCTGGAGAGACTAAACTGACGATATTGTCGTTTATTTTTTACTTTTAATACTGTATTTTTGAGTACAAGATATTGCATTTTGTTATTTCTGTATCATCCATTTCTATCACCAACTTGGTTTTCCTTCAAATATTTAAATATATTTGTAATAGCTCTTTTATGCAACTATCTAATAATTTTATGTTTGTCATTTAATGCTGTTTTAATTGATTAACTTTCCCCTAGTTATGGGTCATATTTCCTGCTTCTTGGCATATCTAGTAATCTTTGAATAAATAGCATACATCATGTTGTATGTTACCAATTCACTGGATATTGTTGTTGTCCTTTAAATGATGTTAGACTTTGCTAAGCAGGTGGATGCCAAAACCAAGTTGCTCTGCTTGGGTTTCTCTTCTTTGTGCAGTAGTCCACAGAGTGACTCCAGGCAAAAAAATAAGCAGCTTACTTATGCAAAACATCACAGATAGATCAGTGTTATTTAAATGACCTCTTCCTCTTCCTCTTCCTCTTCTTCTTCTTCCTCTTCCTCTTCCTCTTCCTCTTCACAGAGTTTCACTCTTTGTTGCCCAGGCTGGAGTGCAGTAGCACCATCTTGGCTCACTGCAACCTCCGCCTCCCAGGTTCAAGTGATTCTCCTGTCTCAGCCTCCTGAGTAGCTGGGATTACAGCCA
>NW_012104809.1:3594232-3595074 GCF_000951045.1 Mandrillus leucophaeus
TGACTACATCTAGCTTCCAGTATATGCGTCTCTATACTAAAAATATTCTATACCTATTATTTACTTAAATATGTAATAACTCAATGTTATATCTATCAGTTAAAAGTAATGATTTTTGTCCTAGGTCTTGAAAACAGTCACAAGTTTTTAAAAGTAATTGCTTGTTTATTAACACCACTTGATTCAATAAATATAGATTCCATAGAAATAGGTAACTTTTAAAAAAAGAAATGAAGATATTTAAAAAGACCACAGTGTAATATCATAATTTAAGAAATTGTTTACTGAATTGTTACTGGAGATAATCATTCTGATCTTGCTTAAATACAAATGTTGTTTCCACAACAGTTATAAGAAAATTATTTTTTCGTTTTTTCTTGTTATTATGCATTGTTCTTTATAGGGATAGAGAAGCAATTAATCAAGATCATCTTAGCAATAATTTTCCATATACTCCTTATTTTCATTGTCAATAAACTAATTCAATAATGTGTATTTCAGTATTATATTGGGGACTAGAGACAAAACAAAATTCCAAGTTATACAATTGGGGGCAAGATTCCTTCTTAATATTACTTTTCCAACCTAAGGTCATACAGTTGTATGAGTTTTATGTGTTAGTGCCTTATTCTCCAGAATACTGAAATGAAAACGAGTGTTTCTCTTTTCAGTTCATTGGGTTCTGATCAAAAATTAAAAATTAATCCCACTGTTTCCAGATTTTATAGCCAAAGATGTTCCTAGAAAACATATTCTGTTACTGAAGACATAGTGACAATATAAAATGTTCATCAGACTACCCAATAAAAACCTGTCTCAAGAGTGCAGATTTTTCTTAGAGA
>NW_012104809.1:3600364-3602372 GCF_000951045.1 Mandrillus leucophaeus
GTGATTCTCCTGTCTCAGCCTCCTGAGTAGCTGGGATTACAGCCACGCACCACCACGCCTGGGTAATTTTTGTGTTATTAGTAGAGACAGGGTTTCACCACGTTGGCCAGGCTGGTCTCAAACCCCTGACTTCAGGTGATCCACCTGCCTCAGCCTCCCAAAGTGCTGGGATTACAGGCGTGAGCCTCCATGCCCAGCCTTAAGTGATATTTTCAAAATTTAATTTTTGTTGAAAAATCACATTATAAAAATGGATGCCAACAGAATTTTTAGGTTTCTCTTAAAAGATTATTAATGTTTTCAGTTTTAAATAAAATTTAATTAACTCAGAATGTCATATATTTTCTGTTACTCCTGGTGGAAAAAAAAAAAGGAAAATTTTGGTCAACTACTTTCTTAACTATTAAAATACTCTCCTTTCTGTAAGTTCAACTAACAAGACATTGTTTTTATAAAAATTCCTCAAGTTCTAAAAGTTCACTGTAATTCCCATACCCGCATATTTTATAGCTCTATTACTACAATCAGTTTTCTTCGTATTTTTTCCTATATTCTCTCCCAATATTTTGATTGTTTCTTGGTGCAACAATGTTGAAATGTCAAAAACATAAATATAATAAATGTATAGATAATAAAAAACATAACCTAGACAGTCATCCAGAGGCCTTCAAAATTCAAAGTTTTAGAAAACTGTAAAGAGAATAATTTCCAGCTACAACTAGTTAAAAATCTGGTAATTCATTAATACTTTGGACTCAATGCATTTTCTGTGTGTTTTACTAGAAGATGGAGTCTGGAGAAATAGATACTACAAAAGGCATATTTGTTATTTTATTTTAGTTTACTTTGTCTTTGGAAGAGACAGGGTCCCACACTGTCACCCAGGCTGGAGTGCAGTGGTGAGATCATAGTTCACTGCAGCCTTGAACTCCTAGGCTCAAGCATCCTCCCTCCTCAGCCTCCTGAGTAGCTGAGACTACAGACACATGCCACCGTACTGGGCTAATTTTTAAAATTTATTGTAGCAATGGCATATCACTATGTTCAGCATTTAAAAATTGTGTTTCCTATATATTTTACATAGTAGTGAATATAAGTATTAATACAAGTACAGTCTTAGAAAATGGAACTGGAAGGAACACAGAGCCAAAATCACAATATTTTTTTTTTCAATGAGAATTTAGATTTAAGCACATCAAATGTCCACTTTCTATGGAAAAAATTATTAATCCAAAAATTATTGTTAACTAAGAAGCTGTGATTCATTGTTAAAGATTCAATAAATGGCACTACTCAAGTGGAAATAAATTTAAAAGTCTGGAAATAGCACATGAAAATAGTTTTCAGTTTACTCTTCAAATCTACAGTTTATTCACTTAATGTGACCCATTGGTGACTGAAAACATCACTGGTTTGGGCACTTATCTAGAATAAATGCTGACCCCCTAAAATTGTACCAACTGTTATGGCCTAACTTGTGTCACCTCAAAATTCAGAGGCTGAAGTCCAAACTCTTAGTGACTGTATTTGAAGATAATACTTTTAAGGTGGTAATTAAGGTTAAATGAGGTTATAAGAGTGGGGCCATAATTCAGTAGAGCTGGTGTCCTTATAAGAAGAAAAAGAAGACATAGCAGATTCTCTTTCTCTGCTCTCTCTCTGTCTCCGTCTCTCTTTCTCTGTAACTTCACAAAGATCAGACAACTTGAGGACACAGTGAAAAGGTGGCTGCCTGCAAGCCAGGAAGCGAGGCCTCACCAGAAACCAACCCTGCCAGCACCTTGATTTTGGACTTTTACCTGCCAAAACTGGGAGAAAATAAATTGTTGTTGCTTAAGCCACCGAGTCTGTAATATTCTGTTAGGGAAGCACAAGCAGACTAATATATACCAACTAATTTTTTTTCTATGATTTGCACACTGCTGCTTGGGGAAATAGGTAATAACCACCAAGTACCAAGCTGCTAGCAAACAAGCTAGCTCCCTGACTCTATTTTATTCACTTCTCC
>NW_012104809.1:3603082-3611350 GCF_000951045.1 Mandrillus leucophaeus
ACATATTCTGTTACTGAAGACATAGTGACAATATAAAATGTTCATCAGACTACCCAATAAAAACCTGTCTCAAGAGTGCAGATTTTTCTTAGAGACCACCTGCCTGCTATGTTCCCTTAAAAGTTTAGCACATCATTCACTCTTTATGGACATCTTACTATCACTGATCCTTTAAGAAAAGTAATGGAAGAAACTTGCATATAAAGTAATAATATTCTTCTCCAGTATAGGACCTTAAAAAGTTATACAGAAAATAAATACGATATTTGATTTCTAGTATTTGAAATAATCACGTTTTAAATACACATGTTGTTAGATTGCAAATTGAACTGAGCTACTGTAAATCAAACTATAACTTGCAAAAATAGATACTTTAATTTGACTTTAGAAAATATAACTACTTTTAAAAAATTTTAAAAACCCACAAAAATTGAAGATCAAATATAGTTAAATATTTGCAAAAGAACACTTACTAAAATTTTATTTGCAAATTAAGCTGCGGATCTTGTACTCCTGCAGAGATTCAATCCTTCCCATCTATTCAAAAAAGAATATATGAATAAAAATATGAATCTGAGTTTAATCGAATTGAAGAATTTGGATACTGTTCTGAGGGAGTGGTAAGCTCTCATGCCTTAATGGATGAAGGTTGTGTGAAAACTCCCCCAATTCATTACAATTTTCCCCTTTCCTTCTACCTTGTCCCACTGTTGTTCCATCTGTCAACAATGGCTGGCTAGCTCTTACTCATTTCTGAGAAACTGGCTAAGCAATCACCTTACATGTTGCGTGAAGTCAGGGACCCTGAATGGAGAGACCGGCTGAAGTCATGGCAGAAGAACATAAATTGTGAAGATATCATGGACATTTATTAGTTCCCCAAATGAATACTTTTATAATTTCTTATGCCTGTCTTTACTGTAATCTCTGAACATAAATTGTGAAGATTTCATGGACATGTATCACTTCCCCAATCAATACTCTTGCAATTTCCTATGCCTGTCTTTACTTTAATCTCTTAATTCATCATCTTCGTAAGCTGAGGATGTATATCGCCTCAGGACCCTACGATGATTGTGTTAACTGCACAAATTGTTCGTAAAGCACGTGTGTTTAAACAATATGAAATCTGGGAACCTTGAAAAAAGAACAGGATAACAGTGATGGTCAGGGAACAAGGGAGATAACCATCAGGTCTGACTGCCTGACCGCTGGGCAGAACAGAATTATATTTCTCTTCTTACAAAAGCAAATAGGAGAAATATTGCTGAATTCTTTTTCTCAGCAAGGAAGAGCCCTGAGAAAGAGAATGCATTCATAGGAGGAGATCTCTGAAATGGCCACTCTGGGAATGTCTGTCTTATACGGTTGCAGATAATGGATGAAATAAGCCCCAGTCTCCCGTAGCACTCCCAGGCCTATTAGGACAAGAAAATTTCTGCCTAATAAATTTTAGTCAGACTGCTTGTCTGCTCTCAAACCCTGTTCCCTGATAAGATGTTATCAATGACAATGTGTGCCTGAAACTTCATTAGCAATTTTAATTTCTCCCCGGTGCTCTGCCCCCATTTTCCTTGTGATATTTTATTGCCTTGAGAAGCATGTGATCTCTGTGACCCACACCCTATTCATACACTCCCTCCTCTTTGAAAATCACTAATAAAAACTTCCTGGTTTTGCAGCTTGGGGGTCACCACGGGAACTGCCAACATGTGATGTCTCTCCCAGATACCCAGCTTTAAAATTTCTCTCTTTTGTACTCTTTCCCTTTATTTCTCAGACACTAAGGGAAAATAGAAAAGAACCTATGTTGAATTATCGGGGGCAGGTTCCCCGGATACTTATGTAAAAAATCTTCTCTGACTTTCTGACTGGCTCACCCTGATTTTCTTATCCTTGTTGCCATACTGCTGAAGCACCCAACATTTGCTTCATTGTAGGCAAACAAACTTACTACCAAAAAAATATATACAACTCATTCTTGTCATTCTTAACATCCTATAATTCATATCTGATGTCTCCCTCACCCAGTCAATAGAAATCACTTTCTTCTAAAATTGGCAATGGCCTACATTTTGCCAATCTTCCTTCCTTCCTTCCTTCCTTCCTTCCTTCCTTCCTTCCTTCCTTCCCTCCTTTCTTTTTTTTATTTTTTTGAGACAGACTCTTGCTCTGTTGCCCAGGCGGGAGTACAGTAGCACAATCTAGGCTCATAGCAACCTCAATTTCCCGAACTCAAGAAATCCTCGCACCTCAGCCTTCCATGTAGCTGTGACTATAGGTGTATACCACTATACCCTGTTAATTTCTGTATTTTATGAAGAGATGGGGTTTCACCAAGTTGCCCAGGCTGGTTTTGAACTCTTAGGCTCAAGCAGTCTGCCCTCCTGGCCTTCCCAAACTACTGGGATTACAGGGGCAAACCACTATACCTGGCCCTTACCAATTTCAAACAATGAACTTGATGATAAACTTTCTAGAACTTCTCAAGAGTACATGACATAGCTAATACTCTTCAATATCTTCAAACATTTTCATCGTATAGTTTCTGGAACACTAAATATTTTAGAATTTCTCTTGGACAGTCTGGGTTTGTCTTTGCTGAATCTTCTCAGGGATAGCCTTCACTTTATTTCTTTCTCTCATTTTCTCCCTTGGTGAGCTGATATATTTACTTTCTTTGAAATAAAATTTAAATATTAACTCACAAATTTATATCTCATGTGCAACTTTTCTGCTAAGCTGCAGATACCTTTATCTAACTGCTGATTTCTATTCTACTCATAATCTCTTCCCCTCTGTTCTCTACAGAGTAACAAGTCCAATTATTTATAAAGCATTCCGCACATATTATAACACTTGTACTTCAAAACCATCTCACTACACCCCAAATAGAACCCAGTTTTGAAGACAGACTCTGTTATCTTGGTCTGGCTTTACTTTCCTGTCTGAATACCTGCCTTATCAGCTCCTCCTCTGCTTCACCAAGTCTTTCCACACCACTTTTCCATTGGTTCTTTGAAGATAATCAGTTTTTGCCACATCAGAATTTTTTTATATGCTATTCCTTCTGCTTTAAATTGTCTTCCCCCTCCTTTTCCTATAGCTTCACAGACAATTATTAAGTTAAACTGTCCCTCACCCCTTTGAAGCTGATCTTTCTATTTACAAGCTATTTACTATCTTTATATCACACACCATAACTTGTCATTATATAAATTACTTACCGATATAGTTTGGATGTCCCCTCCAACTCTCGTATTGAGATATAATCTCTATCAGGAGGTGGGGTGTGGTGGGAGGTGTTTGGGTTATGGGGGTGGATCCTTCATGGCTTGATGCTGTCCTTGTGATAGTGGGTGAGTTCTTGACAAATATGATTGTTTACAAGTATGTGATACCTCCTGGGACCCCTCTCTTGCCATGGGACGTGCCTGTTTCTGCTTTCCTGAGGCCTCCCCAAAAACTGAGTATATGTTAGTGCCATGCTTCCTATACTGCCTGCAGAACTATGACAGAACTATGAAACAATTAAATCTCTTTTCTTTATAAATTACCCCATCACTGGTATTTTTTATAGCAATATAAGATAGCCTAACAGGAAAAATTGGTACCAAGGAGTGGGGCATTGCTATAAGATACCTGAAAATGTCAAAGCAACTTTGGAACTGGATAACTGAAAGAAGTTGAAATAATTTGGGAGGCTTAGAAGAAAATAGGAAGCTAAGAGAAAGTTTGGAACTTCTTAGAGACTGGTTAAATAGTTTTATCGAAAATTCTGACAGTGATATGGACAGTGAAATTGACCTGGTTTGGCTCTGTGTCTCCACCCAAATCTTGTTTCAAATTGTACTCCCCATAATCCCCATGTGTTGAGGGCTGAACCTGGTGGGAGGTGATTGGATCATGGGGGCAGTTTCCGTCATGTTGTTCTTATGATAATGAGTGAGTTCTCATGAGATCTGATGATTTTATAAGGGGATCTTCCCCTTTCACTCACTTGCTCTCTCTCTCTCTCCTGTTGCCATTAAGATGTGCCTCTTTTCCTTCTGTCATGATTGTAAGTTTCCTGAGGCTTCCCCAGCCATGCAGAACTGTGAGCCAATTAAATCTCATTTCTTTATAAATTACCCAGTCTCGGGAATGCCTTCATAACAGTGTGAAAATGGACTAATATAGAAGTCCAGGTTGATGAGGTCTCAGATGGAAATAAGAAACTTACTGGCAACTGGAACAAAGGTCACTCTGGTTATGCCTTAGCAAAAAAACTTTGCTGTGTTTTACTTATGCCCTAGGGATATATGAAAGTGTGAATTTAGGAATGATGACTTAGGGCATATGGCAGAAGAAATTTCTAAACAGCAAAGCATTTCAGAGGTGTCCTGGTTGCACTCAGATGTGGGAGCAAATAAATAACTTAAAGTTGGAATTTATAATTAAAATGGAATCACAGCATTAAAGTTTAGAAAATCTGTAGCCTGACTATATGGCAGAGAAAGAAAAAAACATTACCAAGAGAGGAATTCAAGTGAGCTGTGGAGCAACCACTTGGTAGAGTGATTTGCATGACTAAAAGGGAGCCACATGCTAATAGCCAAGACGATGGAAAAAAGGACCTTGAAGGTATTTCAGAGATCTTTGAGGAAACCCTCCCATCACAGGCCCAGAGGCCTACAAGAAATGAATGGCTTCATGCGCCAGTGTTGGGGTGCCACTGCTCTGCACTATCCTAGGAGAGAGCTCCTCACACGATAGCCATTCCAGTTCCAGCCTTGGTTCAAAGGGCCCCAGATACAACTCTGAGCACCCCTTCAAAGTGTGCAAACTACAAGCTTTGGAAGCTTCCATGTGGTGTTAGCTTGTAGGCACACAGAATATAAATATGAAAGAGGCTTGGCAGCCTCTGCTAGGATTTCAGAGTATATGTGAGAAAGCCTGGGTGGCCAGGCAGAAGTCTGCTGCAAGGGTGGAGACTTCACAGAGAACTTCTACTGAGCCGTGTAGAGTGGAAATGTGGGATTGGAGGCTCCACACAGAGTTTCCACCAGTGCACTGCCTAGTGGAGCTGTAGGAAAGAAGCCACCATTCTCCAGATCTCAGAATTGCAGATCCAGTGAGAGCTTGTACGTGTCACCTGAAAAAGCCACAGGCACTCAATGTCAGCCCTTGAGAGCAGGATCAAACCCTGCAAAGCCACAGGGGTGGTGCTGTCCAAGGCCTTGGGAGCCCATCCCTTGCAAAAGTGTGCCCTAGATGTAGGACATGGTGTCAAAGGATATCATTTTGGAGCTTTAAGTTTTAATGACTGCCCTGCTGGGTTTCAGACTCATGTGGGGCCTCTAGCCCCCTTCTTTTGGCTAACTTTTCCCTTTTGTAATGGCAGTGTTTATTAAACATCTATACTCCAATTGTATCTTAGAAGTAAATCACTTGTTATAATTTTACACAATCATAGATGAATGGAACTCATCACCAGATGAGACTTTGAACTTGGGACTTCTGAGTTAATTCTGGAATTAGTTGAGATTTTAGGGGACTTTGGAAAGGCATGATTGTATTTTGCAATGTGAGAAGGACATGAGATTTTTTTGGGCCAGGAACAGAATGATATAGTTCGGATGTCTTCTCCAAATCTCACATTGAGATGTAATTCCCAACGTTGGAGGTGAGGCATGGTGGGAGGTTCTTGGGTGATGGGGGTGGATCTGTCATGGCTTAGCACTGTCCTCATGATAGGGGGTGAGTTGTTGAGAGATCTGGTTGTTTAAAAGTGTGTGATACCACCCCTCTTTGCTCCTGCTCTCACCATGTGACATGCCTACTCCTGCTTCCCTGAGGTTTACCCAGAAGCCCAGTAGATGCCAGTACCATGCCTCCTCTACAGCCTGCAGGACCACAAGTCAATTAACTCTCTTTTCTTTAATTTATAAAGATTATAAAATTTATAATTTCTAAATTACCCAGGCGTTGTTATTGTTATTATTATTATTATTATTTTTGGCAAAGTAAGAAAGTCCTAACACACCTATTCAGGTGTTAATTTCTGATTTCCTCTCTTAGACTGAAATTACAATGTAAGAAAACAATTATTTTTCTAAACAATTGTTTAAGAAAATAAGCACTATGACTATTTCTTTGTTCCCAAGTATTTGTCTCAGTGCCTGACATGTAATAGGTATGCAGTGTTAGTTTAAAAAGTTTATCATATGAGAGAAGTAACCTGAAAACTTTGAAATTAAAGCATGTAAAACAAACTTATTTTGCTGAGCAATAATATGGAGATATGCTCTTTCATTTATTTAATAAGAGTTCAACCAATGTCACCAGTGTAAAGAACTCTACAGAGAAATTAGATATTTAAGAGAGGTCTAAATTCTATCGTAATTCAATTACTAATTTATTCTCAAATATTTATAACCCATCTCCTCTGACACATTGGAGATAGAACTATAAACAGAACAAAGCCCTGTCCTCAGTTTAATATGCAGTACACTAAAATAAGCACTTATTTAAAGATTGAATTATACAGTCAGTACATGACAACTTTAAAAAATGTTTGATTTATAATAAATGTTGTATTAGTCTATTTTCACACTGCTGTAAAGAACTTCCTGAGACTGGGTAATTTATAAAGGAAAAAGGTTTAATTGACTTAACAGTTCTGCATGTCTGGGAGCCTCAGGAAACTTACAATCAGGGCTGAAGGGGAAGCAAGCACGTCTTAGTGGCATGCAAGAAGAGGCATGCATGAAGAGGAAAGAGCCCCTTATAAAACCATCAGATCCTGAAAGAGCTCATTTAATATTATAAGAACATCATGGGGGAAAACCACCCAGTGATTCAATCACCTCCCATGAGGTCTCCCCCTCGACACCTGAGGATTACAATTCAAGATAAGATTTGGGTGGGGACAGAAAGCCTATTTATATTAGATGTATATATTTTGGGGTACAAGTGATAATTTAATACATCCATATCATGTTTAAAGATCAAATCAGTTGAATTGAGATGTCTATCACCTTAAATACCTGTCTTTTCTTTATGCTAGGAACATTGGCATTAATTCTCTTCTAGCATTTTGAAATTTATAAGTTTATCGTGAACTATATTTACCCTACTGGTCTATCAAACACCATGTCTTATTTTTTCTATCAAACTGTATGTTGGTGCCCATTGATCAACCTGTTTTCATTTCCCATCTGCCCTACCCTTCCCAGCCTCTGGTAACCAATCCACTCTATATTTTCATAGGCTACAGTATTTTAGCCCCTACATATGAGTGAAAATATGTAATATTTTTCTTTTTGGGTTTAGCTTATTTCATTCAACATAATGACCTCCAGTTTCACCAGTGCTGCTGCAAATGATAGGATTTCTGTCTCATTGTTCAAATATGCCACGTAGAAAAAGTTTTTATAAGCTCATTGACAATTTATTTAGGAGAGATAAAAAGATTCCCTGTTTGATATTCAAAATAAATAGTAGATGTATTTGATGTCAAATAGGGGATCATCCATTATAGAAACAAATAAGACACAGAAAGGCCAAGAAACATGGAAATGCATAATGTTTGTGAGAACACTGAGTAGTTTTATTTTAGTTTTGTTAAAGTGTTTGTGCGTTTGCATATGAGTGTCTGCCTTTTGTGTTAATGTGTGTGTTCGTTTAAGTGGTGGTTGCTGGTGGTTGGTGACAGGAAAGAACACTAGAAATGCATTCTGGGGATCCTGAATGTTTCATAAGTCAGGTTAAAGAATTTGGACTTTATTGCATAGACAATAGCAAGGAATAAAAGTATTTTAGGATGCCTCAATTTAATGTGGTACTGTGGTCTTAAGTATCCATAGGGTGATTGGCCCCAGGGTATCCCTTTCCCCGTAAAGGATACCGTGTCTGTGAATGCCCGAGTCCTTGATATAAAATGGTGTATTTGTATATAAACTATGTACATTCTACAATGTACTTTTAAATCTTCTCTAGAATATGCATATTATCTAATCTAATATAAATTATATGTAAATAGTTGTTATATTTCTAATTGGTATGCATTTTTATTATTTTTTTATATCTTTCCAATCCAAGATGGGTTGAATTTGCAGATGTGAAAATTGTATATAAGGAAGGCTGGTGGTATAATTATTAAAAACAAACAAACAAAATTGACTAATATGCATAGATTTTCAGATATAGAGGAACTACCAGATAGAGAGTTAAGAAAAAGTCATTACCTAGAAAAACATTATATCACTTACTCTAACAAGATGCAAC
>NW_012104809.1:3613455-3615809 GCF_000951045.1 Mandrillus leucophaeus
ACCAATAGGAATCATACCTACTGCTATAGAATAAGAATCATATCTTCTATCCCTTTTCCTATTCTTATATCCTATTCCTATGCATGCAATAGAAATCATATCTTCTGCTTTCTATGCCGTTGGCATTTTAGAATTTATTTCTTAGTATATTCTTTTAGTACTTATGTTTTTCTCTGATCAGTCTGTTTGATGCTATTCCACATTAGTTAACCATACAGTCATATGGGCAACCAGCTGCCTTCTTTCTTTCTACCTATTGTAACTAATTAGCAGTTAATTAATTTTAACTGTTTTGAAAGAAGTGTCATTGTATGCCAGCAAAGATGTGGAATCTAAATCCAAGTTTTGAACATTCTATTTGAAATTATAACATTAAGAATAGTTTTGACATAAGTGTTACAGATCAGCAAAAGATCACATGAGTTTGTAGGACTCTCCCAAAAATATCAAAGGTTTAGCAACTTACTTAGAATTTCACAATATTTTCAAATATTCAATGTATTTAGGTACTGCCACATATTTTATTTATTTATTTTAAAATTATAAAGCTAATTATTTTAATAATTATTATTATTTTATAAATGATAATAAAATTATTTATTTTAAAGCTTCGAGTGAGGTTATTACTTCTGTATATTTTGAGGCCAGAAATAAAATAATTTGCTGTCTCACTAATAACGGAGAGGTGGAGGCATGGTGAAAACAGCCTTAAAATATTGCAGGAAAAGTTCTGCTGGAATTTATGAAAACTAGATTGTAGATTGGGAGCTATATTTTGTGCAGAGGTATCAGTGATGTCTAAACTTGAGAATTAGATGTATGTGTGGAAAAAAAACTCAACTCTTAACTGATGCTATTTCTTCAACTTTACCATGGAAAAATAATGTCTACCTTTTTGCCCATAGTCAAAATTCATGAGATAAAACACAAAAAAATACATAAAAGCAATAAACAGAATTTATTTTTGTTCTTCAAATTTGAAAAGTTTCCAACTGCAACTATATAGAGATTAGCTTAACGTTTTAGTGAGTTCATTAATTTTATGTAATAAACGTTTTTACTTTTATTTCTTTTGTCTGATGTGGTAAGCTTGCCAGGGAATATTAAGTTACTTCTTATTACTTTATATTTCATAGATATCTTCCTTTTTCACAATTTGAATGTTTTTAATTCTATGCTAAAAATAAAGCAAATACTTAATAGTCACCCTAACGTCTTTGCCTTCATGGTTATATTTGATGGACTTCTAGCCCTAAATCAATTGTTAGAAATCTTATGAGATTTCTCACATGGAATAATTAAAACATTATTGTCCATTTAAATGTGATTTATTCAAATTATGTTCAGTAAGAAAACATTCAATAAGTCTCTACTACATGCCAAAATCTTCCTTATAATAAGAGGAATGTAAAGTTAAGTCCAACAATGCCCCTGCAAAGTATGATTATATTTTGACAACAGAGAAAGAGAAGTACCAAAAATACTTACAACACAAGGAAGAATGAAATAAGAATTATTGTTGAATTAAAAAAAAATACAGTGAGAATACAGAAAAAAATAATTGTGTTAGTTAGCCCAAGAAAATTGGCACTTCAGTTGGACCTAAAGAATGAGAAAGACTTCAACAGCAACAATAATAACAAAATAGTAAAGAAGAAAACTCCCAGGGTAGATGGGTAAAGAAATTACATTATGCCAAGGGCTTACTAACTCCTGTGGTACAGGAGCTGTTCCTACCTATTAGAGTTAAATTGTGAAAAGAATTTACTTATGTGTTACAGACTATACTATAGACTAGACAGAAAAAATCAATGTTGTTTGTGTAGAAAGCTGTTATTGTTGGCGTTATGCTGTATGAAGTTAAATGGAACAAGATTGAATAAGAAGTATAAGTGTGTAAGGAGATGTGTAAACAGTGTAGGTGTGAAGAAGCAAAGAAAAAAAGAAGGAACAGTGAAAGTGCTCTTTAATAAGCAATAGTGAGGTCTTTAGGAAAATAATGAATTAGAAATATGGAAAAAAATGCATGCTGTTAGTACTCTGAGAAATAGAGTAACTAGGAGCAATCAGGTTGTATAAGAGAGAAGTGGTTTTACAATATTTTTTTTAGTTTTGTTTTCCTTTAAAACTCACTTGATTTTGCCACCGATAAAAATACCTGCTCTACATGTAGCACTCATCTCAATGTTCCCACCTGAGATGACAATCTTTAGAAACATACATTTCATCTTCAGGACTTATATTATAGTGCCTTGTAATTTTGTCCATCTGTTTCCATGGCATACGGCCTACTCAAGGGTTGGTAGGACCCTTGGCAGCACTGGCAGCAGCCTGAGGAGCCAGGTAATATGAAG
>NW_012104809.1:3616484-3620916 GCF_000951045.1 Mandrillus leucophaeus
TAGATTTTCAGATATAGAGGAACTACCAGATAGAGAGTTAAGAAAAAGTCATTACCTAGAAAAACATTATATCACTTACTCTAACAAGATGCAACCAGTAACTTACCTTGGGTTCTCCAAAGGCAAAGACTAGCAGGTTTTAGTAGAAAGGTTAGGAGACTAGCAGTTTAAATAAAAGGAAAGCAAACCACTTTATGAACATAGTTATTGAGTCGGTCACCACTGCAGGTACCTAGTACACAATCTCACAGGTAGGTCAGAGAAGCATTATACACCTCAAAACTGTTTTCCCAGGAGACAATAAGTGAAAGAACGTATCCCTTGACTTCTTTCTCCCATTGGTCAAGGTCAGTTCCTCAGGTGTTAACTCTCCTGCACTTGGATGCTACTTGCGCTAGAATATTAAAAATCTCCTGCAGATGTACCATACACAACAATGTTAGAGAAGCCGTGGTATGGGAATTGAGAAGCACTAGGTATAGGTCTTAGAAGTGGCAAAGTCAAATCTCAACTATAAGTGACTGGCCTGATTGAAACTTATTACCAGAGCAGTGGCTAACAAGAGTCATCCCATAATCCGGTATATCGCTATTGTAAAAAGGTAATTGGAAAAAAGGCCTCTTTGTATTTATACTATCTGGATGTCTGATAGAAATTATATAAATAAGACAAATTCATGACTGAATTTTTCACTTTTCCACCAAATGCTGACACAGTTTCACATACGTACATGTTCTGTCTTATATGCATACTGTCACACCAATTCTAATACAAATCTCAACTTACTAGCAAGGTGAAACACATGCTTTCTTTTTCCAGTTCAGGAGTGACATTGGCCTAAATGAGGGATTTGGGCTAGAAAATCCTGGTGTTCCTTAAGCATGTTTTCAGTGTTGACTTTATCTCAACAGATGATCTTTCTGCCTGGACATGGTTAATTCAGTTTCTCCCCTCTTTCCACTAATGGGTTTTCACTTTAATCTTCTTCCAGAAATCATCAATGTACCTGTCAGACAGTGTTTAAGAAAGTGTTTGTCAAGATCTCTAAAGTTATCACAATTTTCCTTTTTTCACATGGAAGGAAAAGGAGAAGTTTTTTGGGAATATTAAAAAGAGAGCTGATTCATGTGGAAAGGTCATTCCTATGAGAATCAAGAAGACCAATCTTCCTTGAATGCTCATGACTCTTTATAAAAAGAATTGAAACTGTTCTTTTCAAATGCATTTATTTTTTAATTGAAATAGCCCATTTAGTTGGATGGCAATTTAGATGCATGTAACTTTCCTGATTTTCAAGCTTACCATGAACTCCATTTATCCTTTGAAGTATTTATTTCCTTATTGCATGTTAGAGAGAGATTACAGCACAGATTTGCCAAAGTATTATAAATTTATCTCGGCCGGGCGCGGTGGCTCAAACCTGTAATCCCAGCACTTTGGGAGGCCGAGACGGGCAGATCACGAAGTAAGGAGATCGAGACCATCCTGGCTAACACGGTGAAACCCCATCTCTACTAAAAAAAATACAAAATACTAGCCGGGCGAGGTGGCGGGCGCCTGTAGTCCCAGCTACTTGGGGGGCTGAGGCAGGAGAATGGCGTAAACCCGGGAGGCGGAGCTTGCAGTGAGCTGAGATCCGGCCACTGCACTCCAGCCCCGGCGACAGAGCGAGACTCTGCCTTAAAAAAAATAATAAAATAAAAAATAAAATATAAATTTATCTCCATTGTTAACGGATTATAAAATGGAGAAGTAGGTGGTCTGATTATGTATTTTTATTTTCAATATCGACAACAGAATATCTAAATATGCTATGTTGCAACTACAGAAAACATAACAGCAATAGCAAACACACACACACACACACACACACACACCAGAAAAACTTTCATTCGACTGCTGTCTAGAAAGCAGACCATATCAGAGAACAGCTGCCAGAATATATCTGCTTTAAGACTATTTCAATTGTTAATAGAATTCATAAAATTGGTTACATCCAATGCACTGAATTCTGTATTGCTCATGTCGTTTGAGAAATTGTGCAAAAAAATAGATAGTACATTTTACACTTGACTACTATTCAGCTACTTCCAAACCATCATTTGTGCAATATTTATGTCTTTTAATGCAATAGATTTAATGCAGTGCAATTCCAGTTATGTCTAAAGCTCTTGTCATATTCAGCATAAAATGTGATGTTTTTTTCTCTCTCCTTTTTTTTTTAATTCCCCAGAAGGGATCAAAAGCACAACAAGAGTATTCAAAGAAGAGCTTTTTGAATTCCTCACCTTAAAACCTCGCTACTCCCATAGTGGATAACCTCCAATTTCACTCCACTGCCATGGTAGCAAAAATTGAGTCTTTTTACATTCTTCAAAGGAATTCTAACAGCCCTCTTTTTAACTTTGATTCTTTGTGTTTGTACTTGGTTTTATAGTCAAGGAAGAGCAGCAATCTTCTTATAATCTGGCTAAATCCCATAATAAAGATTATAATATAATTTAATAAGCTTAATATTCTACTTTGATAAATAAGATAGATAACAATTTTTTTTCTAGTGGAAATACCTATATTATACACAAATTAGAATAAAAATAATATATCTTCAAGATAATCCATCTATACAATTTTTATACAGTAAGTATTGAGTAGATTAAATGCAGGAAAATTATTGTAAGTCATAGATTTGTGCAATCATCGCTACAACATGGATAAGCATATCATATTCAGGCAAAAGACTGGGTTTGCCTGCTGTGTGTTATCATGTAATCTAAGCTTTGACACCTCCAACACTCTTGTATCATTCAATTTTCTGTAGTGCTAGGTAGAGGTGACACTAATCTAAATTAGTTCACTGTTGCTATAAATAAAATAAGCCGTGTATAAACATTCCTGAAAATAGTGACTACATGGTCACTATTTGCTTCATTTTGGTCACCTACCTCACTACACTGAATAATTAAGAAACTAAAATAGATTTAGTGTTAAGTCTCAGTTACCTACCTTTTTACAAGTATATGATTTGAACAAAACTCTTCCTTTTTTAAAATCTTGTATTTTCAATTGTTCAGCATTGTATCAATAACACAAATTAAAATAATACTTTTTGAGTTTTTACTGTGCAACAAGGACTGCTACAAGTAGATTAAATATACAATTAATCACCACACATTAGGTATACAACTTTCATGTCTTTAGCAATGTATCACTTCTTTAAATACAGTCATAAAAATGCATAAATCTTTGCAGACAAACATATTTCTGTGCATCTGCCTCTTAGATTTATAATGAAAAGCTTTGAAATCAGTAAATCTGAGTTAACATTTTGAAGCTCCAATTCACTACCCATATTTTCCTGAGCATGCTACTTAAACTAAGTCTGTATCTTTATTTATAAAATATATATGTGAAAGTTTGTGTCTGACACTCATCCTACAGATTAGTTACACAATTTAACCAATGAATGTATATAATATCTTTGATACATAGGTTGCCACATCATAATCAATGAATAATTGGAAGCTACTAATACTTATTTTCATTCATTGTTTCATTTGTTTATACACAATTTTAAAGTGCTGTAGTTTTCACTTTATAGGATGTTGTTTTCCTGCCAATCTGACATTTTTTTGAAATTTATATATAATTTTTTGAAATACTCATGATTTAAGAGGGAAAATTATGCACATTTTCACAGTGTTTATTTGATATCCTTGTTTAAATAAGCTGTTTGTTGCTACCAATAGGAATCATACCTACTGCTATAGAATAAGAATCATATCTTCTATCCCTTTTCCTATTCTTATATCCTATTCCTATGCATGCAATAGAAATCATATCTTCTGCTTTCTATGCCGTTGGCATTTTAGAATTTATTTCTTAGTATATTCTTTTAGTACTTATGTTTTTCTCTGATCAGTCTGTTTGATGCTATTCCACATTAGTTAACCATACAGTCATATGGGCAACCAGCTGCCTTCTTTCTTTCTACCTATTGTAACTAATTAGCAGTTAATTAATTTTAACTGTTTTGAAAGAAGTGTCATTGTATGCCAGCAAAGATGTGGAATCTAAATCCAAGTTTTGAACATTCTATTTGAAATTATAACATTAAGAATAGTTTTGACATAAGTGTTACAGATCAGCAAAAGATCACATGAGTTTGTAGGACTCTCCCAAAAATATCAAAGGTTTAGCAACTTACTTAGAATTTCACAATATTTTCAAATATTCAATGTATTTAGGTACTGCCACATATTTTATTTATTTATTTTAAAATTATAAAGCTAATTATTTTAATAATTATTATTATTTTATAAATGATAATAAAATTATTTATTTTAAAGCTTCGAGTGAGGTTATTACTTCTGTATATTTTGAGGCCAGAAATAAAATAATTTGCTGTCTCACTAATAACGGAGAGGTGGAGGCA
>NW_012104809.1:3623351-3625365 GCF_000951045.1 Mandrillus leucophaeus
ACACACACACACACACACACACAGAGACACGCAATTCTTGAAGAAGTGTTTCATATTTTCAGAATTGGAAAAAAAAAAACACTAACAAATCAAATCAACAGGCTTAATATCAACTCTAAGGCAAGAAAAATAAGAAAAATTATTTTGAGCTTTTTAATATTAGTGTATTTAATATTTTAGTTCTAAAATCCCATTTTATAATTCAGAAAATTGAGGTACAGATAAGTATAAATGAGTGTCAATAA
The DNA here is from genome assembly GCF_000951045.1 of Mandrillus leucophaeus. Taxonomy (NCBI): domain Eukaryota; kingdom Metazoa; phylum Chordata; class Mammalia; order Primates; family Cercopithecidae; genus Mandrillus; species Mandrillus leucophaeus. The sequence goes on from NW_012104809.1 coordinate 3,623,597, forward strand.
CACATTTGAGAGACAAGTTTTTGGTGCAAGAGAGAAGGAAGTTGTGGCTTCTTTCTCAAAAGTGAAGCAGCACTTCTCTTTCCCTTTTAACTTGATATTACATCATTGATAGCTGCTAGGAAACTCATACAAAAATAAGTTTTCTCAAAAAAGAATTTAATCATCACACATTGCCTATACATAATAACCTAACAGCATAATTAATACTGAGATCAGAAACTCAAAAAAATTTTAAAATTCTTTTCAATATTATAAACAACTTCATTTAATTATTCATTATGTAATTAAAAACAGTGTTTATCGCATTTTTGGAAAAATAAATAGTTACACAATTATAAGAAAAAATTTCAGGTTATCAACTCTGTTTAAGCGTATAGCAAATCTTAATAGATTGGCTTTCTTTTTTCATGTTTAAAAGGTGTTTTAAATATAGATTTAACTTAGAACACATTATATTTTATTTGTTTTACAATATTAAAATATCATAATTATTATTTGTTTTTGTATTTTCCATATTTTGGGGTTACATCTGACTTATTTTGTATTACTTTATATGTTTTTCCAAAACTTTTTCTCACCATTGATTGCTTTAATTTTATCACTGAAAATTATGCAAATGTGTTGGAAAGTTTAACCTAAAAGTATTCTACTCCTAAGACATTATTTAGCTGCATGATTTAGTAGATCAACATTATGAATAATTAGGCAAATAATTAATTATATGATTTTTTTCTAGTATAAACAATACTTTATTTGCTGAAACCTGTTAAAGAAAACAAATATACCATACTTTTGGGGAGAATATTCACAAAATAATATTTCAAAATGTTAATGATGAGTTTAGTATTAATTATAGATGTCAGGGAATTGTTAATACCATGGAGTGAACTAATAAGACCAAGGACAGCCTTCAGCTTTCTTTGCAGATCAAAATGTTAATGGGACTTTATTGTCAACTTGCATTTCTTTTTCCGAAGAATTCTTTAAAATTCTGTCACTATGTAGGTGACAAATTTTCATTTAAGAAGACCATTAATGGGAGAAATTTGATCCAATGTCACTATGTATTAGTACCTTTTCACGTTGCTAATAAAGACATACTTGAGACTGGGTAATTCATAAAGGAAAGAGGTGTAATGGACTTACAGTTCCACATGGCTGGGGAGGTCTTGCAATAATGGCAGAAGAGGAAGGAAAAGCAAAGGGACGTCTTATATGGTGGCAGGCAAGAGAGCATAAGCAGGAGAAGTCCGCTTTATAAAACCATCAGATCTCATGAGACTTACTCACTACCATAAGAACAGTATGGGGGAAGCTGCCCCCATGATTCAGTTATCTCCACCTGACCCTGCCCTTGTCCAATGGGGATTATTACAATTCAAGGCGAGATTTGGGCAGGGACACAGCCAAACCATATCTCACTAATTGTAGTACAACTTCTGATATGGTTTAGGTGATTGTCCCCTCCAAGTATTATGTTGAAATGTAATCTCTGGTGTTGAGGTGGGGCCTGGTGTGAGGTATTGGATTATGAGGACAGATCCCTCATGCCTAGCTTGGTGTCATCCCCTTGGTAATGAGTGAGCTCTTTCTCTGAGTTCACAGGAGATCTGGTTGTTTAAACGGATATGGCCACTTCCCCCTCTGTTTCATGCTCCTGCTCTTGCTATGTGATATGACTGCTCCCCGTGATATGTCTCCTCCCTATTTGCATTCTCCCTCCCTCCCTCCTTCCCTCTTTCTTTCTCTCTCTCTCTTTCTTTCTTTCT
>NW_012104809.1:3625982-3629348 GCF_000951045.1 Mandrillus leucophaeus
GGAGGTGGAGGTTGCAGTGAGCTGAGATTGAGCCTCCTGAGTAGCTAGGAGTACAAGCATGTGCCACCATGCCAGGCTAATTTTTATATTTTTAGTAGAGACAGGGTTTCACCATGATGTTGGCCAGGTGGTTTCAAATTCCTGGCCTCAACTGATCTGCACGCCTTGGCCTCCCAAAGTGCCGGGTTTACAGGTGTGAGCCACCACACCTGGCCAGATCCAAATATTTTTCTATTCCCAGAAATTAAGACTGAGACAAAAAACTTAAAAAATATTAAAAAAAAATTTCTTTCTTCCTCCTTATATTTTATGTTGAGAAATTTATTTCCTAGTAAAACACTTCCATTATTAATTTGCTCTCACTTTTGTACAAATTTACATTACCAAATCTGTTACCATGGAAAAACTCATTGACAATTTAAGTAAAAAATAAATAGACATAACTTACTTGTCATTTATTTTCTCTTTCCAATTAAATTGGATGCTTTTCAGAATTTTTGTTTCATTTTCTCACTAAGTTTTTTATTTTTTCCTCCAGCTTACTCATATTCTTTTACAAATATGTTTAGCCAAATATGATCTTCTCCTTTAATCCATAGGGAATACAGATTCTCTGAAACATAACCAGATGCAAGATGATGGATTTTATAAGTAACTTAAAGTATACAGGATATGTTTCCTTTTCATATAAAGTGACAGATAACAATCCCAGTTGAATATTAAATGTTTCTTCTTTCTCCCTATTTTTTTTTTCTTAACATACTTCTCTCTCTTTTTTTTTTCTTTTTCCCATACAGAGTCTCGCTCTGTGGCCCAGGCTGGAGTGCAGTGGCGTGATCTCAGCTCACTGCAAGCTCTGCCTCCTGGGTTCACGCAATTCTCCTGTCTCAGCCTCCCGAGTAGCTGGGACTACAGGTGCCCACCACCACGCCCAGCTAATTTTTTGTATTTTTTTTTTTCTAAGTAGAGACAGGGTTTCACCATGTTAGCCAGGATGGTCTCGATCTTCTGAACTTGTGATCCCCCTGCCTTGGACTCCCAAAGTATTGGGATTAAAGGTTTGAGCCACTGCACCAGGACAACATACTTCTTTAAAGAAAAGAGATATATATTTTTTTGATTCAGCAATACATACTGTATGTACACAGGCAATAATTCTTCAATAAATATCGTATTAATAATCCCCACACCTTACCACTTTTCAATTTAACTTTATAATTTATTTTGTATGTTCAAAATATGCCTTAATTAACACTAAACATAAAGTTTAAATTACAACCTATTTTGAAATGCTTTCACACCATTTGTGAGAGTATATCGTTAGGACATCAGTTAACTGATCTTGTATGCACCAAATTTAAACTATCATGTAGATTATTATTCTTAAGAATATTTTTGTCTTACATTATTTACAAATTTCACTCAAAAGCACTGTTTTCATGTTATTTAAATAACCTCATCATTAGCCTCTTCTCTTTGGTTACATGCCATAACCTTAGTAAGCAATGATACAACATGGTTGTGATTAGTGTACTATGAATAAAATATTTAGGCAGGAATCAGCCTTGCTTCAAAAGAAACAAAATTCTTTTCAAGAAATATAAATGATTTTGATTTATAACCAAATGCCTGCTCAATGATACCTTCAGCTTAAAACATTCTAAGTTTAATTTATTTCTTCTGAACCATCTCCTCACTGACAAGCATACACAACAAAGTACTCAAACCTCCTAATAGTCTGGTCATAAGACATTTAAGACAAATTTCTTGGTCTTCTCTTTAAAATCACTTGAGAAATCTGGGTAATATCTGGACAAGCACCAACTCATATCACATTTCTGACTTATCTGTCTTTGTATATTAAAAGGTATTTTCAGTAAGGCATCCACCTATTAGAAGCACATTTGTTCTCAAGGTGGAAAACAAAGTACAAATTTGATCCTTGCTCAATGTCTCACTCAAGCTCCTCATATGAAAAGTGCTGGCAACTAATGAGGACTTAATATTTCACATTCACTAAGGTTGGGACTAGGAAATCAGCATCTTAACTGCCTAATCAAAACCTCTTTAGTTATGCAAAAAGCACCTTCCATTTCAGGTGTAGGCACCGAGTGTTGAATCTTCCATTTTAAAATGATGTATGATGTGCAAGGGGCCTTCAAGAAGTACAGGATTTTCAGAGGCAGTAGTCAGCTCATGATGCTAATATTTCACACATTTCATCATGATGTGTATTAGGGTTCTCTAGAGAAAGAGAAGCAATAGAATATATACAGACATAGAAGAGGAGATTGTTATGGGAATTGGCTCATGTGATGATCGAAGCCAAAATATCCCATGATCTGCTGTCTGCCAGATGGAGAACCAGGAAAGCTAGTGGTTTAATTTAGTTTGAGTCTGAAGGCCTGAGAACCAGGAGGGCCTCTGGTATAAGTTCGAGAGTCCAAAGGCCCAGGAGCCAGGAGCTCTGGATATCAGAGGACAGAAGACAGATGTATCAACTCAAGGAGAGGGAAATAGAATTTGCCCTTCTCCCACCTTCGTCTTCTATTTCAGACCTCAACAGACTCGATGAGGCCCACTCACATTAGTGAGGGGAATCTTCTTTACTCAGTCTATTTCTTCAAATGCACTTCTCTTCCAGAAACACTCCTGGAAATTTACCAGCTGTCTGGGTATTCGACCAGTCAAGTTGAAACATAGAATTAGCTATCACATGATGTCTCTTTGTTTACTACTTTTACAGTAATACATCAGCTTTCGATTTTTTTTAATAAAAAGCAACATTGTGTAATATATTTATGAGTTTATTCTGTTATTCACAAATCAAATCCCTCAAACAATATTTAGCACTTTTGTGTCAAGGACTAAGGGAGATGCTGGGAAGAACAGAGAAATGGTTAAGATTAATTGCTAAGGCAAATCCTCTTTTAACCAAAAGAAATTAGCACCAACAATATTTTTATACAATTTAGTACTTTTTCTAGTCATCAGAATCTAGAAATACAGAATGGCAGTGATCATGCTTAACCATGTTTTTATCTGACAAGCACAAATATAGACTATTCTATAGAAAAAAAAATACAATGTTGGTTTTCTAGAGATTCAGTAACATAAAATGAAGACAGAAAATAAAATATAAGTTATGTTTAAATACAGCACCAAGGTTTGAGGGTCAAATTGTAAAAAGAATTTTTGCTTATTTAAATTTTTTAAGTTTTAATAATATCTCTGTACCTCAAATCCTAAACTACTATTTATTATACATTATAAAACAAATTAAGTCAAATTAATAATGCATTTAACCATTTACTATAGTTTAATCAATTCCTTTGATTTGCATATGTATTATTGTAAGCTCCAATG
>NW_012104809.1:3630253-3631762 GCF_000951045.1 Mandrillus leucophaeus
ATTAGAGCCAAGGCAGAAGAGAATTCCACCTGGTAAATGAGATTATTTTCACTTTTACTTCTACTTCAGCATTTTTTTTTTCTAACTCATTTAATTAAAAAGAACAGGGGAGTTAGAAAGGAAACACAAAAATGAATCAAGAAATAATAATACAATATTAACGAAGAAAATATATGTCCCAGTCATCTTTATCTTCTTTACTAAGGGGAAATATTTCTTTAGAGGTTTTGAATACTTTTGCAGGCAGCTAAATGAAAGTTGTGAGATCTGATGACCTCATTCTTCCTGGTGGCTGTGAATTTATTATAGAGCTTGTTTATTTGAATTAACTATGGATTGATATTCTCTCTATCTACCTATATATATAATGTATAAAATATCTTTCTATATATGATCTATATCTATCTATATATACACACATATGACAATTTCGATGAAATATCAGAAGTAGAAAAGGCTAACAGAGAGCATCAAACTAAGTTTTCATAAAACACACATATGATTTATTATACAGTGTTTATAAAGCAATATTTAGACATAAAAAGAATAGTGGAAAAATGAAAAAGCAGCAGAAAATAACTGAATAAAAATGTGGTGACAGCTTTTGGACATGAATATTTGACCGTGCTGGTGTTACTTTGTGGAGACATTGCAACTTTCACACCCTGTTACTTTCCTTGAGTGATGTAGCTCTCAATGAAGCACATGTAGCCTCTTGAGGCTTAGACTCTGACCTGGCATGCAACTTCTTCTGCCATATTTTAACAGCCCAAGCAACTCACAAGGCCAGCTGGATTCAAGTGATGGGAAAATAGACTTTACCTTTGAAGTTAGAAAAAATGCTGTCACATTTTAAGAATGTGAAATACTTACAAAACATAATTTTTCTTTCAGCTATATAGCAATTGTGAATATTTCATAGATTAATTGAAGTGATTTTTCAGATTATAAAAGTAAATGTCATGAAACATCAAATAAAATGTATTATTTTATTATGAATGTATGACAGAGATAATAAATAAATATGAGTCCAACATTTATTTGAAACATCAATTCTAAATGCTTATTTTAGTAGAGTGCAATAAAATGCATAACAAATGGAGCATTATTTTATTTATCTAAATAGCATCATAAATGAACATGACACTACAATGATCGGTGTTAGACAAATAGCAATTTCTGTTCACAGAAATTACGGGTTTATATAAATATCCTTGCTGGTGGAGATGCAGGCACAAGTTTTAAGGGAGGCATATGTGCCTACATTTTTAGAGAACTTTAAAAGTGGACAAAGTTAGAAATATCATGAATAGTAATGAATATATTGTGAGTTGATTGACATAGGTGGCCCACGTGTTTATATGTTTTCTAAAACTGTATTATGAAAAATAGAAATTTACAGGAAATAAGAAGGTATAAAATAACAACTCCAGTATACCATTTACTAAAGATTTGCCAATTGGTAACATTTGCCACATTGCTTTATCTCTTCCAGCCCTCTTCTCTCTC
>NW_012104809.1:3632208-3634408 GCF_000951045.1 Mandrillus leucophaeus
CTACTGTTTTTTTTGGTTGTTTATGATACAGATATTATTGAGGAGTTCAGGCCAGTGGCTTGTGGAATTTCCAACAATCCAGCTGTACTTCACTGCTGTGGTTAAATAAAGTCAGTTAAATATATCTGGTAAAAATACTACAAAAGGGTATTGTATTGGGTCTGGTGTGTTACTCATTATATAAGACTAGAAACAGAGATCATTTTTTTCCTATATTGGTGATGCTTATTTTTATCACTTACTCAAGGAAGCACTGTCTATAATCTCTCTACTCTAAGAGAAACATTGATTTCCTCTTGTGAATGATAAATACACTACGGAATGGTACTTTGAGGCCATAAGTATATTGAATCCCCAGACCTTTGCACACATTTACTTCACTTCCGATACATATATGAAACTTTTCATATAGTAAGGGCGGTAAGAAATTATTTTTGAAGTTTAACTCAATTTTTTTCTCAAGAAAAGCATGACTTATTCCTTCCTATTTTTGTTAATTGCTATGAAATTTTTAATTCTGTTTCAGTATAATTTATTGTCATGATTATATATTTGAATGCTCAATGTGTACAGAATTTGGCTGGGGTCCCTGTCCCACAGGGCACTGTGTCTTTTTGACATATCTTCAGTAGTACTGAGGCACTTCCTCTTCCTGGCTAACAAAATGTTTGTGGCCACCTTTATTACTCCACTATTTCAGATTCAGCCATTTCTTCATGAGTCCTTTTAGAGGGAAATAGGAGTATTTGGGTGCCCCTGGTCCCCAGACTTTCAAAGCTATTATATATAACATGGATATGTAAACACACACACACACACACACACACATGCACGTACACAAAATTGCACCTCTATTGATATTCAAAGAGGCCATATGGTGTCAACATACCTGGTAGCCTGCGTGGGAAATTCTTCCATGAGTACATCTATTTTTCTTTTAAGATGGAGTCTCACCCTATAGCCCAGGCTGGAGTGCAATGGTATGATCTCGGCTCACTGCAACCACCACCTCCTGAGTTCAAGCAATTCCACTGCCTCAGCCTCCTGAGTAGCTGGGATTCCAGGTGTGCACCACCATGTCTGGCTAACTTTTTGTATCTTTAGTAGAGACGGGTTCTCACCATGTTGGTCAAGCTGGTCTCAAACTCCTGACTTCGTGATCCGCCTGCTTTGGACTCCTAAAGTGCTGGAATTACAGGCATGAGTCACTGTGCTCAGTCATTTATATCTTTTTAAGACACTTTTTTTTTTATGTTTCTATTGTCTTTGGAGGTAGCAAGAAAAAATAAGATGTATTGCCACATCATAGAATAAACTCACTGTAGTATTATATTCAATTGAACAAATTTAACAACTATTTTTTTAAGAAAATAATAGCACATATGGAGAAATCTCAGTTTACCCCAAAGGAAGAGTATGCTTCTAACTTTCATACTTGATTTAATGCATGTTGCTAATAACATATCAATGAAAGAAGCACGTATTCTTTCATTAATCTGTCATGGATGTGAATTAAAAATATATAATATTTAAATACTACCTTTTCACTTTTAAAAATGTTTTAATTTGAAACAATGTAACACTTAGAGAAAAAGGTTTTAAAAATATACTAAGAGATATTTTTTCCTGAATGTATTGAGAGTTGCTGACAAGATGTCCCAATATTTTAAATATTCAAATGTGTTTCCCTCAAGAAAGCATATTATCTCATATAACTATAGTATACTCATCAATGTCAAGAAATTAACATTGATTCATTACTTAAATCTTCATTTCAGATTCTTTTCAAGATTAGTCAGTTGTCTTAACAATGTTCTCTATAGGAGATACACGCTATTCAGAATCTATGCTGCATTTACTTTCCTTGTTTCTCTGTTTGTGATAGCTGCTTCTTCACTTTTATGATATGGACCATTTTAAATAATATAGGTCAATTGTTTGGAAGAATGACATTCAATTTGGGTCTGTCTAGTGTTTCCTTATATTAGCAAAAATGTCAGCAGTAATTATGTGTTCTTCTCATTGTATCCCAACAGCTGGCCTACAATTTCAGTTTGTCCTAGTATTGATGATCTTGAGTTTGATCCTTGATTTAGGCAGGGTCGTCCAAAAACCTTTGCCACTATAAAGTTACTCTTTTTTTGCCTTTTGTAACTGAAACATAGTTTATACAAAGGTACTTTGAGACTCTATGGATGAC
>NW_012104809.1:3635808-3637814 GCF_000951045.1 Mandrillus leucophaeus
TATTGTATCATTTGAATTTTGTATATTGATCTCCTGACTTCTTTGCACTAAAATTGTTTTTCCCCCAGAAAAAAATCTAAAAATATTAAAATTGTAACTTTATCGTCACAGGTTGGGATACCGCAGTTACCCAAGTATAATGAAGTATGCAGAAAGATCATGCAGTGTTTGTCATTTCGAAGTATGTTCTTTGACAATATCAAGTGTGTTTACCTGCACTTCAATATTTTTAGTGTTATCTTAGGATAAGATAAACATACATTTATGAGTAGGAATATTTAATTATTTTAGGAATTGGGAAATGGAAAGTTGGCAAGCTATTTGTGATGAAGAAAAGCAACCTCCCACCAACAGTTTTCCAGATGAGTAGCTGCATCTGTTGAAGTTGAAAGAAGACCTACCTAAGAGTTTCTAGTTTATAGATATGTAACAGTTCCCTTAAATCTACTTTGTAAAAGAACAAAAGACATTAAGAAGAATTGCTTTTTCTTCACTTCTTGAGCATTTGTCAACTTACAATTTTCTGATGGTAGATTGGTCAGTTTTGAGGAATTAATTACTTATTTCTATGATAAGTAAATTAATCTATTGGCCTAAATTATATGTGAACCGAATGCAATATTTAACTAAAATAAGACCATTGTGGTCATTCTACGCCACAAACTATAATACCACCAGTGACTCTATGGATGAAAATAACCCTCAGAGACTTTTGTGTTTAGTTCTTTATAATGAACAGTTATATTCAATAATTAAATATAAAAAGATAATTGTGCAGATGAAGTTGAGTGTTATGCTTAAAAATTGAACATATCCAGCTGAATTCTAAAGAGATAAATCATGTATTCTCAGTAATGTAATACTTTTTCCTCCAAAGAAAAATTTCCCACAGCATTTAGGCTGAATTAACTTTCAGTTTCAAGTTTGCCTTAAATTCAAGGAGTATATGCGTTGTTTCCTCAGGCTGTATCAGCAAGTTTCAATCTTATGTCAGCAAATCAACAATAGAGTTACTCATCTAAGCATGAGCAGTGACCTGCAAAACCAAATCACATGTCAATTATTCTGAATTACAACATCCATGTATAACCTGTTTTATTAAACTATACTGAGAAAATTTGTTTTATTCTTTTATCATTTCTCAAATTTTGAAAAGGTTATGTTCATCACATAAAAAGGCCCTGAGTAGAATTTTATATTCATAAATGTAGAGATGATAAGCTTAAGATATACTCAGCCATAAGGAGTAAAACTACCAGAAGCTTTGCTCAAGCCACACTTAATTGCTTGAAATGAGCCTTGAGAATCTCACTTTTGAGTCATGTTTCAACAGGAAGCATCTTTTGCCTTATGATGGTGTCAAAGAAAAACTACGCGGAATAAAGTTACGTAAGATTTTATTCAAGACTATTGCAGTGGAGGCCGAGGCTATTTCAATATGGTAGAGAGATTGAACTCGATTCCACTGAAACAAATGACAGGAGAGTTTTTAAGCCCTGGGATAAGCTAATGGAAATGTGCTGAAGGACTTTTCGGGGGAGGTTGGTCAATGTGGTTAGGCCATCTCTGTTTGCTTCTTGGCTCTTGGGAAAGTTAGGCTACTACCCTCCCACAGAGAATGGGAGATAGAGGCAATGTCGTTCTCTGTGGTTATATTTCAAAGAAAGGGATGACTCCCAAATTCTCAAAAAATACATTCCTGGGTTGTAAAACTGGTCAGAAGTTTTGTAAACATTTACATCTCAAAGGTTCAGTGAAAGAATTTACAATGATAAGATTTCTAAAGTCAATGCTCTAAGAAAAAGTTGGTCAAAGCCTACAGTCAGAAAGAAATTTGTCTGAAGCTCAGTCAAGCTAAGAGGAATATTAATGCTGTCTTGGTTAATTGATAATTATTACACTGATTACCAAAAAATAGTAGCACTTGACAGTGATTTATTTTAGGGGATATTATCCAGTCGGTATTCTAACTAAACAACTTCAAGTTTTTTGTGTTTTTTTTTTTT
>NW_012104809.1:3640634-3643109 GCF_000951045.1 Mandrillus leucophaeus
TGTGATAGCTGCTTCTTCACTTTTATGATATGGACCATTTTAAATAATATAGGTCAATTGTTTGGAAGAATGACATTCAATTTGGGTCTGTCTAGTGTTTCCTCATATTAGCAAAAATGTCAGCAGTAATTATGTGTTCTTCTCATTGTATCCCAACAGCTGGCCTACAATTTCAGTTTGTCCTAGTATTGATGATCTTGAGTTTGATCCTTGATTTAGGCAGGGTCGTCCAAAAACCTTTGCCACTATAAAGTTACTCTTTTTTTGCCTTTTGTAACTGAAACATAGTTTATACAAAGGTACTTTGAGACTCTATGGATGACTTCCTCGACAACACCCCCACTTCATAAAAATGACCATCTCTTCCCATATGGGCTCTGGCATACTCTTCCTGGCCCAGAGTCACCCACCACTGGTCACAATCTCACACTCTTCTTACCTGTTGGGGCCTTGCTTTTAAGGTTTTGTTGTTGTTTAAGGCTCTCTCCAGATAATCATTTCAATGTGTGCCTCTCTCTCTTTTTAATCTATTCTCATTAAGATTCATGTTCCTATCTGTTTTATGATTCTTCAAATGCCTTCTCTCTGGGGTACAACACATAATAGAATATAATAATGTATAAAGATTTGACCACAGTTTAGTAAATAAAATGCTGAAATCAATAATCAGCCATCATTTATTGGATATATTCATTGTGCCAATCTTGGTTGAGCATATCAAAAATAATAAGACATTGACTTTCTCTTTATGGAGTCTAAAGTAGGTATCATAGAAACTGATAAGGTGAACTTAATAAGGAGGATGAACAAATGGCAGTAAATAGAGGAAGTTATGAAAGATAAGAAAGGGTAGATTTAGCTCAAATTTAAATCCAAAGTAGGCTTTCGGCTGAAAATATCTGAGATGCATCTTGAATTTCTAATATTTTATATTATATTTCTATTGTTTTGTATACCATTGATACTTACTACCATTACACTTACTCATTTCTATTTGACCAGTATTATATCATTGAAGCTAGTTCATTTGCCCCATCTTAAGATACAATGCTTTCTTAGATTCCCAGTGCTGAGATGTCTCAGAAGTTATTTACTATGTATTTTATCAACATAAAAACAATAAGGAACACACTTATTAAACAATATACATTTTTAAAATGACCGTGACCCAACTTTTTTTGTATTCTAAACTGCTGGTGGTAAAAATCCTACTATTTTGTGGAGAAAAACTCACAATAAACTACACAAGTGTTGTCAAGTATCTCTATTCATACAGATGTAAATATATCACAGAATATGTAATTATTTGATGAAATAACTTTTGAGCTTGATGAGGCAAAATTCTGGCACTATCCAAAATCCAGATTTTTACCTACATAATAAATATTGAAGGAACTGTTTTCTTATATCTTTGGAGCAACACGGTATTTGAGGTGACAAGAGCTATAATAGTCTGTAACACTTAAATTCTTTATGTTCACACTGCATGTTTTTAGACAGCAAAGAATTTATAGTCCAATTGGTTAGAACCCTGTTCAAATTTCACAAACACATCGCATCGGCTCTAGTCTAAAGCAGTATCACAGTTTCACAGTTGACACTAATACAACTGTTCATTTATTCACCACGTCTTTACCTTCAAATTTGTGTATTTTGAGTATTGTATCATTTGAATTTTGTATATTGATCTCCTGACTTCTTTGCACTAAAATTGTTTTTCCCCCAGAAAAAAATCTAAAAATATTAAAATTGTAACTTTATCGTCACAGGTTGGGATACCGCAGTTACCCAAGTATAATGAAGTATGCAGAAAGATCATGCAGTGTTTGTCATTTCGAAGTATGTTCTTTGACAATATCAAGTGTGTTTACCTGCACTTCAATATTTTTAGTGTTATCTTAGGATAAGATAAACATACATTTATGAGTAGGAATATTTAATTATTTTAGGAATTGGGAAATGGAAAGTTGGCAAGCTATTTGTGATGAAGAAAAGCAACCTCCCACCAACAGTTTTCCAGATGAGTAGCTGCATCTGTTGAAGTTGAAAGAAGACCTACCTAAGAGTTTCTAGTTTATAGATATGTAACAGTTCCCTTAAATCTACTTTGTAAAAGAACAAAAGACATTAAGAAGAATTGCTTTTTCTTCTCTTCTTGAGCATTTGTCAACTTACAATTTTCTGATGGTAGATTGGTCAGTTTTGAGGAATTAATTACTTATTTCTATGATAAGTAAATTAATCTATTGGCCTAAATTATATGTGAACCGAATGCAATATTTAACTAAAATAAGACCATTGTGGTCATTCTACGCCACAAACTATAATACCACCAGTGACTCTATGGATGAAAATAACCCTCAGAGACTTTTGTGTTTAGTTCTTTATAATGAACAGTTATATTCAATAATTAAATATAAAAAGATAATTGTGCAGATGAAGTTGAGTGTTATGCTTAAAAATTGAACATATCCA
>NW_012104809.1:3644044-3645890 GCF_000951045.1 Mandrillus leucophaeus
AAAATAGTAGCACTTGACAGTGATTTATTTTAGGGGATATTATCCAGTCGGTATTCTAACTAAACAACTTCAAGTTTTTTGTGTTTTTTTTTTTTCTTCGGAGTTTTCTCTTCAGAGGTTAGTTATCACTCATACCTGAATAATATCTTCAGATATCATTACTAAAAATAATAATACAAAAAGATAGCTAAAATCACATAATTTTACCTCTGTACTTAATTTTATTTGATGAATTCATGATTTTCAAATTTCATGTTTAAAAAGTATACCCTAGCAATTATTAATACTTTATCATTGATCCCCAATACATAATACATATAATGGAAGTTGCAAAGAGAATGTCAAAAGAGGCCTCAGAAATAAGAAATATCAAATTGTAGGTCAGATCCATATCTTCCCACAGTATCAACCCTGGGTGTCTACTTTGTTTTCACAGAAATAATTTTGTACATTTGAAATTCAGGTATTCATTAAGGTATTGGTTAGATACCGTGATTCTGAAGCTCTTTTCAGAAAAAAACAAGATGAACCTTTGTCAGAGGCATCTGAACCAGAGCAACTCCATTTTGAATAGGGGCTGGGTAAAATGAGGCTGAGACCTACTGCGCTACATTCCCAGTAGGTTAAGGCATTCTTAGTTACAGTATGAGATAGGAGGTTGGCACAAGATACAGCTCATAAAGACCTTGCTGATAAAACAGGTTGCAGTAAAGAAGCTGATCAAAACACACCAAACCAAGATGGTGACAAAAGTAGCCTCTGGTCCTCCTCACTACCCATCATATGCTAATTATAATTCATTAGCATGCTAAAGACACTCCCACCATCACGATGACAGTTTACAAATGCCATGGCCATGTCAGAAATTTACCCTAGATAGTCTAAAATGGGGAGGAATTCTCAGTTCCGGGAACTGCCCACCCCTTTCCTGGAAAACTCATGAATAATTCACCCCTTGTTTAGCATCTAATCAAGAAGTAACAATAAGTATAAGCAGCTTAGCAACCCATGCCACAGCTCTGCCTATGGAGTAGCCATTCTTTATTTCTTTACTTTCTTAATAAACTTGCTTTCACTTTCCTCTACGGATTTGCCTCAAATCCTTTTTTTGTTCAAGATTCAAGAACTCTTTCTTGGGGTCTGGATCGGGACCCCTTTCCAATAACACCTTGATATACTGTGCAGTTTACTAATACAGGTTTTTATCAGATGTGCTTTCTTGCAAAGGAGCATATCTTAGCTGTAGGGGGCAGAGCTCCTGTTTGCCCCCTGAAGGTTTGCTGAGATATCAACTTGCAAAAGGCAGATAAACTGGAGAAAAGTCAGACAAATTTATTTAACATGAATACTCCGGAAATTTCAGAATGACGGCTCAAAGATATAGGAGAAATTGTGACCTTTTATGCTTAGGTTAAACAAAGTATGGACAACCATGTAGAAATATAATTGGACAAAAAGTGTTTGATCTAATATACTGAGTAGGCAGACCCAACGAGGTCTGTCTGTCCAGATTATTTTCATCTCTGTGAGCATGTGTTCCTTTCTTCTGGGAATGGGGCAGGAATCTCTTGAATGGGGTCTTATGACCTACAGTCAAACAAAATAGGTCAGATAATTTATTTATGGCCAATTCATACACAGAAAGGTAGAGGAAAAAATGAATATTCTTTAGGTTTTATAACTGGCTTTAGAGAAAAGGTGTTCTGGTTTCTATGGCCTGAATTGGGGAAAGAGAGATTCTAGTGTCTATAATTAGCTTCAGAGGAGACTGGGACTGAGACAAGAGGGCAGGACAAGGTCAAAAATAAACTTTTGCTTCTGAGGACTTCACTTGGGGGTATCATTT
>NW_012104809.1:3646535-3652427 GCF_000951045.1 Mandrillus leucophaeus
TATGACGAAATCCAACTTCATTTCTAGATATAATGACTGAGACTAAGCAATGAATTTGTAGTTTATTTGTTTGCTTTTTTTTTGCAAGAAAATATAAAATAAAATAAGTAGCTTTATTCACCCTGCAGGGAATCTTTCAGCATTAACTGCATGAAATGAAGGATAAAACTTGAAACTGGGTCAATTTGAAAACATGTATACACGTTATTCCTTTATACTAAATTCTAATATACATATATTAACAAAAAGAATGATGGTGATTTCCTTAAAGCTCTGAAATAACTTGAATATTTTACATACAAATGAAAACATTAAATGGACATGAAATATTTGGAAGAATCATTACAGTTCATATAGTAAATGTTTTAATAAAAATACAAATTAACCTTGAAAAATCAAAACCTATTTTAAATGCATGAGAGGAAAGTATAATCCGATGTAATCCACTCATGAATATATTTTTAGTACAAATAATTATCTTTAATAGTTCTATTCTGTTTGTGAATCTGAACTTCTGAATATCAATTTTTTTCCCAAAGAAAATTCATTTGTAATATAACAAGGAAAGAGTAGTTCTAAGTGTATAACCAAGTTTTAAATGTTCTTGAATCACTAGTGTTGGTAAAATCCACACCCAAGTGTGAAATAAGCTTAGCTTCCAATTAAAATGTTACAAGTTGGTACTAAATCTAACCAACGATTTGAAACCTTCAGTAACACAAAAGCTGACACCGTTTTTTAAAAAGGTGGCAGACAATGCTTCACTAAAGTGAGAGAGAGACTTTTATAAGTGCCCTAAGAGCAAAGTAATTAAAAAATAGAAACAATGAAGAAATAAAGTACACCAAATTAAAATATGTTGTTAGCATGTACCATTTACTTAATGAAACATTAAAAGAAAGAGAAATCTTAGATGTATTGAAATTTATGATTCCCTTAAGTGCATAATTATCCCTTAATCATGATGATAGATATTAAGATAAAATAATGTTAGTTTAGAAAATTCTTTGTAAAAAATATTGCATTTTTTTATAATTCAACTTGAAGTTTTTCAACTGTTCTTAGTATGTTTTGAATTTCACAATTTTTTGCAATATTTCAGGGAAAATAATATGGTTTCTCTACTTCACAGGAGTTAATACCATGCTACCAAGATATTCCCAGTCAATCCAAGGGATTTTGCACTTTCTGCAAGTTTTTTAATGTAATAAATATATTGGTATTTTGGAAAATCTGCTTTAAAATACATGCTAATAGTCAGTGGCCTTCAAACACCATCTTCTTTATCATGAGATAATTGAAATAACGGTTATAATCAACCAAAAAGGTAAATTATTATAATGAAGGTGATTTCATGGTGAAGACTTGGCATGAATAAGCTCATGCTTAATTACAGGGGGAAATGTTGCACTTTTTCTTCTGTTATAATATGCATAATTATATATTCCCTTTCTTAAGTTTTACCTTTTAAAGGGCAAGTTTATCTCAATATGAACCACAACGTAACAAAACAAAAATAATTTTGCTGGTATATTTCAGCTGAGCTTCTTCTATACATGGAAGAGTCATTATAATGAAATGGCACCTTCTGTTCAGAGGTGAGTCAAGCAAAGTGTATTAAACATGTTGAATGAAGGTCACTGACTGAGTGTGTTTCAAATGAAGCTTTTCTATAAATAAAATGCTTAGCTCAGTTTTACTAAAGCAATATTCTCATTTTTTAATAACTAGTTTCAAAATATGTATATTTTCTTCGAAAGGAATGAGTAGGCCGGGTGCAGAGGCTCACACTTGTAATCCCAGTACTTTGGGAGGCCAAGGCGGGCAGATCACCAGAGATCAGGAGTTCAAGAGCAGTCTGGCCAACATAGTGAAACCTTGTCTCTACTAAAAAAAATACAAAAATTAGCCCAGCATGGTGGCACACACTTGTAACCCTAGCTAGTCAGGAGGCAAAGGCAGGTGAATCACTTGAGCCTGGGAGGCAGAGGTTGCAGTGAGCCAAGACTGTTCCACCACACTCCAGCCTAGATGACAGAGTGAGATTCCATCTCAAAAAAAGAAAAAAAAATGAATAATGTAATTTTAAAATTCCATTTAATCAAGTATACTATTTACTCAGTCAGAAAATGTTTATTGTATATCAATTACATACTTGACTAGGTAGGTACTGAGATTCTGGGAATGCCCCCAGGGTTGGGGAAAATAATGATAAGTTTCCTGTAGTAGACAGAACAGTGATTCACCTAGAGTCATCCACTTCCTAATTCCACAAGTATTAGACATAGTTATCATACCCTGTATGCTGTGGATCACCTGGCACCACCCAGATCTGAAAACTGGACCTGGGTCAATTATTCAAGAATATTGTTCCAATTCTTCTGTTCTATCCCAATCCCCAGCACCTATGACTATGTTAACTTGTATGTTGAAGGGGACTTTCTAGACATGATTAAGAAAGATTCTCAGACAATCCCTTTGAGAGAGAGATATTTCTGTAGATTATCTGCATGCGTCCAAAATGATCATAAAGTTTTTATAATAGGGAGGCAGGAGAATCAGAGTCAGAGAGAGAAGGCATGCAATTGGATACAGGTCAGAGACAAAGATTTTATGCTGCCAGACTGTGAAAATGAAGGAAGGGTCCACAAGCTGAGATTTGTAAGTGACTTCTAGAATCTGGAAAAAGCAAGGAAAGGGATTCTCCCCCAGAGCTACAGCTGGAACACAGCCCTGCTGACACCTTGATTTTAGGATTTATAATATTCACAACTATAAGACAATAAATTTGCATTGCTTTAAGCCACCAAGTTTGTGGTAGTTTGTTACAGCAGCTGTAAGAAACTAATACACTTGCTATTTTTAAATAATTGATACAAATGACTAAAAGCATATGTAATTAATGAATAAACACTGGTAAGTCTTATCAGTGGGATAAGTGGAAAAGAGGATGGTTAGATATAGGTTAGTCAGGGATTTCTCTCTTAAGAAATTGTGTTTATTTTGTACTCAAAGGGATAAAATGAGATGGTCTTGTAAAATGTGAGGGAAAGAGTAACATAGACATATGCAATTTAAAAGAGTTTGAATTCTTTTATTTTCACAAAGTATAGTCAACATGGTTGAAGTATAATAAGAGAGAGAGAAAAAAATCATATAAAATGAAGTTAAAATAAGGCAGGGGCTGATTATATTGAAATTTACAGATTACGGTACAGTTTTGAGTTTATTTTAAATGAATGTAATGTGGACCTGTAATTAAAGTTGCAAATAATATTATTTTATCTAAATCTTTCAGACTTCAATATTTCTACTATGTAGTCATTGGATTAGCTGAAGACAGAAGAAAAAATAAAAAACACTAGTTAAGCTACCATTTGAATAAATCATACTGGAGATGTTGGTATCTTCAACTATGATGATGTCAGTGAAAGTAGAAAGAGTTGTTCATAGCATGGGCAGGATTTGTAGACAGATTAGGATGGGAAGGTAGAAATGAGAGAAAGATCAAAATGAGGCACAACTCATAGGCTATCTATTAGAGCAATTGGGTGCATACATCGAACAGAAAAACTGCAAAGGCAAGAGATGAACTAAGAATCAAAATTCTCTTTTCATACATTGGATCTGACATACTATTAGAGATTCTTGTTGAGATATATAGTTAAGAAGTAGAATGTAGAATTGTACAAGTCTGTAATTCACAGGGAGATCTGAATAGGAGATTAAAAATATAGGAGTAGCCATATTGTAGACTAAAAGTAAAGTTTAATACACTATGAAGTACCTTGTGAACTAGTGTAAGAACTTTGCCTTTTTGCCTGAGTGACAAGAGAAGCCATTAGCAGGTTTCAAGCACAGAAGTGATATGATCTAAATTGTCTTTTGACTCCTATGTTGACAACTGAATGGTAGAAAATATGAAAGATGAGAGACTATTCTGGAGAAAATTTGACAGTATCAGTGGCTGACAGACTTAATATGGGTTGTAAGAGACAGAGAGGAGAAGAGAACTCCAACTCTGAGTTGTGATACCCACAGGAACAGAGTTATAATTATTTGAGAGGGATAATATTGAGATGAGCTCAATTTAGAACATGGTAAGTTTGAGAAACCTATTGTACATCCAAATAAGATACCAACAAGAGTGTATGATATGAGCCTAAATTTCAGAAATGGAGCCAGGCTAAGATCTATATTTGAAAATCATCAACCTATAGTTTTTTTAAAGGTATGAGACAGGTTGAATCAACTGGAGAGTGAGCTTATGTAGAGAGGAAACAAGAACCAGCAACTGAAGCACAGGAAATTCTGTATTTATTGATTGGGTAAATAACAAAACAAAACAAAAAAGAAACAAAGAGTAGTCAAAATGAGAATATTAAGGGGAAAACAAGGAGTGCTAATCATCTTATACTCCACAGACATCTTCCCGAATGAGAACCAAATGTATGAATCACTAAAGAGATCTTTCTAGAAGTTGCACAGATATCTCAAATGTCTAAAAGTACTTTATTAATTGTATTGCAACGTTATGAACTTTCCATTTTAGTGAATGTCAACGTGTCTCCCCAGATGTTCCAGACAGAAATCTGAGAATCTCTTTTCTGTCTTTTCCTTAACTTCCCAGGTGCAATTAGTCTGTCCTGTGTGTTCTACTTTGAAAAACATAAAAATACTCTCCTTTCCCATTAGAAAATTAATTCTGTAATCAATTACAGAACTGATCAAGAAAGCTATCAGTTTTTATCTGTAATAATCCTTTTAAGTTGTTTTAGTTCTTCTACATTTGCTGTAAACAGATTTATCACAGCCAAAATTACTCAAATATTTATTTATATCTAACTTTTGAGAGTAATATGGCTACATATCATTGTATAGCCTTCACAGTGATCCCTTCCCCTTCTCCTTCCCCCTCCCTCCCTCTCCCTCTCCTTCTTCCTCCTCCTCCTCTTCTTCTTCATCTTCCTCTTCCTCTTCCTCTTCTTCTTCTTCTTCATCTTCACCCAGGCTGGAGTGCAGTGGCACGATCTCAACTTACTGCAGCCTCTGCCTCCCACTTTCAAGTGATTCTCCTGCCTCAGCCTCCCAAGTAGCTGAGATTACAGGCGCCCCACCACCATGCCCGGTTAATTGTTTGTATTTTTAGTAGAGATGGGGTTTCGCCATGTTGGGCAGGCTGGTCTCAAACTCCTGACCTCAGGTGATCTGCCTACCTCAGCTTCCCAAAGTGCTGGGATTACAGGCATGAGCCACCATGCCCGGCCCACAGCCATGTTTTCTTTGGTGGTCATTCAGTGCAGAGATCCTCTCTCCTTTGTCTTTGTAAATGTGCTCATGGTTCTCCCCTTCAATTGGCTCTCATTATTTTCAAGATAAATATTCATTTGAGTTTGGCTTTTAAAGAATTTTGTCATCTGACCCTGGTTTACCTGTCTAGCTTGATCTCTTGGCATGTTCTTACATTATACAACAAATATTGTGAAATATTTTGTGTTTCCCTAAAGGACCATACTCTAACTTACGCATTTGCATATAAAATTTATTCTATGTAGAGTGATCAACTCTGCCTGCTCATTTTTCTAAAGATTTGTTTCAAATATCAAACTTAGTTAATAAAGAGTTCCCTGAAATTCACAGGCAAAATTAGGTTTTCTTTTAATCCTCTTTATTGCTAATGATACATTTTGTTTGATTTTTTAAATACTTTGCATCAATATTCTCAATTTGAGTTCCCTGACAGAAAAGATAATACTGCTTCACCTTCAAATACAAATTAAAGTGTGGTATCAGGTACATAATAAAAACTAAATAAATTTTCATAAAGAAAAGAAATGAAGAATGAAATAGGCGGGAAAATAAAGGAGGATATTCTCAGGTTTTTTTTTTTTT
>NW_012104809.1:3652607-3654953 GCF_000951045.1 Mandrillus leucophaeus
TGGCTTTAGAGAAAAGGTGTTCTGGTTTCTATGGCCTGAATTGGGGAAAGAGAGATTCTAGTGTCTATAATTAGCTTCAGAGGAGACTGGGACTGAGACAAGAGGGCAGGACAAGGTCAAAAATAAACTTTTGCTTCTGAGGACTTCACTTGGGGGTATCATTTAGGAGTCCTTAGGTAGCTAAAGGTGATTAGATTGGTGTTTATGTTTAAAAAGGCAGCAAGTGCATTGAATAAGTAATTTCGAAAAGAAAAAGAGACTCACATTGAGAACCTTAACCAAGAAGATTTTTCATGTTTGTCCTCAAATTGTGAAAAGTCTCAAATATATCCACAAAGATTTGTTGTGTTCTCACTTTGTGCAAATATATTGACATACAATATTTAGTTTAATCCTAATAAAAGTTCTGTTAAGTTAAATAGTTTTATAATGTCTCTTTTCAAATAAAGAGTAGGGCTCGTACATATTTGGCAGTTCATTCATGGCCACCCACCACTGGTGGAGCCAATGGTGGAGCCAACACTTTCATGAAGGCATATAAGGTTCTAGAAACCACTGTTCAACTCTCAGGTTGTGTTGTCCCTCCCACCAGGCTGGCAAAATGTAGTAATTTTAAAGTATAATAAAAAGTGGCAAAAGAAAAAGTCAAGGGTAATATAAGCAATGAGAAGGCTTTGACAATATACTACAGACCCATGGAACATTCTTTGAAATTAAAATATTATGTCTGTAAAGATAATCAAATTAATATTTTTTATGATGAAATCCAACTTCATTTCTAGATATAATGACTGAGACTAAGCAATGAATTTGTAGTTTATTTGTTTGCTTTTTTTTTGCAAGAAAATATAAAATAAAATAAGTAGCTTTATTCACCCTGCAGGGAATCTTTCAGCATTAACTGCATGAAATGAAGGATAAAACTTGAAACTGGGTCAATTTGAAAACATGTATACACGTTATTCCTTTATACTAAATTCTAATATACATATATTAACAAAAAGAATGATGGTGATTTCCTTAAAGCTCTGAAATAACTTGAATATTTTACATACAAATGAAAACATTAAATGGACATGAAATATTTGGAAGAATCATTACAGTTCATATAGTAAATGTTTTAATAAAAATACAAATTAACCTTGAAAAATCAAAACCTATTTTAAATGCATGAGAGGAAAGTATAATCCGATGTAATCCACTCATGAATATATTTTTAGTACAAATAATTATCTTTAATAGTTCTATTCTGTTTGTGAATCTGAACTTCTGAATATCAATTTTTTTCCCAAAGAAAATTCATTTGTAATATAACAAGGAAAGAGTAGTTCTAAGTGTATAACCAAGTTTTAAATGTTCTTGAATCACTAGTGTTGGTAAAATCCACACCCAAGTGTGAAATAAGCTTAGCTTCCAATTAAAATGTTACAAGTTGGTACTAAATCTAACCAACGATTTGAAACCTTCAGTAACACAAAAGCTGACACCGTTTTTTAAAAAGGTGGCAGACAATGCTTCACTAAAGTGAGAGAGAGACTTTTATAAGTGCCCTAAGAGCAAAGTAATTAAAAAATAGAAACAATGAAGAAATAAAGTACACCAAATTAAAATATGTTGTTAGCATGTACCATTTACTTAATGAAACATTAAAAGAAAGAGAAATCTTAGATGTATTGAAATTTATGATTCCCTTAAGTGCATAATTATCCCTTAATCATGATGATAGATATTAAGATAAAATAATGTTAGTTTAGAAAATTCTTTGTAAAAAATATTGCATTTTTTTATAATTCAACTTGAAGTTTTTCAACTGTTCTTAGTATGTTTTGAATTTCACAATTTTTTGCAATATTTCAGGGAAAATAATATGGTTTCTCTACTTCACAGGAGTTAATACCATGCTACCAAGATATTCCCAGTCAATCCAAGGGATTTTGCACTTTCTGCAAGTTTTTTAATGTAATAAATATATTGGTATTTTGGAAAATCTGCTTTAAAATACATGCTAATAGTCAGTGGCCTTCAAACACCATCTTCTTTATCATGAGATAATTGAAATAACGGTTATAATCAACCAAAAAGGTAAATTATTATAATGAAGGTGATTTCATGG
This sequence comes from Mandrillus leucophaeus, assembly GCF_000951045.1. Lineage (NCBI taxonomy): Eukaryota > Metazoa > Chordata > Mammalia > Primates > Cercopithecidae > Mandrillus > Mandrillus leucophaeus. The sequence continues at coordinate 3,654,721 of NW_012104809.1, forward strand.
TGAAGACTTGGCATGAATAAGCTCATGCTTAATTACAGGGGGAAATGTTGCACTTTTTCTTCTGTTATAATATGCATAATTATATATTCCCTTTCTTAAGTTTTACCTTTTAAAGGGCAAGTTTATCTCAATATGAACCACAACGTAACAAAACAAAAATAATTTTGCTGGTATATTTCAGCTGAGCTTCTTCTATACATGGAAGAGTCATTATAATGAAATGGCACCTTCTG
>NW_012104809.1:3655621-3664933 GCF_000951045.1 Mandrillus leucophaeus
TTTTTTTTTTTTTAATTAAATTAGATTTTAAACATTGAAATTTGTGATTTTCCATTATTTACTATACCTCAATCGGCAATGTAAGTTACCCTAGGATTTGCTTCTTTTATGGCCTGATCTTGAATAACCAAGCTGTTAAATCATTTGTGACTTATTTTATAATATGTTAGCAGCATATGTACATTTATATTTACATATAATGTGAGCATGTGTGTTTGTGTGTGTGAGTCATTCCATATTTGTGTGTACTGAAGGAGCTGTCACGTTCTCTAATCAGGAGTTTACGCACTTTCAGGAGAGTCAACCAACATTCAAAGAGAAAGCACACACTCCAGAGGGCAGTGTTTTCCATATTTCAACTATCTTTATGACCAAAGTTTATTAATTTTTATAATAAACATTGGAAATCAGTTTTGTTTTATAATATCAACAGCCCATTGATTATGTCAATACATTTTAGAAATGGGCTGTCATTGGTAAAATTATTGATGTACAGGGTGTGTGAATGGCTAAGAAATTGTAGATACACTTTCTTTTTTTTTTTTTTAGATGGAATCTGGCTCTGTCACCCAGGCTGTAGTACAGTGGCGCGATCTCAGCTCACTACAAGCTCTGCCTCCCAGGTTCACGCCATTCTCCTGCCTCAGCCTCCCAAGTAGCTGGGACTACAGGCACCTGCCACCACACCCAGCTAATTTTTTGTATTTTTAGTAGAGACGGGGTTTCACCATGTTAGCCAGGATGGTCTCGATCTCCTGACCTCATGATCTGCCCACCTCGGCCTCCCAAAGTGCTGGGATTACAGGCGTGAACCACCGTGCCCAGCCAAAATTTTAGATATACTGTCTACTCTCACATATAGCAAGCTACAGAGTCTGAATCCTTAGGAATGAGGAATGAGGTTTATTTCAAAATGTTTCTAAGTCTAGCTATTGACTCAGAGGATTCAAGTTGCCTTAAAAAGTAAACACTTTAGTAAAGATGTGGTGGAAGAATCTGGAACAAGAGAAATATGAAATTTCATTATCTTTATGAGACAAACTGTATCCATTTTCTCCCTGGTACGTATATGTTTAATAAATGTCTCATATGCAGCAGAAGTTACTTGGTGATAACTTTTTGAGAGAGACACCATAAGGACCAAGGGAAAACTTGCCCTTTGCCCTCTGTAGTTTCATGGAAAAAAAATCAACTCAAAAAAGCTAGATTAACAAGAGAAATGGCACACAAATGTATGAATGTGTACACAGGGAGAATCAGAGTGATTGCCCAACCTCCCAATGGGGTACAGAAGCTTATACACACACCACACACACACACACACCACACACACACACACACACACACACAAAATATATAAATATGTAAATATATATTATAGAGAAGATGATATATATTTATATATAAACTTCTAAATATATTAACATTTATATATAAGCTTCTATATAAAAGCATATATAAGATGAATGTCTATATAGACAGATTTATAAATATATATCTGTACATATGTATACAGTTATAAAAATCACAGTTGAACAGCAAAAAAAAATAGTTTAGATACCATCTTGAGGTTACAGAAATAATAGGGGATCAGAGTATGAGCAAAAACAGATTATAGTGGTAAATCAGGTTATAGTGGTAAGACAGGTTATAGGAGAGAGAGAAGAGGAATCCTAGCTAGCAAAGGTGATCTTGTTACGTAAAAGAAATCTCATAGGAAGCAGCCCTCAGAGGAGATAGATGGAAAATGTTTCTTTAGAGCTTTAAAGGGGTCAGACTCTCAGTTAATCTTCCCTAGACCTGGACAAGGAAAGACCTCAGAGAAAGCCAGCTTGCATCAATGCAAATTTTCTATAGCTACAAATCTCCCTGACAAAAGGCAGCTTTGCAGGGGTATTACTGTTTATGGTCTCTCTGAACAGTCATCTCAAAATACACCAAAGAGGTAAATTTTGGGGTGAAATATTTTATTTCCTTTATGACTGAGTCACACCCAACTCTCATTTTGGCAGTCACCGTTATTAAGAGTTGTTAAAACAGGCTTGAGTCAGCCTGATACACTGGGCTGCCTGGAAGTTTCTGAGCAACAACTCTGTCTGATATGGTGCAGAGAAGCAGAAAGGGAGATGACAGACTGGGAGACAAAGTGTTTGACTGTCACTGCCTTTGTTGATGAAGACAAGTATGCTTGCCACATTTTACAAATGTGCTGAGGTGCTCCAGAGCAGACAAACAAAACCTTCATAAGGTTAGGCAAGATAGAAAACCCTTCAATATAATGAGAATGAATCTCTTCTATTTGATGAAGCTCTATATCCTCTCCTTAACTCTCACAGACCCCAGAGGATGGTGTTCAAACAAACACAGACTTGAGTATCTAAATGTTATTTATTCCTGGTCTATATCTTTTTCTTGTCTTAATGTCTCTTAAATTTAAAGTCATCGTAGCCTTTATTTTAAAAGTATTCTGATTGCTTATTTGCTGTAATTTATCTCCAACGAGATTGCAAGCTCTTCAAGGCTAAGAGATGAGACATTGGGAATACTCTTCAGAGGAGCATGAAATAAGAAAATATAGTAATAAACTGACTGTTTCTCTTTCAATTCTCGTAAAGAGGGGACTTTGAGAAATAAAATGCCAAAGTTTCCTGAGGAAGCGCTGTTGCCATAGAACACCAAAAGCAAGTTTCAAGTACTGGATGCATCCTAAGTCAAATGCTGACACATCAGTGCTTAGGAGCAGAGAAAGGTTTATTTAATTTGGCCAAATTCTCAAGACAGAACAGACAAACTCTTTAATCTGACCTACATTTGAACATTACTGTAGGCTTTTATGAATACAGTAGGTATGCAGGAGGTGAGACCTCAGTGATCAAAGCTGCTTACCTCCCTTAGCTGATCAAACTTCTGGACATCATCAAGGAGGTCTGCATGATATAAGGATTATTGTTCTTTGAATGGAAGAAAAGTTCATTAATCTTACTGGCAGTCACCAGGAGTCAAGATATGAAGTTAATCAGTTATTAGTGAGTTGGTGACCACCCTCTACTGAAATGACTTAAGTACAAGTTATCATACATGGAAAAAGAGAAAGGCAAAGATAAAGGAAGATAAGGAAAACAAACATCTTAGGATTTTTATAATACAGGCTCAGTTACAACATCCCCACTGTCATTGTTTCATGCCTCAATATTGAAGAGTTGGGGTGTTGACTCATTCTAACTACTTCCTCCAAAAGGGGTGTTGCTATGGGGCCCAGGAAATGAACTTAGTTACCAGCAGTTGGAAATACTCAAGTGTCCCAGGTCCTACAGAGGCAATTTGTTGTAACATCACTGAACAGGGTGTCAGGAGCGTCTGAGAGAGGCAATCTTGCAATATCACACATGTAGTACAGTAGCAATATAATCCATAACAACAAAATCTTTCGATTCCTATAATCATAGCCAGAATTATTAATATTGTTTTCCACTAAGAGGGTTCTAATCTAAACCACAAAGATAACCATTGGGTTAGTGACATCATGGGGTTGGACATAGCATTAAGTTTTTGTGCATATCTTGAAGGGCCAGGCTGATGTTTCCTGAATTGTCTGGAATGTACACACAGCATCATGTTTTGATTATGGCACAAGTTCCCCCTTGTGCAGTGTGAGGACAGCAAGGGCCATGAAATTCTGCAAGACTGCTTTTCTCCTTGTGGTCATTTCAGAGTCACTAAAAAGATGTCTTTGAATTCATCCTTTAGCACTTGTTGGTTATAGTTTGTGAGGGTCTTGATGTGCCAGATAACATTTTCTAAACTAACTTGGGGATTAAAATTGGATAGGAGATGGTCTTATCAGTGGAAAACTGGTCTGGTCCATTGGTACAACACATTTGGGAAATTTGCAGTTTGTCCAGTGGTTTTGGTCAAGTAGTTCTGGACCAATGGGAAACACAACATGCACCATTCTATCCATCCAATGGGTATCCAGGGCCAACGATTAGTCCCACATAGCCAGTGAGGTCCATTTGGGGCTATCAATTGAATCCCTGGCCTCTGTGTCCAATCAGTAGTGAACCAGTGGGTTTATTGAAGCACTACAGTATCTTCACATCAGTGTGGAGGTATCCAGCCCACATTCTCAGTAATATTTGGCTAACAATCACAAGAATAGCTTTTTTGTTTCCAGTATAAGAGGGCAATTTGATGTAAGTGACTGGTAGTAGGGGATCATCCAAAGATAATTATCCCAAATTTGATAAAAGCCTTCCTCAGTATAGCAGCTGTTAATAGACAAAATTATGAGTGCTACTGAGGGAAACCCCATCAGGAGAGAAATAGCACATTCAGAATTTGTTGAATTCTCTGATGTATAGTATAAGGTTTTCTGTGACATGCATGGTGAAGGGTTACATTAATGCCAAGTCATCACCTTCCATTTCCTTTTGTTAGGATATCAGGAGTCTGATTTTCTTATGAATAGTTTTTCATAAAGGTTTGTATCCCATTATTTCCTTGTAGGGGTGAGACCCACTAAGGTAATCCAGAAATGCTAGAGACTGGAACAACCCAAAACCCAATAAGCTTCCTGTTTTCAGCTATCTGCATAATGTGCCCATGGTAGGGAATGATTAGAATGATTAGCAAACACCCTAACACCATATATCACTATGGGGATTAGCAAGAATCTCATGATTAAATGACAAAAGGTTTTACTTATCTGTGTAGATTTTCTTAAAAAGCAGCTTTAGGTTTTCAGTTGTTTCACAGGTTCATTCAGGCCCATTACCTGATAGACCAGTCTGAGCGGGGGCAATTTTTATTCAGGTAGAATGTATCCATGGTTTAACTCTGGCCAACTTTCCACACAAATGAGTAGTCAGAAGGACCTCATAGAGTCCTTAACCATTGAGGGGTTAGTAGATCATCTGGTCCAGTTCCCTCCTTGTCTTAAATAGGAGTTGGTCTTCATCCTGGAAGGGATTAAGTGGATGCCCATGGGAAAGGCTAACCTAACTCATGAACAGAGTTTGGTATTTCATTAAATACTTATGAATAAAGAATAATACCTCTTTCTCATTCTAAGATTTGATCTCCTGATTGTCACTCAAGAATGGCCGGGAAGGGTCTCCCATACATAATTTCAAAAGGGCTCAGTTGGAGCCTACTTCAGGAAGCGAGCCAAATTCTCAATAGAGCAGAGGGCAGTACTTTGTCTCAACGTAGATTAGCTTCCTGACTAATTTTAGCAATTTTTCTTTTTATAGTATAATTCATTTTTTCAGACTTCCCTGTGGATTATGGTACCACACTGCTTGAAGTTTCCTTTCCATGTCTAAGATTCGAGACCCTTACTGTATTACCTGAGAGATGAATGCCACTCCATTGTCTCACACTGAATTGTCAAAGGGAGTCCGTAACTGGGAATTATTTATTTGAGGCAAGTGCACGCCACTTTGGAGGCTCTCTCTGTTTGAGTAGTTTATACCTTCACCCAACCCAAAAATGTGTCTACAAAAACAAAAGTTGTGTAGCCTCCGGATACTTGCAGCATTGTGGTGAAATCTACTTGGCAATCTTTGCATGGAGAGTTTGCTCAATGTTGTAATCACTGAACGGGGTGTGGGGGTCAAATTTTAGTGTGGTTTTGAGCACAAAGCCTGCCTCGATGAATCATATTTTAAATGACCCATTGCATTTTGGGGCCAAATACTCACGTAGTCACTGAAGGGTTGCACTTTTTCCCTAATCTGTGCTTTGATGACACTGGCTCACTGTATCTTTAAAGAGGGCTCCAGAAACCAATATGATACCTTCCAAATTACATCTCCAATCAGGATAGGCTGGGGCTTGGGATATGAATCTCCATTCCTTGACTTCTTTAAATCTCCCTTAGTACAGCAAGGTTGGAACTTAGATCAACCAGAGGTATTGACAGAGATAAGATAGCCTCAAAATCCAATGTTCTTGCAGCCTGCTTGGCTGCCAGGTCAGAGCTGATTTCCCTTGACTATTTGGGAGTATCATTTTTTTATGACAAGTACAGTGATGGTAGCTACTGTTTAGGGGCATTAACAGTTTCTAAAAAGGCCAAAACTTCGGAGGCATATTTGATTTATTATGGTTGGCTAGAAGCCCTCTTTCTTTCCACATATCCCCATGGGTGTGTGCCACTAAGAAAGCATATTTAGAGTCTGTATAAATATTAAAAGTGTTACCTTACCCAATTGTAGGTTATGCATAAGGGCAATGAGATGGCCGGTTGAGCTGAGGTACCTGGCAATAATGCTTTTTCTTCCACAGTACCTTGAGATATAATGGCTATGTATCCACCACAATAACATGCGCAGTCTATGAAGCTGCTTCCCTCTGTGAACAGGTCTAGTTTAGGGTGTGGCAAGGGCTGATCCACCAGGTTTGGACATGATCAAGGAGGTCTGCATGATGTAAGGGTTATTGTTCTTTGAAAGGAAGCAAATTCACTGGTCTTGTGGGCAGCCTCCTGGGTAAGGACACAAATGAATCAATTATTAGTGAATTGGTGACCATCCTCTACCTAAATAATTAAGTTCAAGTAATCGTGCATGGAGGAAGAAAAGGACAAAGAGAAAGGAATATAAGTAAAATAAACATCTTATAATTTTTATAAGATAGGCTCAGCCACATGGTCTCACATAAGAATTTTCCATTTACGTAAATCAGGCACCCTGATGAAATGCAGCCTGTACCATGATGTGGTGCATCCTTCCCTAACTACAATCAGCTAGTCTTTAGGTGAGGCTTCCCTCAGCATCTCACTCCTCAGTGTGACGGGTGTTGTTTACAGGGCTCTAAAAATTATCTACTTCCTTTCACTTAGGTGTTCTCAGTTCTCTCCAGAAAACAAACAAACAAACAAACAAACAAAACAAAAAGGAAATGGTAGAACCTTCATGAGTTATGCTTTAAAGAGATGTCTGCTGAAATTGATTACAACTTTGTCACCTTAAGCAGTTGTTCACGTTCTGGTGTTATACAATATTCTCCAAATAATTGATGAGCTACCACATCTGCTCATTAATGTAGCACTTCAGTCAACTTTCACTACATTTTTAAATTTCAGAAGAGTATAATATACAAATGCTATGGCACATGACTAGACCACACATAAATTAATGGAAATCATACACTACATAGAAGCATTCTCTCCCACTCAATTGTAAACTCCATCACTGTTACAGTGGGTAGCTAGGCAGACATGAACAGGGCAAGAGAGGGCCCCTACACTGCACCTGGAAAGTGACGGGACCATGAGGTGATGACAAGGCAGTTGTCGCACTGCCTTGCTAAAGTAATAATTGGTTGCAACGAGTGTCAGGGAAAGGGAGTTTCCCAATAGACAGAAAAAAACGTGACACTGGTGATCAGTAGCTTCCTGATAAGGTCTCAGGAGTTGGGCGAATGAGCTCAAGCATGTGCATTGAGAGGCAAAATGGTGGAGTTTAACTGGTACATGACCTTCCTGGGGCATTCCCCTGGAAAGGGAAGAATGCCTCAGGTGAGCATGTATACAACTCCAGTAAACACACTATGCATGTTTACCTCCCAAGTGCTAGTAGGCCACCATGCATGTGGGCAGCCCAGCCCAAGGGAAGAATCATGGGAGAAGGGATGCAAGACCCCGGAAGTATGGTAACATATAAAACCCCAAGTCAAAAGTTCAATCCCACACTTGTCCTTCAAATCGCCCACTTGGACCTCTTCCAAGTGTACTTTCCTTCCTTTCTTTTTTGTTCTAAACTTTCTAATAAATTTTCACTCCTGCTTTAAAACTTACTTCTGTCTCTTCTTCTGCCTTATGTCCCTCAGTTGAATTCTTTCTTCTGAGGAGGCAAGAATTGAGGTAGCTGCAGACCTGTACAGATTCATCACTGGTAGCATCACCACAAAACATTACCTCCTTTTTGGCAGTGGATGAAAAAATTTATACTTCATCTGCCAATATGTTCATATCCTTATCCCTGGAGCATGTAAATTGAAAAATTTATTAAAATAATATTTAAATTTCACAGTATTTAAAAATACTCTTTTGTATATGAAATCTACTCCATGGCTTCTCTCAAATGGTGCTGTGTTCATGTGGTCAAATCCCAATCCTGTTTAAATCTTTCTATCCACTAATCTCCTTTCTATATGTGTGCAACTAGTATCGCAACACTCAAGTTTATTTATCTCAAACAGGTGTTTACCATTTCATGGTAAGAATACAATTGTTCCTGAATACATTCACTCTCCAAATTTCTTAAGCATCTATTTTCTGATTTTTTTATTCTCCCCAATATCAAATCCCTCGTGTTCATTCCCATCTGGTAACTATACTTCCTATTTCGATGATTAAATTAAAACAACTAGAAAATAACTTCTACCTGCATACATTTGTAACCATATCCTTACATAATTGCTGTTCTAATCGAACAGATGAAAAACTAAGGTCAAACTATCAATTTGTACAGTAGAGCACATCATCTTCTCAAAAATACTGCACCAGCAATTCTCTTTCTCTTTCCTCTGTATCATTGATTTTTGTTTCAGAAGGGTATATATATAAACTGTGAGATCCAAGGGAAGGCTTCCCTTTTGACCCTGCAGTTTCAGCGACAACAACAACAAAAATCAACTCACAAAAGGCAGATTAATTTGGGGAAAAGGCATACAAATTTATTAATATCACACCGGGAAGAACCACAGAGTAATTACCTCTCCCATGGGGTGCAGAAGCTTTGATACCATCTCAGGGCTACAGAAAAGAATGGGGAGTCACAGCATGGTCAAAATCAGGTTATGGTGGCAAATCAGGTTACAGCGGCAAGACAGGTTATGGGAGGAAAAAAAGAGGAGACCTAGGTGGCAAAAGTGGTCTTGTTACGTAAATAAAACCTCATAGGCAGCAGCCCTCAAAAAGCACAGATGATAAATGTTTCTTTTCTTTTCTTTTCTTTTCTTTTTTTTTTTTTTTGAGACAGAGTCTTGCTCTGTGCTCCATCTGGAATGCAGTGGCATGATCTCGGCTCACTGCAACCTCCACTTCCCGGTTTAAAGCAATTCTCTGCCTCAGCCTCCCTGATAGCAGGGATTACAGGTGTCTGCCACTATGCCCAGCTAATTTTTAAATTCTTTTTTTTATTTTTAGCAGAGATGGGGTTTCACCATCTTGGCCAGGTTGGTCTTGAACTCCTGACCTTGTGATCCACCCACCTCGGCCTCTCGAAGTGCCGGGAATACAGGCATGAGCCACCGTGCCTGGCTAATAAATGTTTCTTTCAGACCTTTAAAAGTGTTTGACTCTCA
>NW_012104809.1:3665633-3666861 GCF_000951045.1 Mandrillus leucophaeus
TGACAATCTTAATTCAAATCACCATCATCCATTGCCTTGATTCTTGCATTAGCTTCTGTTGACAAAAAGTGTCAAACTCTGTAAAATATTTGAAGAGATGTACTCTTAGCCAAATGTGAGGACCATGATCCATGACACAGTCCCAGAAGACCCTGAGAACATGTGCCTCAGGTGATTGGGCTACAGTTTCGTTTTATACATTCTAGGGAAACATAAGACATCGATCAATACAGGTAAGATGTACATTGGTTCAGCCTGGAAAGACAGGACAACTTGAAGGAGGGTAGCAACAGGTTGAAAGAGTTATTATCAAAAGATCTGGAATCAATAGCAAGGATTGTCTTTTGGTAGATCATTAATTTAATTAGACCTTTATTTAAGATAATTATCCCAGCAGTTGTTTGAATAATTAAACAACTTATTCCATCTTAGTGGAAGTTGGGGTGAAGGCCAAATGACAAACTTACACTTTATCGCAATAATCAAGAGAGAAGAAAATAAGATTCTGAACTAGTTGACTGGAGAAAAACCTGTTAGGTGAAACAAGCAGAGTATGACCTGTGAGATCTCCACTCTCAAAGTGTCTATTGACATAGGTGTGGAGCCTGAACAGAGAACCCATCTCTTCATGTCAAGATGTTAAGTCCACAAGAAAGTGTTATTTCATATAAAGCAGCAAGATTGTGTCGTGTTGTATTTCATGTTATGTTAAACATCCTGTATTTCCAAACAAGTGTGGATTTAAACGGTCATAAGTATGTTTAGTCTAGTCAGGCAAGTCATAGGTGTGTTTTATAATGTTCCCAGTACAACTTTATTAATATGCTAACTGTTTTTTATAGCAAAAATGTATGGCTTAAATTATTTTAAGCCTACTAAAACCATTCTCCTCTTTTTCTCTCTAGAGAATTCCAGGACTTTTATTCATCTTTAATACTTGAAGACATTTATTCTGAGCTAAATATATATGACCAGTGGCCCATGACATAGCCTCAGGAGGTCCTGAGAACATGTGCAGAAGTTGCTCAGGTTACAGCTTGGTTTACATGTTATAGAGAGACATAAGACATTAACCAATACATGCATAATGTATACTGCTTCAGGTGGGAAATGTGGTACAATTTGAAGTGGAGACTTCCAGGTCATAGGTGAATTTAAAGATTGCCTGATTGGGCCTAGCGTGGTGGCTCACGACTGTAATCCCTCCCAGCACTTTGGGAGGCCGAGG
>NW_012104809.1:3667441-3742263 GCF_000951045.1 Mandrillus leucophaeus
TATAATTCACATGGAGCTGGCTGTACGGGAGGGTGGAATTTCATTATTACTCAAATCTGTCTCCCCAAAACTTGGAGGTTAGAGTTTTTAAGGACAATTTGGTGAGTAGGGAGTCGGAAAGTAGGGAGTACTCATTGGTCAGGTTGGAGAGGAAATCACGGGGAGTTGAAGCTGTCCTCTTATGCTGAGTCGATTACTGGGTAGAGGCCACACCACCAGGTGAGCCAGTTTTTGGATCTGGGTGGTGTTGGATGCTCCATCACATATAGGGTCTGCAAAATATCTCAAGCACTGATATTAGGTTTTACAACAGTGATATTATCCCCAGGAGCAATTTGAGGAGGTTCAGAATCCTTCAGCCTCCAGCTGCTGGACTCCTAAACCATTTCTAATCTTGTGGCTAATTTGTTAGTCCTGCAAAGGATATTTAGTCCCCAGGTATGAAGGGGGTTTGTTTGGGGAAAGGGTTGTTATCTATGCTTTAAAGTTACACTGTAAACTAAGTTCCTCCTAATTTGTCCTTTTTCCAGGAGTAAACAAGGACAGCTTGGGGGTTAGAAGCAATATGGACTCAGTTACGTCAGATCTCTTTCACTACAATAATTTTCTCAGTTATAATTTTTGCAAAGATGCTTCCATTTTCCCTAAGAGATAGCTTTCCAGGGCCATTTCAAAATTTGTCAAAGAAATATATTTTGAGGAAAAATAATGTCTTTCAGGGCCTGCAATCTATACTAGAGTCAGGTTGGAATTTGATGTCTTATTGCTACACAGAGTCTGTTTTGTCTGTCTTAAGAACTCTGTTTTAATGTTAATGCTGGTCAGTTGTTGTGCCTGAATTCCAATGGGAGGAAGGTGTAGTGAGGCATGTCCTACTCCCCACTTCTCTTCAGGGCCTGAACTAGATTTTCAGGTTTATTTTGAGATGCTCTTACGGAGACAAGGGTCCATCAGTTGGTTGAGGGATTTAGACTTTTATTTTTGGTTTACATTCTCAACCGACTTTCTGTTTCTTCTTTTGTTCTTTAATTGTCTAATGACTAGCCTTGTACACAACATTGCAAGATTATAAATTCAAAGTCTTACAATGTTTTCCAATTTTACTCAGAAAAAAGAAAAAAAGAAAGGCCTAACAATATCAACCTTCTCCCTCTCATTTGTTAACTTTCTAACTTCATCTCTGATTTTTCTCTCCCTCGAATTTCTTCTTTCTGTTTCTGTTTACTTCGCTATTCCTTAAAAATAATCGGCACCCTCCTAACTTCTGGGTCTTCGTGATTGGAGTGTTTCTGGTCCACTCCTCACTTTCTGTAGTTCTCCAATGTCACGTTGATGAGTGAAACATTTTCTGGCCATCCTTTCTATAATCGAAACCCACCCACACCATATCCTGTTCTTTTTCCTTATTTATTTATTTATTTATTTATTTATTTATCTCCTTAGCAAGTATCTCTACCTAACTTACTAGCTATTTCATTTGTCATGCTGGTCATCTGGTCCCCCTCCCCACACCCCAAATTACAGTGAAGGAAAGAATTGTTAACAAAAGATCATGAGATCTGTGGAAAAAAGAAATGGAGAGTTTTATTCGTATAAAAAACAATCTGCAGGTTGGTGAGATGTAGCCTCTAGTGTAAAATGAAAGCATGCTTTGAAGGGGGTGGAGGGTAGAAAGTTAGAGATTATAAAGGCAGGAACTGCAGGGCAGGGCAGGGCAGGATAGATAAGTGGGTAAGGAACAAGGTCTTGACTAGATGGCCTTTAAGCCCCAAATCACTAGTCTCTCTTAATTGGTCAGTTCCAGGTGGTTGGTCAGTTGGCACTAGGTGTTCTGTTAGTGATGATTTGGGGGAATATTCAGCTGCAGTCTATCCTGTGTCAGCACCGACCACGGGAACCAGTCTGCCTTGATTGTAGAAAGGGAGGTCCTATGATACTTCTGCAAAATCTTTCTAAGAACACAGAGTACCTGGCTGTTCCCTCATCCAGGCATGGCCACTGCGTTTTTGTTTTAACTTTGAGATCTCAATCATAAAGATGACATTTTTGTTCTTTCGTTAGTTGCAGGCTTTAACCGAATGAATAAAAACTGTACAGAAAAATGGCATGTTAACTTTGTCAAACATTTCTCTTCTTTAGTTGACAAAATGTGCTGCAACAAAGAATATGGTTTAAACTACTTTATTACTTCAAAGATATAATACTTTAATGAAGAAACTGAAATTCTCTTAGTTTTAGTTTCCTCATATTTAAGATGGAGAAAATAATATTGTTCTAATATTCCTCTTATTTGAATATAACATATGGAAATATATTTTATTACTAGAAAACATGTAAAAGTAAAAGTGCTACTTATTTAATCTTCTTGAAAACTTCATTAATTCTTTAGGTGTTTTTTTTTTAAATTTCAAGCAAAATAATAATAGTAATTCAAGACATAGGAAATAATTATTATCATCACCACATACAGAATATTTATGTGAAAGACAATGTAAAAGGCTCATTACATGCAACTTTAACCCTTACATTTCCATTACTGAGTAGTGACCAAATGAGGCTAGAACCCTGGTATTCTCAATGAGAACCGCCAGATTACCATTCTACTTAGACTGGTCCCACCAAAGGCAGAGGCGAGCTCCTAGACAAAGGTTAGATACTGTCTTTACTGTTAATCTGTGGAGAGTCTTTCTGGCCTCACTGTTCTTGAATAAATTCCTCTCTATGAACATGACGTACCCAGAGACACTCTAACTGCCAAGTGCCACTTCCTAAAATGGCTGCAGTTTCAAAGTCAAGTCTTTGTCCTGCTTGTTCAAGCAAAGTTGGCAGAGCGGGCTCAGAAAGACGTGTTACATAGTATGTGCTCATTATTCAAGTTCCTATCACACCTGTTTCTATATGATTTCCTTCATAAACCTAAAAGAAATGTTGGAATAGGGAATGAATCTTATTCATTATTATTTTTTGGTGTTTGGAAAACTGCCTAGAACATAATAGGCATTACTTCACGTTTGCTGAATGGATGAATATATGTTCTCTCCATCAGATCAGTGTTTATCACAATTTCAGGGGGCCAAATTAAACTGAGTCCTCATACACAAAATTCCATAATTTTATGTATTTTTCTAATATCTATGATATGTCAATATTATCATTTCTTTCTAAAAACTGGACTAACTTCTGCAGTTTAAGAAAAAAATCTGGACATTTTGTTTTACCAATGTGAATATCTTAATATTCTCTATAAATAAACTCTAATTATAATGCATTATGCTTAGTAAAAAGATGTGTTTGAACCAGACAGGTCTAAATTTGAATTTAATGTAAATTTAAATACTATTTTTGGAATATGGCTACAAATTCCATACTCAGATAATTATTAATAGTAACACAGATTCTAAAAAATTAGACTTTTTGATAAAATAAATGGTTAGTCCCTTATGAAAAAAACAGTATTTTTGAGCAAGAATGATAATTAAGCAAGCACTTGAATGTGTATAATGCATCTTGAGAGTTTTGGCTCTGATATACTTCTTTGTTACAAAATAGTACATTAACTTATTTGAGTCCATCTTAAATGAGAAACTTGTTTTTAATCCTTGTAAACACCCAAACAGATATGCACTACAATTATCCCCACAAGGAGGCAGACTCAAAAAACTGATCTTTTTCTTCCTAAGATTGTATCCTACTCCAGTGTGATGAAGACAACATTCAAACTGCAGACTGCCAAACTCTAACGAAACGCTAAACCATTATGGCATGCTGCCTGCTCACAATTTAGTGGGCACTGATCACTGAGCAATCAGTCCCAATCTCTGTCTCTCTTTGTTCCTGTCTCTTTCCCTATTTCTGCCTCTGTCTCTCTGTCTCTCTCTCTCTCTCACACACACACACACACATACACACACACACACACACACACCCCCCCCCAAAATGCAGAATATGTAATTACCAATACAGATAATGAAACAGAGAATTAACTAGACTAGACTAACTGTTAGGCATCATTTTATTATTAAGAGGAAAGGGGATTATAATTCAAGTTTGTCTTATATATTATCCTGTGTGTTTAACACAATATATGAAAATATAGTTAGCTTTCAATTTTAAACTTAAAAAAGAAAAAAAAAACAAACAAGTTTCTGATTGCATTTTGTGGCTCTGGGCATTCTGAGACTGTTGTTTAATTTTTAATCTTGTTCCAGTTGAAAGTTAAAGTATTTAAGTGCTTAATTTTACGTTTTTTAAAAAATCAGATGATAAGTTGTTATTTGAGTAATGCAATTTCATCATTGTTAATTGTGCGAGGAAAAAATAGATTTATATATATTTAATATAGAGAGAGACCTTAATTCTCATGACAATACAGCTTCTCACATTATCAATTGAACAATCAGGGTAGATTAAAGGCAGTTTATAATATTAGAATGCATGTTATCATGTTAATAAATTTCAGAATAACAATTAGAATGAATTAGTAAAGATAACTGTAAACGTAAAACATATCTAAAACTTATATACTCAGATTAAAGTTTCAGCTCTGTAATTTACTGAGTTTTTAAATTTGGGGAAGATGGTTTTCTTTTTCTGAGCGTCAGGATTTTGTTTGCTTGTTTTTGTTTATTTATTTATTTTTCATCTGCAAAATGAAAGTCTTGGGCCAGCGACCTCTAAGTTCTTTTCTGCCCACAGTCCCTAACATCAGAATGTTGTATTGAAAACATTCTACTCGGTCAATATTAGTAAAGCAGAATGAATGTAAATGTTCTGCTCATTCTCCATGCACACTTTGGAAATCATGAGTAATGAATACTAAACTCACATTTTTTATTTATGTATTTCTTGATCTCATTTTGTGGATATTCCCTTTGCAGTAGCCTCTGGGCACATTTACAGGATTTAATAAGAAGAGAGGCGATATCTGCAATCTTAATTGTATAGCAGAATGATAAACTCACAGACGGAAAGCTTGTCTTGTAAATTTAATTTCCTCTAAGCTTGTTAGGAAGAATGTACCAGAGAATATAAGAGCTCTCATCTCAAGTCATTGTATTACATGAACTTTTCAATTTTCATGTCAACTAGTATTAATATATTTCAAAGCACATTGCCTATTTTAGATGATATATGATATATATTTTTCTCTGACTCAAGATACTTCTGTGTGGTTCATATCCACCATAGACCTATTTTAATTATCTCCATTAAATGTTTTTTAATAAGTTGGGCTTAGAAAATGTCTGACTGCCATTAGTATTTGCATTCCAGAGGCCATATTAGGTAATTCAATTTTCCATTACTTAAAGGAATTGCCTTGTTCCATAACTCCGTTTATTGCAGCAGACAAAAACGTGAAGCACCATAACTGCTTTTTAATCTCAGGATAGAGAATTTTATTTTATTTAAAAATTGTTTGGACCATGTACTTCATAGGAAATTTTCTTATTTCAATAATCTCTGGACAAATGTCTGTTTACAATCTAATAGTATGTTATCACTAGAATAAAAACAAAATATTTTTTATTAATAACATAAATGTTTTATATTATTGTAGAAATTCAGAAAAGGAAAATAAAATCATCAGGTTAAGATAATGCCTGCATAAGATCGGATGAAGACAATGGGAAGAAAACTCGAGATTCGATAAGCATTTTCTTGGGGAAAGGTAGTATGCTGCTGCGATATAACTCTGACCAAAATTCAATTTAATGGGTAAATTATTTTCTTTTATGGATTAAGGAAAGTATAATCTGGTCACTCAATGTCAAAAGCTAGTTAGCTGCTGAAGATATTACCTTACAGTTCTATGCCTCTTATTGGGAGGTGAAGTCCATTTCCTTTCACCATGCACCTGGTTTCCATGTTTTTTTATTTTATTTATTTATTTTTATTTTTTTTTAACCAGTGAAAATGTTGCTTTCCCAGTGTTTAGTCCCTGATTATAAGAGCTACCACTATTCCCTGCTCTTGAAATACTTACTCTCGGAAAGCAGAACATCTACTTAACCAGGTTTCCTGCCAGAGAAAACACTTAGAGAGGCCCTGAGACCTAGGGGAAGATGCACCTATCTGAGACCAACTTTCTTACTCTTCAAGTTTACAGGCATGTTTGTGGAGCTGTCTCAGAGCCTACAGAGTAGCCTAGTCTTTAGCTACATATCAAGTGACACAGTCAACACCATATGCACAGAAGAATCACTCAGCTGAGCTCTGCCTGAATTCCTGGCTCCCCAAATTATGAGCTACAAAATAGCTGTTTTAAATCACTACATTTTGAGAAGTTTGTTAAGCAAGAATAGATAAGTAGAGCAGAGACAACACCAACAACCATATTCATTCCAAGATAAAATTCTGCTACCTGTGAAAGAACAGAAGTATTATCATTTTTTTCTGACAATAATAATTCAAAAATTGAAAGAAATTGTTCCCATTTATAAAATGAGAACAATGTGGAAATAATGAGTTATAAATTCCACAAAATGCAAAAATACAAAATTAGAGGGGGCTATTTCAGCCTGAGTGTACACTCCTCCAGTGATGGGTGCACTAAAATCTCAGAAATTACCACTAAAGAACTTAGCTTGGTAACCAAAAACCACCTGCTCTCCAAGAACCCATTGAAATAACAAAATATACAAAATAATAATAATAAAGAAAATATATTTTTCTTAAAAAGTACTATTAAGCATACATAGAGCCAGAAAATGAAAATGCATGTATTCTATGTACTTTGTGAGTGATGAGATAAACTATAGACATTCAAGTACAAGTTAAATAATTTTGAAGCAACATAAAGGTAAACGACTGTACTATTCTAAGAGAACACAGATTTTAGATACATATTACTCTATAGATTTCTGTCACAGAATACAGAATATTAGATCATCTTTATTTATTGAGAAAGACTAGAAATTAAGATACATAACTAACACTTTGCCTTAAAGATCAGCTAGCTCACAGTCTGTCTCTAGGCTCCTTCCACTCATATCTAGTGCACACAGCTTCTAAATAAATCTCCCCAAAGGTCAGATCTGATCATATCACAGTTCTGCAAAAACCTATGATTCTTCATCGGCCATAGAAAAAGAACAAGATGTATTGTTGTCCTATGGTATTTTTGTACACATAATTTTACTCTTTTATCTGTTCTAAAACAAATGTATCTACATTCTAAATGAAATTCTTTTCTTTTTTCTCTTCTTCATTGACATATAAACACACATACACATATGTACAATATGCAATATTGTTAGGGTACGGACATAATATCTACAGCCATTATTCCCATTCAAAACATTGTTTTTAATTAAAATGGGAAACACCCAGCATTGCCTGGTTTTTAGGAATAATTGAATCCTGCTTAGATAGTCATTGTGACGACCTCGCACCCTGGCAGCAGAGGGGATGTAGATCCTGGTTCTACATAATGGAAAGAACTAGTTTCTCCATGTATTTCATGGCCTCAGTTTTGGGAGATTCTTGACTATGATGTTGCATGGCTAAATCCGAAGCAATATGTGGGAAGTATTGTGTAACTCCTCTGGGATTTGAAGATCTTTTATAGCCCATTTCTTGATGGTACAAGTTTGGTTGTCTGATAATTTTTCTGGAAGTTAAAATGTCACAATCAAAAACTTTTTAAGCTGAGATTCATGGTTTCCTTGGCAATGCTGTTTCCAATAAATGTCAGAAGTATATTAAACTGTTTTCTTTCTGTCTGTTCCATGTGTCTTGATATTGTTTTTAACTCTGCTTTATTTCTTCACTTTCTTGGCTTCCTAGTTCACTTTCTCAATTTAATACTGTCTGCCTTGAACGTATCTGAAACAATAGGCTCATATAGGAAGACGATATCCTTATTTGAATTATTGAGGCAAAATATAGAAGCTTTAGGAAGAGAGAATGAAATAAGGGAGGAGAGACACTAATTAAATAAATAATTAAAATATACATTTATGTTGAAATTATAAGGTCAATAAATATTTGTTAAATGACAGGTTTATTGAATGCTCCTGAAAAATGGGAAGGCATTAGAAAAGCCCAGTCAGACTTCTTAAATGAGTGAACTTCAACTCAAGAATCCATTATGTAGTCTAGAAATTTATCACCTATCGGTGATATCGGGGTGAAAGATATTTAAGAATACACAAGAAATCCAAAGAGTGTATCTTCAATTCAAACTATCTTAGGAAAACATTTTAAAAATACATTTAACAAATACATAATAAAGCTAAATTCAGAAAAAGATAACTCGGGGGAAAAAAAAAGTAAAGAAAGCAATTTCCAACAATAAATAAATCTTTGTTTACTATTTGCTATGGAATGAATATTTAAATTTTTCCAAAATTCATATGCTGACAACTAATCCCTAGTGTAATATTATTAAAAGGTGGTATCTCTGGAAGGTGCTTAGATCATGAGTAAGGAGCCCTCATGAATGAAATCAATGTCCTTGCAAACAGCCCTGAAGGAGTTAGTCTCTTTCACTCTGTGAGAACAAAGCGAGAAGGTGCCATCTGTGGCCCAGGAAACAAGTGTTCACCAGATACTCAATCTGCATGTCCCTTGATCTTGAATTTCCCACCTTTCAGAACTGTAAGACATACATTTCTGTTGTTTATCAGTCACACAGTTTATGATATTTCACTACAGCTACCCAAATAGACTAAGACACTGTTGTATTACTTTTACGTTGTTGCATTACAATTTACCGCAAATTTAACATCTTTAACAACATAAATTTACTCTCTCACAATTTCAGAGAGTCAGGAGTCTGGGCACAGCTTGACTGGGTCCTCTGATCCAGATATCATGAGGCTGAATCTCATCTGTAATTTTATCTGAGACTTTGGTCTTCTTTTAAGCTCACAAAAAAAATTGGCAGAATTTATTTCCTTGCAGCCATAGAATTAACAGCATCTGCTCTTTTTTGATTAATTTAAATTCAACTTATTAGAGGTCTTAACTGCATATAGAAAGTTATTTTTCAGCTCTGCTATATAATAGGACATTACTAGAAGAATAGCATTCCATCATTTACAGAATATTGCATCAGTTACAAACAAGCTACAGATCTCACTCCCACTTGAGAGGAGAGACTCACATAAACGTAATACTGGGGATTAGATACCAGAAGGGATTTTTGTTTCATCTCTGTTATAAAAAATGCAAATGAATAAAGATCTCCTTAACCTCTGGAAGCTACTCATCTCTTCTCTATTTGTACAATTTGGTCATTTCAAGAGTTATATAATTGCAATCATTTGGCTTTTTTCACTTAGCATAATTTTCCGGAGATCCCTTCAGTTTCTTGTGAGTATCAATTGTCCATTTATTTTTATTACTCTGTACTATTCCATGGTACGGATGTACCACAATTTGCTTAAACACTCACTCATTGAATGACAACTAAGTTGTTTCCAAATTAAGCCTATCACAAATAAAACTACTATGAACTTTCAGGTACAGCATTTTATGTGAGCATACATTTTCACTCATCTGTTAAATGGTTAAGAGTGAAATTTCTGGATTGTATTGTAGTTACATGTGTATTGTAGTTACATTGTGTATTGTTGTTATTTAAGCAACAATAACAACAACAACAACAAAACTGCTCAGCAATTTTCAAAAATATTTTTACCATTTAACATTCTACCAGCAAAGTCAGTGTTCCAGTTTCTTCTCACTCTTTCTAGATTTGATGTTGTCACTATTTTTCTTTTTATTTTAATCATTCTGATAAATGTGTAGTGATATGTTACTATGATGTTAACTTGCATTTCTATATTCTCTTCAGTGAATTGTCTCTCCCTGCCTTTTGCTTACTTTCTAATGAAATTTTCCTTTGTTTTTGAGCTTTTTGAGTTTGTTGTCTACTCTAGATACTAACCCTGTGTCAAATAGGTGCTTTGTAAATATTTTCTCTCAGTATGTAGCTTGTTTTCTCATCCTTTTAGCAGGATCCTTCACAGAACCAAAGTTTCCAATTTTAATGAAGTTCAATTTACCAAAATTTCTTTTTATGGATTGTACTTTCATAATTCAAAGAACTCTCCAACTGGTGCTAGATTACATAGGTGTCCTATGCTTTTGTTTGTTTGTTTGTTTTTTGTTTGTTTGTTTTTTCCTCTAAAAGCCTTATAGTATTTAAGTCTGTGATTCATTTTCAGTTAAATTTTGTAGGTGTGAAAGTGAGACTTAGGTCAAGGTACTCCCCTTATTACTATTCATATTATTCTTTTTATTTCCTCCTGCTCCTCCTCCTCCTCCTCCTCCTCCTCCTCCTCCTTTATTTATTTATTCATTTATTTTGAGACAGAATCTTTCTCTGCCACCCAGGCTAGAGTGCTGTGGTGTGATCTCGGCTCACTGCAGCCTCCGCCTCCCGGATTCAAGCAATTCTCCTGCCTCAGCCTCCTGAGTAGCTGGAATTACATGTGCATGCTACCACACCCGAATTATTTTTGTACTTTTAGTAGAGATGGGGTTTCACCATGTTGGCCAGGCTGGTCTTGAACTCCTGATCTCGTGTTCCACCTGCCTCGGCTTCTCAAAGTGCTGGGATCACAGGCGTGAGCGAAGATGGCGGCGGCGGCGGCGGCGGCAGCTGCCGCTGCCTCTGCATGTGCCTCTGCCGCTGCCGCTGCCTCTGCCTCTTCTTCCTGTTCTCTTTCTCCTTCTCCTTTTTCTTTCTCCTCCTCCTCCTTCTCCTCCTCCTCCTCTTCCTTCTTCTTCTTCCTCTTCCTCCTCCTCTTCTCCCTCCTCTTCTTTTCTTCTAGGTTGAATTGCTGTAGTACTATTTCCTGAAACACATATGCTTCCTTCACTGAAGGTGAGAATGCATGTCCATGTGCTCATTTTGTCCCCACTTTTACTAGCAGAGGAAGGGATTTGGGAGAGTGGAGAAGTTATAGTTGGGCCAGGGATAAAGGTCCTGGCTCTCTATTAAGCTTTTCTTCACACCACCCCAGTTGAAGCGTGAGAGTGCTTCATTGTAGTCTGCTAAGGGTGGAAATCTAGGCTCTCCACTTCATCTTTGGTATTGTAGGTCTGGATGGAGCCGGATATTTCCCTGTGCAGTTTAATTGTACGAGAATTATTTTATAAACATTTTCTGACTTTCTAGCATCCCCTTTCCTATCTTTTGATTAAATATCAGATTTTTTTTCTCTTAACCCATTGGTACAGATAAATCTAGAAAATATAAAAGTTGCATGGGACAATATATCAAAACCAAAATCAATAAGCATAACATATATCAAAAAGATTGGTCACAGAAATTATAGACAAAGGAATAATGTCAATGTTATATGAGACTACTTATATATTGTTAGAAAAAATGGTCAAGTTGAAAAATATGCTGTAAGAACATGAATAAATATATGGAAAACATCAAATTCAAAAGTAAAATGAACATATGAAAAAATATTAAATTTTGTTATGAAATTAAAAATTAAATTTAATATATTGTTCGAAGAGCAAATCTTAAATTTTTGAAAGCTATATCATTTATTGCTTACAAGAAACATAAAATCTATTAAAGTTCTATATATGTATATATGTTCAACCAGCAATCTTCCTAATTAATGTTGTTAGTGACATCCATTTTTATAGAATAAAAAGACAATAAACTCTGTATAGAGTTACACATATAAGTCTGTGCAACAGAAAGCATGTGTACGTATGTGGTTCATATATACTTAATCCTCATTTTTTTGAAGAGTCCATATCTGCAGATTCGTGTCCATAAAATTTATTTTTAACCCCAAAATTGATACTCAAGGCACTTTCACAATCTTTCACATACATGAACAGAGTGGTGAAATTTTTGACTTGTCTGATACACGTGAAGTTGAACTAAATAATAATCTGCTTTCTTGTTTTAGCTCTCATAATGTAAACAAGTATCCTTATCATGGTTTATTTAGTGCCACATGTCGTTTTTTGGTGATTTTGCTGTTTCAAATGGCACCCTTCAAGAGTGCCAAAATGTGAGATGGTTGTGATGTGCCTTATGAGGTGTGTTAGATAAGATTTTCCCAGGCATGAGGTATAGTGCTATTGGCTATGAATTCAATGTTAATGAAACAATAATATATGTTAAATAAGATGTCTTTAAACAAACACATAAAACAAAGTTCTGTATTGAGTAGTTGATAAAAATGTTGTTAACAGATGTTTGCAGGAACCTAACCCTGTATTTCAGCTAAGAGCAATGATTTAGTATTCACTATTTCAGTGTTTTTGGTGTCTTTATAAAAACATGGCTATCATGTATAACAAGAATCTATTGTATACGTGTCTGGGTGTGTGTGTGTGTGTGTGTATATATTCACATATCTATGTATACATGTATACACATGCTTATAGATAAATATATATGTATATATGTATATCATGAATTCTTATTTGTATAGGATAATCTGAGCACTGAAAAATGCAAGATACAAAGTTGGTTATTAGGATACATACAATATTGTTAAAATAGGTTACCTTAGGGGGAGGAGGAGTCTAATTTTGGTATAATAGAAATTGAATAGCTGAACAAACTAAAAAAAAGACGATAGTTTTAAAGCCCTGCATGACATTCGTATGTCAGTATGAATGCATACAAAAAGTTAAAACAAATTCAATTTTAAGATTTTTCAAAAGTACAAATCAGTTATCTCAATTCCCATGTTCTCTTAAATAATAATATTTATATATTTTCTATTTGATCATCTATATTACTGCACACCGTGTCTTATTTTTTGTCTAATAAGATGGAAGAATACATTAAGTTGAAGTATAGATAGATAATAAATAGATGGATGCAGACTGATAGACAATAATAGCAATAAACTAGGAAATGATTGAAATCGATAAACATATAGAAGTTGATATGGTTTGGCTGTGTCCCCATGCAAATCTCATCTTGAATTGTAGTTCCCATAATACCACATATTGTGAAGGGACAATAAGTGTTTGACACTTCTTCCTGCTGCCCTGTGCAGAAGGTGCCTTTTTTCCCCTTCACCTTCTATCATTACTGTAAGTATATTAAGGCCTTCTCAGCCATATGTAACTGTGAGTCAAGTAAATCTCTTTCCTTTATAAATTACCCAGTCTTGGGCAGTTCTTTACAGCAGCATGAGAATGAACTCATATAGAAGTGCATGTCAAATTGAACATTCTAGACAAAATACTATCTCTACGTAGATGCCTATATCTATAAATATTGAAATAAAACCGCTAGAGATAAAGACATATGTGCATATGCACATACATTATGTATTTCAAGGCAACCTGATACATCTCATGTTAATGTCTTTTTTATTAAGTAGCTGGATGACCATAGTTGTATCATTTAATTCAATTATGTTCAGTTTATTTAACTGTATAGTTAGGGAATTTACCTAGTTAACTTTTTCATGAGCTTGAAATTATAACTTTTGTATAGGATGCCATTTAAAAGATAATTAGCTAAACCTAAAGAAATTTTAATCATCATTGTAATCAAATATCCTCGCTAATAAATTTTAGTTCTTATTGGCGTTTAACAAAGCATCTTAGCTAAGCTGTTTGTGAACACTCTCCACTTTCATATTCATTTTTTTAAAACAGAAATTATTTGTTATGTCCATGTATCAATGTAGGAAAAGCTAAACTCTGGATTGTTTTCATTGTCTCTATTCCAAAACATTTAATAGACACAAGAAACAAAAAATCAAACAAATTGATACACCCAGTGGAACAAAATTCCAGTGACTGTTTTACTAAATAACCATACCCATTGCTGCAGCTTTTTTTTTTTTTTTTTTTTTTTTTTCAGGATTTTTTTACTTAACAAGAGTTAAAATTCTTGGAAGAGATGGAGTTGAGGCATAGCAACAGTAACCTGGTGCTATAACTTCTTTTGTGGACTTTCCAGTCCAAACATCTTTTTCCAAAGTTCCTGAAGCTGTGCTGGTGCTTTCATTAGACTTAAATCCCTTTTCATTTTCATGAAACCTCATTTGTACTCAAGATGATTTTAGTGGATTTTGGTGACTTGTACTAAAGTCTTACGACTAACACAAAGATTAACAAACATCTTGTACTTTTCTTTTACAAAGTTTATCTTTCTAGAGTCTGTAGCTCTTCTATTATAAATTGTTTACATAATATAAACTCTTCGGGTTAAAATTTTTAATTTCTAAAAAAAATTAATGTTTTATTCCTTGAAATCTTGTTGCAGATATATTATATGGATTTATGTAGAACAGAAGTTACATTCTTCTGTGATCAGTATTCAGTACCCAAAGAGAAATACTTATGTAATTCATATTGCCATAAAATTATGTATAATTTATAATACAGTGTACAATCTAATGTAACATTTATTACATAACATATATTTTTCCATAATTTATTGTATAGTATGTAATTCATACAAACAACAGTCACATATTGCTCACTCATTTTGTTTAAACTGCGGTAAAATCATAATGCTACTACACTTAGATTTTAATAAGACATTACTCAGAATTTTCTGGGGGTGTGGCAAAGATGGCAGACTAGAAGCAGCAGGAATTGGAGGCTCCCACTGGGGGAAAAAAAAAAAAAAACATAATAAGCATGTGAATCCTTCACCGCCAACCAAGGTATCCACGTTATCTCATCAAAATTGACTCACAGAGAGAAGGAAGATCAGTGTGGTGCAGCAGCCCACCTGAGAGCCACATGGGGAAGGGGCACCCTCTCAACCCTCCCAAGGGAGGCAGTGAAGGAGTGGGCTACCCAACTGGGAATATTGCTCTTTTTCCACAGAACTGTGCAACTCAAGGATCAGAATATCCCACTTGTGAACCCATGCCACCGGAGCCTAACGTCCCAAACCTGGAAGGTGTAGATTCTTATAGCATCTCAGCTGGAATCTGTTGAAGAATATCAAGCTCTCCCGGGGAGGGTGACCAGCACTGGCTGTGGCTGCCTGCTGTCTAAGCCCTTCAAGCTGCTTGGGGGAGAGGCAGCAGCCAGCACCGGGACTGGTAACTGCCTAACATGCTAAGCTCCCTCTGTGGAAGTAGGAGAAGCACCCATTCTGTGGAAGAAAGGCAGCACCCATTTCTATAGCTCCAGGCTGCTCTTTTCCCCTGCTGGAGCCAGGGAGGCTGGACAACTTGGTCCCAAGACTTGTCCCCACAGCCCAACACACAAGCTGTGGCAGTCTATGGCCAGAGGGACTCTTCAGGCCTAACACTGACTCATCCTTCCTCAGTGGTCTGGCCTTCCCTGCAGGATGTCCAAACACTCCAGCCAGAGGCTTAGGGATAGAATTCAGATCTCCCTGGGCCTGAGCCTCTAATGGGAGGGGTGTCCACAGTCTCTGTGGATCAGCTGACTTAGCCTCTCCTCCTTGAATCCAGGCAGCCCAGACAAGTGGGTCTCCCCCTTGTAAAACACGCCATCTCCACCAAGGACAAAGTGCTTCATTAAACAAGTCCCGATCCCCATGCCACCCAACTGGGTGAGACCCTCCAACGGGGATTGTTAGACACCCTGTACAAGAGAGATCCTACTGGCATCAGGTTCGTGCCCCTTGAGGTCAAAGGTCGCAGAAGAAGGAGCAGGCACCCATATTTGCTGCTCTCCAGCCTCCTTGAGTGATATCTCCAGGCACAGGAGTGAATTGGATGAATAAGGCCTGAAGCGAACCCCTAGCAAACAGCAACAGCCCTACAGAAGAGAGACCTGACTATTGAAAGAAAAAAAAAAAAAGAAAAAAAGAAAAACAAACAGAAAGTAAAAACAACAGCATCAGCAACAACAATGAAAAAAAGACCCCCACAAAAACCCCGTCCAAGGGTCAGCAGCCTCAAAGACAGAAACTAGACAAATTCATGAAGTGAGGAAGAATCAACAACAATAAAAAAAATGCTAAAAATCTAAAAGGCCAGAGTGCCTTTTCTCCTCTAAATGATCACAATGTCTTTCCATCAAGGGCACAAAACTGGACAGAGAATGAGATGGTTGAATTGACAGAATTAGGCTTCAGAAGATGGGAAATAAAAAAAACTATGATGAGCTAAAGAAGCATTTTCTAACCCAATGCAAAGAAGTTAAAAACTTTGATAAAAACTTAGAGGAATTACTAACTAGAATAATCAGTTTAGAGAGGAACATAAACAACCTGACGGAACTGAAAAACACAGCACGAGAACTTCGTGAAGCATACATAAGTATCAACAACTGAATTGACCAAGTGGAAGAAAGAATATCAGAGTTTGAAGACTACCTTGCTGAAAGAAGACATGCAGATAAGAATAGAGGAAAAAGAATGAAAAGGAATGAACAAAGCCTCCAAGAAATATGGGACTTCATAAAAAGACTGAACCTATGATTGATTGGAGTACCTAATGGAGACGGGGAGAGTGGAAACAAGCTGGAAAACACACCTCAGGATAATAACCAGGAGAACTTCTCCAACCTACAAAAACAAGCCAATATGCAAATTCAGGAAATACAGAGAATACTATTAGGATACTCCATGAGAAGATCAACCCCAAGACACATAATCGTCAGATTCTCTAGGGTCAAAATGTAGGAAATCCTGTTAAGGGCAGCCAGAGAGAAAGGCCAGGTCACCTACAAAGGGAAGTCCATCATACTAACAGCAGACCTTTCAGTAGAAACTCTACAAATCAGAAGAGATTGTGGGTCAATATTCAACATTCTTAAAGAAAATAATTTTCAACCTAGAATTTCATATCCAGCCAAACTAAGCTTTATCAGCGAAGATGAAATAAAATCCTTTCTAGACAAGCAATGCTGAGGAATTTTGTTACCACCAGGCCTGCCCTGCAAGAGCTCCTGAAAGATGCACTAAGTATGGAAAGGTAAAACCAGTACCAACCACTGCAAAAACACACCAAAATATAAAGACCAATGACACTGCAAAGAAACTGCATCAACTAATGTGCAAAATAACCAAATAGCAGCATGATGACAGGACCAAATTAACACATAACAATACTAACCTTAAATATAAACGGGTAAATGTCCCAGTTAAAAGACAAAGTCTGGCAAATTAGATAAGGAGTAAAGACCTACTTGTGTGCTGTATTCAGGAGACCCCTCCTACATGCAAAAACACACACAGGCTCAAAATAAAGGGGTGGAGGAAAATGTAACAAGCAAATGGAAAGCCAAACAAAAAACAAACAAACAAAAAAGCTGGGATTGCAATCCTAGGCTCTGAGAAAACAGACTTTTAACCAACAAAGATCAAAAAAGACAAAGAATGGTAAAGGGAACAATACCTTTACCATTAAAGGAGAATGCAGCATTAAAAGAGAAATTTATAGCACTGAATGCTCCCATCAGAAAGCTTACATAATGGTAAAGGGAACAATTCAATAAGAAGAGCTAACTATTCTAAATATATATGCACCCAATATGAGAGCACCCAGATTCATAAAACTAGTTGTTAGAGACCTACAAAGAGATTTAGACTCCCACACAATAATAGTGGGAGAATTTAACACACCACTGTCAATATTAGACAGATCAATGAGACAGAAAATTAACAAGGATATTCAGGACTTGAACTCAGCTCTGGATCAAGTGGACCTAGTAGATGTCTACAGAACTCTCTACCCCAAATCAACAGAACATACATTCTTCCCAGTGCCACATGGCACTTATTCTAAAACCAACCACATAATTGGAAGTAAAACACTCCTCAGTAATTGCAAAAGAATGGAAATTATAGCAAACTGTCTCTCAACCACAGTGCAATCAAATTAGAACTCAGGATTAATAAACTCACTCAAAACCACACAATTTCATGGAAATTGGGCAATCTGCTCCTGAGTGACTCCTCAGGAGGGTAAATAATAAAATTAAGGCAGAAATCAAGAAGTTCTTTGAAACCAATAAAAACAAAGAGACAATGTACCAGAATCTCTGGGACACAGCTAAAGCAGCATTAAAAGAGAAATTTATAGAACTACATGCTCCCATCAGAAAGCTAGAAAGAACTCAAATTGGCACCCTAACATCACAATTAAAAGAGTGAGGGAGGCAAGAGCAAACTAATCCAAAAGCTAGTAGAAGACAAGAAATAACTAAGATCAGAGCAGAATTGAAGAAGATAGAGACACAAAAAGCCCTCCAAAAATCAAGGAACCCAGGAACTGTTTTTTGAAAAAATAATAATAATAACAAAATAGATAGACTTCTAGCTAGACTAATAAAGAAGAAGAGAGAGAAGAATAAAATAGACACAATAAATAGTGATAAAGAGGATATAATCACTGACTCTACAGAAATACAAACTACCAAGAGAGAATACTATAAACACTTCTATGCAAATAAACTAGAAAATCTAGAAGAAATGGATAAATTTCTGAACACTTAAACCCTACCAAGACTAAACAAGAAAGAATTTGGGTCCCTGAATAGACCAATAACAACTTCTGAAATTGAGGCAGTAATTAATAGCTTACCAAACAAAAAAAGCCCAGGAGCAGACAGCTTTACAGCTGAATTCTACAAGAAATACAAAGAAGAGCTGGTACCATTCCTTCCGAAATCATTCCAAACAATTAAAAATGAGGGAATCCTCCCTATCTCATTTTATGAAGCCAGCATCATCCTGATACCAAAATGTGGGAGAGACACGACAAAAAAGCAATAATTCAGGCCAAAATATCTGATGAACATCAATGCAAAAATCCTCATTAAAACACTGGCAAACCAAATCTGGCAGCACATCAAAAAACTTATCCACCATGATTAAGTTGGCTTCATCAAGTTGGCCTCATCCCTGGGATGCAAGGCTGATTCAACATACACAAATCAATCATCTTAATCCATCACATAAATGGAACCAAAACAAAAACCACATGATTATCTCAATAGATTCAGAAAACCCCAGTATCTTGCCCCAAAATTTCTTGAACTGATAAGCAACTTCAGTAAAGTCTCAGGATACAAAATCAATGTGCAAAAATCACAAGCACTCCTTTACACCAACAATAGGAAAGCAGAAAGCCAAATCATGAATGAACTCCCATTCACAATTGCTACAAAGAGAATAAAATACCTAGGAATACATCTAACACGAGATGTAAAGGACATCTTCAAGGAAAACTACAACCCACTCACTGCTCAAGGAAAGAAGAGAGGACACAAACAAATGGGAAAACATTCTATCTTCATGAATTGGAAGAATCAATATCGTCAACATGGCCATACTGTCCAAAGTAATTTAAAAATTCAATGCTATTCCCATCAAACTACCATTAACATTCTTCACAGAATTAGAAAAAAAAAAAATTAAATTTCAGATGCAATCAAAGAAGACCCCTTGAGGCCAAGACAATCCTAAGCAAAAACAACAAAGCTGGATGTGTCTTGCTACCTGACTTCAAACTATACTACAAGCCTACAGTAACCAAAACAGCATGGTACTGGTACCAAAACAGACATATAGACCAACGGAGCAGAAGAGAGACCATAGAAATACCACCACACATCTACAACCATCTGATCTTCGACAAACCTGACAAAAACAAGCAATGGGGAAAGGATTCCCTATTCAGTAAATGGTGCTGGGAAAAGTGGCTAGTCATAAGCAGCAACTGAAACTGTACCCCTTCCTTACACCTTATACAAAAATTAACTCAAGATGGATTAAAGACTTAAATGTAAAATCAAAAACCATAAAAACACTAGAAGGAAACCTAGGCAGTGCCATTCAGGACACAGGCAAGGGAAAGAAATCATGACGAAAACTCCAAAAGCAATGGAAACAAATGCCAAAATGGACAAATGGGACCTAATTAAACTAAAGAGCTTCTGCACAGCAAAAGAAACTATCATCAGAGTAAACAGGCAACCTACAGAATGGGAGAGAATTTTTGCAATTTATCCATTTGACAAAACTCTAATATCCAGAATTTACAAGGAATTTAAACACATTTACAAGAAAAAAACAAACAACTCCATCAAAAAGTGAACAAAGTATATAAACAGACATTTCTCAATAGAAGACATCTACATGGTCAACAAATATATGAAAAAAACCTCAACAACACTGATTATCAGAGAAATGCAAATCAAAACCACAAGGAGATACCATCTATACCAGTCAGTATGGTGACTGTTAAAAAGCCAGAAAACAATAGATGCTGGCAAGGCTATGGAGAAATAGGAACACTTTTAAACTGTTGATGGGAATGTAAATTAGTTCTGCCATTGTGGAAGACAGGTGATTCCTCAAGGATCTAGAACCAGAAATACGTTGTAACCCAGCAATCCCATTACTGAATATATACCCAAAGTGTTATAAATCATTCTACTATAAAGAAACATGCACACTTATGTTTATTGCAGCACTGTTCACAATAGCAAAGACATGGAACCAACCCAAATGCCCATCAATGATAGACCGGATAAAGAAAATGTGATGCAACTATAAAAACAAATGAGATCATGTCATTTGCAGGGACATGGATGAAATTGGAAGCCATCATTCTCAGCAGACTAACACAAGAACAGAAAACCAAACACTGCATGTTCTCCTTCATAACTGAGAGTTGAACATTAAGAACACACAAACAGAGAGAGAGGAACAACACACACCAGGGTCTGTTGGGGGTGGGGGCTTAGGGGAGGGAACTTAGAGGACTGGTCAATAAGTGTAGCAAACCACCATGGCA
Organism: Mandrillus leucophaeus; assembly: GCF_000951045.1. NCBI lineage: Eukaryota > Metazoa > Chordata > Mammalia > Primates > Cercopithecidae > Mandrillus > Mandrillus leucophaeus. Next base: position 3,688,129 of record NW_012104809.1, read on the forward strand.
CACGTATACCTATGTAACAAGCCTGCATGTTCTGCATATGTATCCTGTTTTGTTTCTTTTTTAGAATAAATAAATTTTAAAAAATATTTTTTCATGTAAAATAAATATTTTGTTGTTTTGTAGCATGACCATAGTGAATAATCTCGATTTTGTATCCCTGTGAGTGAACACAGCACAGTGGAATTTCTTTGTAGACACACACATTTTCCTGCTATTTCTTTGAGGGCAAACACTGCTCTTGACTAAGTAGTTAAGAGCAGTTCTGTTTTGGTTGCAAATAGAAACCATGTAAAATATTAAACTTTTGATCATGTTCTGAAAAATTGTATTTCAGAACATAATTGTATAATTGGCAAAATTTAAAAATTACTTCAATATAATCGCTGACAGATGATTTGATTTCTCAAATACATTTTTATATTCTGTCACATGCTTTAGTACTGATACCAATCAGATGGCAATATGCTCTTAGTTTACTTTCTGCAACATTAGAATATACTTGTTTTGCATGAATTAAAACAATATTACATCATATAAGAAGATATCAGGTATTTGATTTGTACTTGTTCTTTGAGAAATTATTCTCTTTTTTCTGCAATATTAGAATATACTTGTTTTGCATGAATTAAAACAATATTACATTATATAACAAGATATCAGGTATTTGATTTGTACTTGTTCTTTGAGAAATTATTATTATTATTATTATTATTTTGAGATGGAGTCTTGCCCTGTCACCTGGGCTGAAGTGCAATGGCATGATCTCAGCTCACTGCAACCGCTGCCTCCTGGGTGCAAGAGATTCTCCTGCTTCAGCCTCCTGAGTATCTGGGATTACAGGGGCCTGCCACCACACCCAGGTAATTTTTTGTAGTTTTAGTTTCGCTATGTTGACCAGGCTGGTCTCGAACTCCTGACCTCGTGATCCACCCACTTCAGCCTCCCAAAGTGCTGGGGTTACAGGTGTGAGTCACCGTGCCTGGTCATATTAGTTATTCTTAAGAAAACATGATAGCTAAAACATTCAATGTGTTAAATATTTATAATCAAGATTTATGAAAACAAAAGAAAACCTGTAGAAGTCAATGTATGTAAAGGACAACAACTAGCCTTGTCTCTCATTTAACTTATGGCCACAGTACCATACTTCTGTTGGAAGTTGGCTCTAAAGTCTTCCTCTACCTCTTTATCTAAAATTAAAACAAAACAAAACAAAACAAAAAACAAATTGCTCACTACATTACATGCACGTTACCATGCAGTGTGCTGTGTCAGGGGGAGCACATAAAAACATGAATACACACACACATTATACTAAATAATTCCAAAGAATTTCTGGTATATCTGATTAGAGACAGGCACATAAACCTTAATGTGCATTAAAATTTTAGTTCAAATGTAGCTGGGATCCCAATGGTGTTCTTGTTTTTTTTTTTGTCACTCTACACTGACCTGGAGAATGTAACACCTTAGCAAGTAATCTATTCCCTAAAAATATCACTCCCAGAGATATAGATTTTATTGAAATGTCAAATAATACATGGAAAATTTATTTCCCTTGTACACCATATGACAACACATTATAGATGATAGTTGTTTAGATAGATATACAGACAGATGGATAAATAATCTATTTTCTCTTCTCAAGAGATAGTCTCTGGTCACCAGCTCTATCACTACATCACCTTTTACATTTTCCTTTCCCTGTCCACAAATAGCATCTAGAGTTGTTCTTTATACCTAAATAATTCAATGCTATCTTTCAGCTTGCATATGCCAAAGAGCAAAACAAAACATAGGTACTAGCCTAACCCAGGATTCTAGGAAAGCTCACACCAATCAATGGATTATCCCTTGTATTTCAAGTATTTCAAGGATAGGATCACCTCCAACACATCTTTTTACTGAGCTAATAGAGTGGAAGAGTAATTGGAAATTTTGATGCTAAGAAAAACAAGATTTTTTTTTCCTAATGTGTACTCAATACAGTATATTTTCTGTAAAAAAAAAAAAAAAGTATGAACTGGAAACATTAGACAGTTGTGTACAGATGGGCACAGTTAGCTACATATGAGGCTGAGATTGTTTCTGAGCAAAGGATGTAACAATTGAGTAGCACAGTATTTCATATCTGTTACTAGATGGAAAATTCTTTAATACATCATCCATGTCTCATTTATTTTTCTGTTACATACTATGATAACACCTTGCAAATAAGAAGTGTTACAACATTTGTGTGGAAAAGGATAAAGACAGCTAATTATACTGTGTGAGGCCTCTTTTCAGCTGTCATATTGCATTTGACAGCTCATTATTTAATTGGGAAAAATACTAACTTTTATAATATGTGTAGTTGAGAGCTCCTCAGTGCAATGTTGGAAGAAGATTCTTTATGGGCCTCTGTGGGTTTTGCATCTTTTCTGAGCATAGCCATTGCATTAGTTATCTCTTGCTATGCTGTCTTCTGCTGAGGGTTTCTCAAGTCTCCAATTGGCCTCTCTGCTGGAGTTTCATGTAGGGAGGATCTGTTCTGATTTCCTGTAGCTGTATAAATGAAAGCTCCAGTTTCTTACTGGCTGTAGGCTGGAAGTTCCTCTTGTAACAAAGAGGACATCAGTAGTTACTTGCCACGTGACCTTCTCTATAGATAGTCATAGCAATTTGCTTCAAGACCAGTAAAAAAGACTGGTGCTTGCTGTAAATATGGTGTAATATACATAATATATCATGTATCATACGGCATATAACATATAATGGATAAGATAGAATATAGCTTATGTCTATTGTGTATACTGCAACCAAATCAAAGAGAATTATCTTTTCTACCTAAGTAGTTTTACTCCATACACTCAACTAGTATTCAAAAATTTAAGTAAATTAAAAAAAAATTATTCTTCAAAGAAGGAATTTAATTCAAATATATCTATAAAAATATCATGATATTTTGCCTTTATCATTCTAGTAAGGGCACAGTCTTGTATTTAAATATTTTTATTTTCAGGTACATAGTAATTACATGTGAGATTCTGTTATACAGTGTTTATTACATGCAGCTATTTGTAGAGTTCTATTTAGCTTACCCTCTCATTGGACTATAAAACAGCAAATATAATTATTCTATTACAAAATTAGATATTTGTACATTAAATCAAGGATACGAGTTATGGAAAAAATATCTTTAGATATTTTGTAAATTTTATTTTTTCTGAAGAGATATTTTTCTTCTGTTCTTAAGCAATTAAAAATATATTCATGAACATTAAGAAGTATGTAATTAATTTTATTGGTGTTCTAGTATTTAGGAGTCTCTTCTTTCCATTTATTCTCTCTTCCCCACATCACCTTTAAAAAGTTTAGTTCAGAGGAGATGGTCTCATTAAATTAAGCTACATTTATCCACATATCTGCAAGTCTTGGGAGCATGGTTCTAAGTACCCTTTGTGTTGGATTATCTTTTCACAGATGTTTATATTGCAAATCACCTTGAAAGATATAGTGACTCCATCCAGAGCAAAGCATAGTCATGCTTCCTGACTATTATGAAAGAGTCCAGTTTCCAAAGCTCAGAGTTTCTTATCTATAACAAACCCACCTCATGCCTAAGTATCCCCTGTCCCTCTTTGTGTCACTACCTGGAAACCTGGAAACTGGTACTTGAGAATCCAGTGTAAAACAGTGCTGGTACTCTGGCTGCTGCTTTCGTTGTCAGAAATAGACTGTCTCTAACCCAGTGGTTTTGTTTATTTTGCAGCATCCTTAAAACTGTGTCAGGCTGACTTGTTAGATTGCAAGTAGGTGAATTGTTACCCACTTCACAGTGTATAAGTGATCTTTTCACTTAGAGAGGCTTAGGACAGTCACCCTAACTCAACACAGAATGAGTCTCAGTAGCAATAACGGAACTAAAATTTAACAAAGCAAAATGACTTCTTACCCTAGTAATATTTTACTTCAACCTAATTAAATATATTTATGTATTTAAAGATAGAAAACATGGATCTGAAGAGATGCAAGGAAGAGCTTATCAAAAAAAAGTCGAAGAAAGCTACTTGTTAGATATAAAGCAAATTGCAACCACAGAGATAATTTCAATGAGTTTACTCAAAGCATAGAATTCAACTGGTCCCATTAGCAAAAACGTCTCTCCTGGGAAGATTAAATGTGTTAGATAGAGTTTTACAGGCTCTTTCCTTTCATGGGTTGGCTGACACAGTCTGTCCATTGGCTATTTTAAGCCCTTAACAACCATTTTCCTCTTACCTTCTTCTTTTACTGAGGCTGAAAATCTTCCAAATGAGGGTCACCATGTGATACAATTAAAAACAATGGGATATATGTGGAATTGCTTAGTAAGAGAGTGTCTTATTATAAGATATGTTATTAAAAAGCCCTTTATTGTCAGTCTTTCCCTGATTTTTATGCCTAGAAAAAGAAAATGAATCATATTAGAATCATTTGAATGCAAACTTATCAGTTTAGGATAAAAAAGCATCCTAAGTTTAGGATGAGCATCTGAGAAAACTAAACTACTATAAGTTTAATTACTGTTAATTGGAACATTTTTGCTTGGATCCAAAAGAACTCCTGATACACAAGAACAAATAAACTAGACAAGGGGGAGGCCAACAGAGAATTCTTCTATTTGCCCTGTTAAAAAGTATTTGGAAGTTTACTACAGCCCATTCTCACCCACATCCAAACTGATGCCCACAAAAACATATACACTAAATGAAAGACAGATGCTAATATTGAGATGATGGTACGGTTCCTTGAGTATATTTAGCAAGACAATGTGTTTTTACATTTTTAGTATTGTCTTTTCTCCAAATGACATCACGGACTTGCGTCTGCTATTGGACTTCAATTGGTGAGCTTCAAACTGAGCTCTCCTGGTTCAAATAATTAAAAATTTAAAAAAACTTAATTATTTAACTACATAACTAAGAATCTGTTGTCTGATTATTTTCTTGGTGCCTGTGTAAATTTATTTTATAGAAAAATGTGCTGGTGAGAAGATATATGATCTGTACCATTTTATACCGATAATCTCATTTTACAACAATTTGTGCATATATTAGTTTTCTAGGGCTGCCATAAAAAAATGTCACAGGCTGGGTGGCTTTAAAAACAGAAACATACACTTTAGGAAGCCGAGGTGGGCGAATTGCCTGAGCTCCGGAGTTTCAGCCTGGGCAACACGGTGAAACCCCGTCTCTACTAAAACACAAAAGAAATTAGCCAGGCATGGTGGCATGTGCCTGTAATTTCAGCTACTCTGGAGGCCGAGGCTGGATAACTGCTTGAACCTGGGAGGCGGAGGTTGCAGTGAGCCAAGATCATGCCATTGCACTCCAGCCTGGGCAACAAAGTAAGACTCTATGTCTACAAAAAAAAAAGAAAAAGAAAAAAAAAGAAACATATTTGTTCACAGTTCCAGAGGTGACAAGCCCAAGATCAAGGTGCCAACAGTATTGCTTTCTTATTGGGCCCCTCTCTTTGGTTTGCAGATGGCCACCTTCTCATTGTGTATCCTTACATGTTCTCCCTCTGTGCTCCAGTGCCGTCAGTGTCTTATCTTTCTATGAGGGCATCAAACATATTGGATCAGGGCTTCACTGAAAGAGCTTAATTCTAAATTAATCACCTCTTTAAAGACCTGTGTCCAGATACAGTCACATTTTGAGGTATTGGTGATCTGGGTTTCAACATATGAATTTTGGGAGAACACAAGTCAGTCCATAGAAATATGTAATCTTTTCTCTTAACTTCAACTCTTCTAGAGATAATTATTTGTTCAATTTCTTAAGTCTTGTTAACTCCGAATAATTGTAAAAGTGCAACCTGATGCCTAAAAGGTTGAAGTCCAAACCATGGACTGTGGTGATACCCACATTGTGAGCTTTGGGAGTTTAGTCATCAAAATAGAAGGCCCATACGAGCACCCAAATTATTCTACTTCTTCCGCCAAAACTCTAGAGTATAGACTTTTTAAAAGTACATAAAAGTTCTAGGCTATAATATGTCTTTGAGTACAAAGTCCTAAGCCAACCATGCTACATTAAAAAAAGCAATTAACTCTCTCCAATTTGTTTATCCTAGTTCCAAATTAGGTTCATTTGCATTTTGTATTCCACAAATGTGCATTCATTTCAGTACTTTCCATAGTTCAGCAACAATGAATAGAAGCAATACAGTAATATATCAACTAACTTCCACAATCATTTTCATTTTTGTAGACCATAGAGTTACCACTAAATGAGAATTAGTTCAGTAGATAGAATTCATCAAGCATTATTTATTTCTGTTGTCTGCTTGAATAGTCCCTTTTATCTGAGATAAATAAGCACTCTGTTCATAAAATGCCTTCCTCTGACAATTCAATTGGTCACCAGGAAACTGAATAGAAAGAAAAATAAACATTCAATTAAAATAAGCTGTATAGGTAGCTCAGTTCCTAGTTTTTGTATTTTTTTAAAAAAAGGCATCTGTAATGATAGTAACCCTGTTTAAAGTAGACGTTTTTTCTGGGGATTTTTTTTTTAGGAAGTATTGTAGAAGTTGTTCTTTTTCTTAATTCCTTAATACTAGACAAAGGAATTTCAGACAGAAACATGGAGACGTAGGGATTTAATTTGGCAGTAGTCTCTTATGTACATAATCATGGTGTCAAGTGATTTATGAACTTAAGACTTCATAGGTGCTTTTAATTATTTTAATCTCTCTGATTGAGGTATGAATTTAATAATTATAAAAATAGAGGTTGACCCATTTGAGCACAATTGAAAACAAAACACACAGAGACACTGTAGAAATACTGAAAGGAATTCTACTATTCACAAAGGGCCCAAACTAAACTGAATTAATCTGAGCTCCTCTTTATTACCTGTTGGTTGTTTGTCATGAATATTGGACTACTCTAAAATTATGACAAAGACAATGTGTCTCTGTCCTTTTATAAGGAAGCAAGGTATCATTCAACACACACACACACACACACACACACACACATACACACACAGAACTTGAAATAAGAAGTCATTAGTTCTAGTTCTATTTTCTGTCATTTAACTAGTCTGGGATATTTGTCAAATAAAAAATCAACAATAATGACAAACACAAAAAACAATCTGGGCCTTTGTTATCTCATGTGTAAATTATTATAGTAGTAACATGTTGTCTCAAAATTAACTGAGACAGAGAAAGATTTAAGGAAGTTATTAGGTCCAGACTCTGTCCTCTCTAGAAGAGACCTCTCCTCTTTCCTCTGTTCTTCTACTCTATCTGTCTTTGATCTGCTAAAACCTGACATTTTAAAGTTAAACTCACTGATAATTCTTCTAAATCTCAAATTCCCATTTTTCTTTTATGCAAGCTGAACTTCAAGTTATTGCCAAGGAATTTCCACAGATCACTGAGGGCCCTCCTCAATTTGCTGATTAACTCAACATAGTGAGTCAGGCCTATCAGCCTCAGGTTTTCTGACCTTCACCAGTTGATTCACATACTTGGTGAAGTTCAGGCACCATGCTGAATGACCAAGGCTTGTTGTTGTTATCCTGAGGGAGAGTCAGACAAAAGCACCTCTAAAGACTGTGATAGAACTGAAGGCATAGCAAAAACTTCCATGAGGCCATTCTTGAGGCTATTCCTAAAACTTTAGACTGCAATAAAATCCATTCCCATGTTTAAGAACCTAATGAGCCACTTTCCAGCCATTACAGTTGTACTCTAGGCCGTGTTTTAAAAAATGCTATCAAATCCAGGTTATATTTAGATAAAATTATGAATTCCTTATAGATGTTGAATCTATTCAAGTAGACTTTAATTCTGTTTATGAGCAGAATTACACTTCTCCTTTCTGGAGAACTCTCTCAGCTTGTCAAAAGAACCTGGATAGAATGGAAAACTATACTTACTTCTGATCCAGATAATTTGGCAAATTAGCTAGCTGGCATCCTTGAGGACACTAATACAGAGAAAACCACTCAAGTTTTTAATCTCCTATTACAGCAGATGGTGCTTCCCAGACATAACACTAGGAAGAAACATCCTGGGCCAGGCTACTACCATAAGAAGCCAGGCCACCGGAAAAGAGAGTGCCAAAAAAGCCAGAAAATCTCTTTCTCATCAACTTTAATAAATATACGGCAAATTCTGCTAAGTGGAAAAAAAGAGCCAGTCTCAAAAGATTACACACTATGTGATTCTGTTGGGTTTCACAAAGTGGTAACCCTAAAGACTGGTGCTTTAAGATGCTCAAAGGCCTTAGCAGCAGCCTTAGAACCAAGGTCTTTCTGATCTCACCTGGTTCACACCAAACTCAGAAAGGGTCTCCCTTTGGAATTTTTTTCTCTGGTCAAGAAAGATTCTTTCCAAAAGAAATGCAGTTGCCTCAAGTCCTCTTCCTAGAGATCTCATCAAATAACAAGGAAAGATCAACCACTGTAGAAGAGAAAAGACTGGAATTTGTTACCACACCCAAACAGACTTTTAAATCTATTTTTCTAAGGACAGCTCCAAGAGATTACCTGGGGTGCTTTATCTACATAATAAAATAGCCTTTTTTCCTTGTGAAACTTCACCTTTCACCTTCTCTTAATGATTGCCTCCCATGTCGCAGGTTCATCTGATGCAGGAGAGGCAAGCCCTCAAATTAGGGTTTAGTCTGGGAGGTTTCTTCACTTTGCCCAGGAACGAATTCGACAGTGAGTTGATGATATTAGACAGCAATTTTTATTAAATGGTACTGCTCCTTGTGGAGCAAGGTTACCTCACAGACCGTGTGCCCAGAATGAACAATGTATGGTCTCTTGGCAACTGTATTTATACTCAGGAAAGCCGACTTTCAATTACATGCAAATTAAGGCTATGTCAATGCAAACTGAGGGGCTGGCTATTTAGAACATTCTTGGAAAGGGGCAGTAACTTCAGGGTTGTTGCCTTAAAAGGGGTGGTAATGCCTGGGTACAATGCCATGGCATTTTTAAACTGTCATGGTGCTGGTGGGAATGTCTTATGTCAATGAGGAATGAGAGCAGCTAAGGATCACTTCATCTCCATCCACTGGTTCCTGCCAGTTTCTTCTCTTTATCCTGTCTGGAATAGATCCTGTTTTGGTCAGCAAGATTGTGACCAGAAAACAAGTTCTGCCAGTCTCTTACATCACATTTATTCTCCCACCTCACATTTATTCTCCCTAGTAATTTACTACTCCTCAAAAAGTATTGTCTATATTTCCCAGCTATCCAACCCTTCTTCCCCACTTGGAGACCACTCTCAATGAACAGGCACCAAGGACTACAGGGGCTCTTCCCAGTTCTCTCAGTCATCTGGGTGAAACCACTCTCTGAGTTGGGAATGAGGTATTTGTGCTTACAGACACTGGAACAAGAGTATCAGCTCTTAACCCCACCAGCCCCAATCAGCCCATGCCTTAAGCTAATAAAAAGATACATATGGGAGTTTCCAAGAAGCTTTTAGCTGTTTTTGTTTCACAGCCCATCCCTTTCTATCTTGTCCCTCTCCAAGACACCTGCCCCTTTTTTACTTGTTAATTCTTCCCTATCTACCTCTTCCGTGGGCTCGATTTTCAGGAAAAATACTATGTTAAAACTTTTTTTCCCTCATAACAGGGAAATAATTTTAGAATTTGACAAGGCAAACTTTGCTGACTCAACCTTGGAGTCTTCTGACTTCCCAAATTTCCTCATTTGTTATGTCATTCCCCGTTCAAAAACCAAAAATAATGCCACCCATCACTGCTGAATCAAATATCTGTCTCTTTAGGGGCAAAATCTGAAAAGTAAGTTTTTAAACCAAAGGAGAAATTGGTACATTTTTCAGTTCCGGGGCATCTTAATTATAAATTAACTTTGTTTCCTCTTTGTATACATAAGAGGAAACACAATGGGAATCTTAACCCAAAGTGTGGGGACTAACATCACTCTCTAGTAAGCTATCTTAAACTCACATCTCACTCAGCATCTGATAGGCCTTTGCTGTGTCCCCACCCAAATCTCACCTTGAATTGTAATAATCCCCACATGTCAAGGGTGGGGCCAGGTGGAGATAATTGAATCATGGAGACAATTTCCCTCGTACCATTCTTGTTGTAGTGAATATGTCTCACAAGATCTGATGGTTTTATAAATGAGAGTTCTCCTGCACAAGCTCTCTTGCCTGCCACCATGTAAGACATGGCTCTGCTTCTCCTTTGCTTTCTGCCATGATTATGAGGCCTCCACAGCCACGTGAAACTGTGAGTCCATTAAACCTCTTTCCTTTATAAAATTCCCAGTTGTGGGTATGTCTTTATTAGTAGCGTGAGAACAGACTAATATAGCATCCTTTGCTAGCTGATTTACTTCTTATGAACTTCTCCTACTTGCTACTCCTTATATCACTCATGTTGCAATAACCTTAGCTCTGTAACTCCTGTGCCATATCCTTCAAGTGAGGCACCACATGATTACTTAATTCTGATAGATCTCGGGACATCTCCAAGACAGTCTCCTAGGAAATGCTTAGTTGTCCTGGTTTACGGATGGCTCATATTTACAAAACGAATGTGGCAAGTATCATGCAGGCTCTATAACCACTAATGCTTTTGAGGTGGTGAAAGCAGCTCTTTTGTCTTTAGCCTCTTCAGCCCAGCAGGCAGAGCTAATTGCCCCCACTCAAGCCTGTTTCCTTGCTGAGAAAAACTGTTAATGATTACACAGACAGTTGGTAGTCCTTAGGAATTGCTCATGACTTTGGAATGTTATGAAAACAAAGAGGTTTCCTTACTTCCAATGAAGACAAAATAAAGAATTGGATTGTATATAATAGAATTATTAGATGTAATACAGCTATCCGCCCTCTAGCCATTATCAAATTTTTAGGCCATTCTAAACCAGATGCTATGGGAACCAGAGGAAATTACCTGGCTAATAACACAACAAAGAACGGTGCCCTTAAAGATCCTTCTGATCAAATCTTTGTCATGACCCAACTGGAAACATTCCTAAGAGATGAATTTAAAATAATTAATAAAGATGCACAGAATTGGGCAACAGAGGCCAAAAACAGAAAATAAAACAAAAATCCCAAATTGGAAAAATAACAGCTGCTGATTTAATGATAAAGAGAAACTCTGGTTTCAGCCAAAACAACAACAACAACAACAACAACAAAGCTTTCTTCCAGACACCGTGACATTTTTTTTATTAAATACTGTACCTATTTAAGTCATTAGACTACAGAAAAGATTATTACTTTTATGCAAAAATACTGATAGGGCAACGTCAACATCGTAATTGAAAATGTTTATTTATCCTGTCCCCCCTCACCCTAAATTCAACGAAGAAAGTGTGTACAGCCCCAGGAAAATGTGTACAGCTCCTGGCCATTTTAACCACCTTAATGGGCCATTCAAGAATTAGCAGGTGGACTTTGTTCAGCGACCTCCCTCATATTAACAAAATTATATTTTAGTTTTGATCTATATGTTTTCCCATTGGGTTGAAACCTTTTCCTGAAGATAAGCCAGCACTTCTGGAATGGCTAAAATCCTATTATTTAAAAAAAAAAAAAAAATTCTCTACCTGCAGTATTACCCCTTAAGCTCCACAGTCACTGAGAAACTAATTTTACCAGTCAAGTTATCAAACAAGAGTGTGGTTTCTGGCCAATCTTAGAGAACTTTCACTGTGTTAATTATCCTCAGTCCTCTAGACTAGCTGAACATAACAATAGCACTCTTAAGAATCAATTTGAAAAGTTTATGGGAATGTTACACCTGTCATGGCCAAAAGCCCTACATACAGTGAATTTGAACTTAGATACTACTACTTTTGATTACATAAGCTCTCACTAATTTAGATAGTTACTGCACTCCCTATGCATCTGGCCCCAACTTCTTTTGACCCCAAATTAATAGAAGGTAAAATGCTTTAATATTGTAAAGTTATAATTAAGACTACAGATAAAAATCATACTCTGGTAGAACAATCTTTCCAAAGTGTAATCCCAAGGGACAAAGAACTAGAACATTATAACCTACAATCATGGTATTTTGTCTACTGGAAAAGACTCCCTCCAACTTTACTGCAAAGGCTCACTATCACATTTGTTAAAAAATATATCTGCACTGCTGAGCTTAAAGAAACTGATTCCTAGATACATGTATCTCATCTAAAGAAACTATCACCTCTTGAATGAGCCTGCACTCTTATCAACAAATTAAAACTAGAAATTGTCTTAAAATATCTAGAATTTGAAGTAGACAACATCTGAGTTGACGGTTTTTTCTCCAAGATACCTGGGCCAGGCCTGTATACCCTTTTCTCCCTTCTAATTCTTAACTTTATTTTCTCCCTGGGAAGAGGATGTCCTCATCTGGATTTCTCAGTCTGTAGTCCCAGGGGAAACCTCCTTGGGTCCCCCTAACACATGTGAAAAGAAAAAAATATATATATGGACCAACTGCAAAAGAAAGGGCTAACAGCAATATTTAGTAATGTAGCTGACTCCGGGTTTAATTCTACCATGTACAGAAAATTCATAGATGGAAGAATTTCCTGTACTACTATCATATACATTTAACTTTTATGGGTGAGATACCTCAATATGGGGCTCCAGATGTTTAGACATTTGGATAGCAGAAGGCTAATGTGGGTTGGAATATCTGATTGCTCTTTTGTCAGTACATAATAGTTCTAAAAATTATCACTTGGATAATCATTGGACTAGACACTCTTACTACATCAGAGTTAACCATGAGTTATGAGCAAAGTTTGGTGAGCTTCCCTGGTTCTAAATACACTGTGCAAATTGTCATGCATCAATCCCAGAGAGTAATGTGTCCTAATGACAATGAAAACTATTCCTGAAATCTTTCCAGATTCTGCCCTATGCATCTTCCTTTTGCTAGTTTTAATGTATATTGTCCCTGTAACAAACCATGACAATTAATATAACAGCTTTCAGAGAGTACTGTGAGTACGTCCAGATAATTGCCATACTTAAGAGGATTTGGGGAACCCCCTGCACTTACAGTTGGTTTCCGAAGTGAGGATAGTTGTGAAGGATTATGCCTCCAGATTTTGCAGTTTGGCTACATCGGGGCACTCCTCTTTAATAAACATCTTTTCATTTCACATTCAGGACACCACACTTCAATAGTTTTCCTCCTACTTCACTGATCACTCCATCATAGCCTCCTGTCAGGTTTTCTTCTCCTTTCTATTATATTTTAATATTGTGGTGTTCAAGGGCTAATTCCTTTATTCCCCTTTTCTTTTTCCTATCTATCATCTATCTATCTATCAATCTATCGATCGATCTATCTCTCTCTCTCTCTCCAGTTTGTCCTCTCTCCTGAAATTCAAATTAGCATATCCAGTGGTTTAATTAACCCAGCCACCTAGACATCTAACAGATTTTTAAAACCTAACATATCCATATGAGCATTATCTCTTGCTTCTCATTTATACTAGTTGGGACTCAGAAAATGCTACCCTAAAGTATTTTAAGCCAAGGAAGATGAGGAAGGCCTCACAAGCAAGAAGGTTTATTCACTTATACCCACCTTTCTGAATAAGAACTGGCCGCAAGGAAATTCTCTGACCTATCTTGTCTAAAAGTAGGTAATAAGACCCTCATTCCAGAGAGGCCATGCCTTATACTTGGGGAAAGAAATATTACACAGAGAGACCAAAAAGTATCTGAATATAAAGGCCTTCCTGGGCTTCCCCACTCAGCTTATTACCAGTAAATTATACATTTTGTCAGTCACATTTCTACATGACTGCATTAGTTTGTGTTCATGCTATTATAAAGAAACTGCCTGAGACTGGATAATTTATAAAGAAAGAGGTTTAGCTGATTCACCTTTCCCCATAGCTGGGGAGGCCTCAGGAAACAATCATGGTGGAAGGGAAAGGGGAAGCAAGGCACCTCTTACATGGCGGAAGGAGAGAGAAAGCAAGAAAGGTGAAGCACCAGGCACTTATCAAACAACCAGATCTTGTGAGAACCCACAGCAAGGGGAAAATCCATTCCCATGATGCATTCAGTTCCCACCAGGACCCTCCATCTACACATGGGGATTACAATTTGAAATGAGATTTGTGTGGGGGTACAGAGCCAAACCATATCAATGACTGTTTATTATTCATGGAATTTAAGCATAAAATAGTTTTCTCAGGATTTTCACTTCTAAAGTCTTCCATGTCACATAAAACTTTAGTTAAATAAATTTATTATTTTCTCTTATTAACCTGTTTTTTTTTTGTTACAGTAATTTTGGCCATGAGTTTTATGATGGGGGAACAGAAGGTATAACCCCTTTCCACTCCTACTTATCCCAGTGCCCAAATGGTTATTCATGATCTTCTTCATCTAAGTGAAACACAAGTTAATCTTTAAGTTACTCAGGCCACAAGTTTTGAGGTTACACTCATATTTTCTCATTCTTTTTTAAATGTGAAAACTGTGACCTCTACTATCAAAGTATATTTAGAGCCTGATGGTTTGCACAACTTCCAGTGCTACCAACTTATCCTCTCTTTCCTAGATTACTGTAGAACTTTAACTGGTGCCACTGCTGCTTTTCTTGACTGCGTGTAACCTAATCTCTAGATCGCAGCCAGGAGGATTCTTTTGGAAGACAAATTGGATCCTGCCCTTTCTGTACTCAAAACCCACTGGTGGTCTCTCATTTCACTTAGGGAAAATCAAAGTCCTTGCAAAGACCAACAAGCACCCATATAATATGCCTTATTATTTGCTTTCAAATCTCATCAGCTACTCATACTGACACAGTCATACTGTCTTCCTTGTTGTAAGACTCAGTGAACAGGATAGATCTACTTCACCTTTGCTCCTTTGCATTGACAGGGACAGTCTTCTCCCTGATGTTCAGAAAACTAATTTCATTTGTCTGCTTAAAGTCATTCTTCAAATGCCAACTTTTTATAAATATATAATCTTTTCAAACTTTTTTAAAAAATTCATTATTAGGAGCATTATCTCCCAATGCTCCTAATATCTCTCATCAATAATTATACTTTCTACATTTTTTCCAAAGCACTCATCACCTACCACAATATTATGTAACTTACTTATATTTATAGTTTATTGTCTGTGTCTCCTTGTCCAGTTAGCTTTTGATCAATTCCATGCATAAACATAACCAAAGTCAATAAACTTATCTTGTTGGTGGGCAGAAGAGGGAACATAACATACTTTCTCATCCATTGCTGGGTTTATAGATGAGGCCCCTATAGTAAAAGAATGATAAGAGTAAAGCATATAATTTTATTGAATATAACATTTTTAATACATAAGTGCCTTAAGAAAAAAAGACCCAAAGAAACAGAAAAAATATATATTTTTATGCTAAGTTTAATGAATGGTTGTGGAAAAATACGATTGAAAGACAAAAATGGTTTGATTAAAAGACAATGAGGTGGAAATATTTATTTATCCTCTGACAATAAACAGGGAACTTAATAACGCCTGTTGGATCATATTCTTCTTGGCATATTTGTGTCTTTTCTCCAGAACAGAAAAAGTATATTACTTTTCTCCAAAAATAGGAAAAGCACCTCTAAAATGAAGGTCTTATGACCTACTTTAGAGGAAAGTCAGCTACGTTTTAAGGCCTACTTCAGCAGAAAAGGATCAAGGGGAAGGTGAGAGTGATATTTCTGCTTCTGCTGTTTTCTCAAATGCCAAGATACCATATTTAGAGGTGGCATGTTTTGAACCCCACCCTTGTAATGTCACAAGCAGGAAAATTCAATCTATTACTTCCTGTTCTCTATCTTAGAACACCTGTTTCTACCATCTCAATGAAAATTTGAATGGGAAAGAAACACTACTTAACTATCCACTTTCTGACATCAGGTTTTGGCTTTTTTTCCTTTCCTTTTTCTTTGACAATCCTGTAAGTTTTCAAATTATAAAATCGAAACAAACAAACAAACAAAAAACTGCACTGCAAGATACAGGTAAAGATTACCTTCTTTAGAAAATCTGAATTCATTTTCATATATTTCTGCACATTGATATATCCTTGCCTAATTTTATCTTTCTCTTATGGGAATTTGCTTTAAAAAAAAAAAGCAAGAAGAAAATAGCAAATTTCAACATTTTTCTTTTTTTCTAGCATTTGCATTAGTGTTCAAGCTTTGTTTGCATTTGATTTGCCCTGCTGGGCTAACAGATATGATAATATTTGCTACAATTACATCAACATTTGTGGTTTCTTCCCTTTCCAGTATATGTATACAAGGATTGCATATCTCTCCCATTGCCTCCCGACAACCTGTAGCAGTTAAGCACAATCATGTAGTTTTCTGTTTTTAATAAAAGTTATGTATTTTATTTAAGCAACCTGTGGGTGGGAAATCTTGGAGTAGTTTCCATTTCTCCTTTTCTGCACTGAGTTAAGATATGATTGCCCAAGATCTATGTAGTGTGGAATGTGGACAGCAAACTGCTTAGGCTCACATGTAAACTTTGACTGACAATAAATAAATAAATAAATAAATAAATAAATAACACCTTTTATTGTATTGAACCACTGAGATTTTGGATTTTTGTTCCTGTAACATAACTTAACCTATTTAGATTTGATCAGATGTAACACAAGGTACTTATTTCAATTACTGTGCTAGCTATGATTATGTTCTATTACATGTGAATAAAACCACCAGGCAATAATAAATCAAAAAAGATAGAAACTCTAAAAAGATAGAAATAATAACTCTGAAAAGATAGATAAGTGATACCTAGAAGGTAGCCAAAATCTTGTGTTAAGGTTTTATGGTATAGATATATAGGCTTTTTCAATATTCTCTGGCTCTATTATCTTTATTACTAGAATGTCTTCTGTAAGCCCAAGTATAGAATGACAGTAAGTATTGGTTTTCCCAGGACATTTCCATTTTATACCTATTGCTTTGTGCTAATAATTTTTTTAAAAACTTTCCTTTCACTCTCTGATGGGTTCCAGACTGATTGATAAATTATATGATCATTCTTGACAAAAGTTTTCCCTTTGTTCAAACCCTAGTCAGGCTTCTCTGACACTTTTCTCAAGTCTTGAATTTTAGGCTGCTGTGACCACCCCTGCATTGTCTAATTTTAGCAAAAATACTGCTAAGTCGGTTTATCCAGAAGGCCTCATCTTTCATATTTTATACCTTAAATATCTGAATGGGCTCTTTATCCTCCACTATTCTCCAGATGTTGTCTAATCACTCTACTCTACCTTTAGCAAGAATCCTGTTAAGTCAGTTTAGACAAAAGCCCCATTACCTTTGATGTCTTTTCTTGGTAATGTTTTATCTGCTGACCACCAATTTGAACCTTAGCTACAAATTTCCACTCTTAAATTCAGAGTTTAGCCCAATCTTTCTCTCCTACTAAAAACCTCGTTCTAGTAGTCCCTCCTTGTTCAAGTATGACTTTTTACATGTGTCATAAATAACTTTTTAGATTTAACACTCCATCCATGATAGAAGGTTAAACTCCTATTGTCACTTCTGAATTCAGGTAGAATTCAGTAGTTTAGGAGGATGAGAGGGGCCTGAATTCTGCTAAGACATAGGTGAAGTTAACAAATTACCAGCCATTATTCCAGAGGTCGCAAGATTTGCAGCTTCCCTAATTCACTATTGTAGAAACTAAAATTGTCCTTGTGAGATGTCTTTTCTGGAGTTTGCATTTATAACGACCAACTGGCTCTACTTGGACCCTTAACTCTGGGCTCAACAGGTCCTGTGACCCTACCCCAAAGCCAACTCAGTGCATGAAGACCATTTTCCACACCTGTATGATCGCATCCCCAGCCAAACAGTAACACCCATTCCCCTAGCCCCCTGCCCACCAAAGTATTCTTGAAAAACCCCAGCCTCTGAATTTTCAGGGAGATTGATTTAAGTAATAACTCCGTCTCCCATATGGCATGGCTGGTCTCATATCAATTAGATTCTTCATTGCAATGCCACGGTCTCAGTGAACTGGTTTTGACTGTGCAGTGGCTAGGAAGAATGCATTAGGCAACTACAAAATCTTTCCTTAAACTATGTGTTTCTATTTAAAAAAAATAGTCTTAGTATCACATTTTCAAATCTTTGAACTAGTTAATAATTGCTGTAGTTTAAGAGTAGGAGGCAGATCTTGTAATAAATAATTTGAAGTATTTACAGACAAGTTTTGTATTCAGATAGACTACATGGTATAATTTATTTTTTTTTTTTTGCTTTGCCCTGTGTGACTTCCTCTTAAAGTATGTCTTTATCGTATATCACCTCTCTAAGACTTGACTTTCCTTCGTGAGTGAAAAAGAATTATTAATTAGGCCATGAAAAGATAAAAGGGTTATAAAAGATAAAAGGTATGTAAAGAATCTAGCACAGGACATATCTTTAATAAATATTTGCCATGATTATTATTATATCAATGACCTAGATGCCGATTATTATAATTTATGCAAATTATATTAGAAAACATTCATAAACTCTTGAATATTATCTGCAAACTCACTGAAATAGCTTTGTCCTACTAAGCAGACATATGAGGGCACTCACTTATGCAAGCAATGGCAATTAACCAAGCATTCCAATTCTATTATAGAGTCCTACATCCTTCATCAGAAGTACTGGAGGAGGATATGCTCTCTTGATTTCTAAAAAAAGGCATTCATCCTATGCTTACTTCAGAAGATTGATTGGGTGTGGATGCTTCATTTCCCTTAGAGGAGATCAAATTAACAATTAACTTATTCATCGGTAGAAGCAGCCTGAGCTTAAAGGCGTTTTATAAAGTCTTACCTGGTGAAAAATTACTAATTGCCATAATAATACACAAAGTTAAATAAAGGATTTCCATGAATTCAGAAAAGCATAATTATAAGTATGTATTTTTAACAGAAATTAGAAAAGGCTTGCAGTTTTATAAGTTTTAAAATTTGTTTTGAAAGTACATTGGTTTCTACAGTATAATTGTAATATAGAATTATATATATATTAAAAATGTCATTTTAGCTTATTAGTGTTGAAAGAAATCACAGCTTTTATTGCTATGTGATAAGAAAATTACATTGTAAGTTTGACTGTCAGTCAAAACAAATTTCAAGTTGAAAAACAAGAGAAATAGAAAAGCAAAAAGAAAAAGAAAGCAAGCTTCTAAAGTTGACAAGAACAATGAGTGAACTACTCTTCAGTGAAATTTGAAGATAAAACTATCTACAGCTAATTATTGATACTTAAATTATAGCACAGGGTTAACTTTAAATTGTAATTTTGGTTACATCACAGATCACATAATTTGCTATGTATTTACAAGATAAAATGATTCTTTCCATTTAAAATACTCAAGTTGTCATTTGTGTTAACTTCATTCATTTTTTATTCCTCATAAGCATCCTGTATTGATTGTCCCCTTTATATGTTTAGATTTATTTCTCCTAATCCTCACTAGGTGAAATCTGTTCAGTCAATTAAATTTCTAACCCCATTTCTCTGCCAAGAGATTTCCCTCATTCTCTCACATAATTGGCATATTTTTCTCTCTGAGTGGTAAATCATTCTATATCCTCTCTCTCCTCTTAGTATTTTTATTTTGGGATTAATTATAGTATTCTAATGATGCTTCCCTAATTTCTTAAGCCTTCAAAGTATCTGACATGATATAAAGCTGTACAACCAAATATCTTACTGCTGGCCTCTGCGATATCTATTTCTCTAGGCTGAATAATGCTCTCAGTGGGATAAAAAGGTGAGCATTGAAGTAGGTCAGGGATTTCCTTACTAATAGTATCACCACTCTATTGCTTCACTATAGAAAATAACAAGAGCATGTTTTATCTGATTGTGAAGTCTTTGGTGTCTTTGCTACACTTTTAAGACTGCAGGCCACAGTGGAATAGGTTGAATTAATCTCTTTAGGTTTAAGCTTATTTATCAAAAAGGAAGAAGGTTGTATGCTAAAGTCTTAGGTCAAGACCTCTGCTTTCACCACTATCTTCTATCTTCATACAACTGAGATGTGACTTAATAACATCTTTACACATTGAATAATGCTTTGCTCTGCCTTATGATGGCAGAGCACAGCAAGACATTGTGTAAATGTTGAAAGATATAATATCATTAATCCGGGTATAAATCCAGCAGCAAGAGAGTAGAACGATATAAGTATATGGAGAATTTGCTGAAAAATAAGATATATAATTTGTTCAGTTTTTATAATAAAGATACACACATCTATTTTGTATATATGTATATAATGAATATATGTATTGAAAATACATATAAATTTAGATTTTAAGTAGAGTCATAACTCAGAACTTTTTTCTTTTTTTTTTGAGATGGAGTTTTGCTCTTGTTGCCCCGGATGGAGTGCAGTGGTGCCATCTTGGCTGACTGCAACCTCTGCCTCCTGGGTTCAAGCGATGCTCCTGCCTCAGCCTCCCGAGTAGCTGGGATTACAGGCATGTGCCACCACGTGCAACTAATTTTATATTTTTAGTAGAGAAGGGGTTTCTCCATGTTGGCCAGGTGGGTCTTAAATTCCTGACCTCAGGTGATCTGCCCGCCTCAGCCTCCCAAAGCGCTGGGATTCCAGCTGTGAGCTACAGCACTCGGCACGTAATTCAGAACTCTTAGATATAATATACTATCTAACCTAAATCCTTATTTGATAAATTATTAAATACTGTTAAATTATATGTTACTTCTCAGATCCTTGAGTGAATTTCCATTTGTTCTCTTGGGTAGTTCGGTTCAGATTTCCTAAGTCTAGGCAGTGGAAATGAATGGCATATTTGTCAGAGATCTGGTTGTTAATGATAACAAAAGTTGTGGTTGTGGCCTCAGACAAATTTACAAAATTATCAAGTTTTATTGTTGTAAAACTACTGCCTGTTAAGATTCTCTCAAGAAAGGACACCCCCTCTCCTTTGTCCCCAAGGCCAACCCCAAATCATGAATTTCTCTCTTTCTGTTATTTCCTACCCTCTCTCCATCTGTGACTTTCTGAAACCGTTTATTTTAAACTCACTGAAGGTAGTTTCTATATGTAAAAGTAACAAATAAAAGATAATCCCTGCCTTAAAAAAACTGAGACTAATGTTTATGTTCAACAAGAACAATATCTTATCAATTTTTAAGCATAAAATGCTTTTGGGCACTAGAAAAGTAAATAATCAGATTGGTTAAAATGATGTGTAAGAATCAGAAATTATTCACAGAAAGATTGTCGGTTACAAGGATTATTTGGAATCAAGGATGAAGTTTGTTAATATGCAGCTTTTTGGGCCCAGAAAAGGGGGATAGGTAGAATCCCTTAATCAGCATGTTTAACAAGTAATACAGAGATTAATAATAATAATAACTAACAACATTGAATGCTTATTAAGAAAGAATGGTACACTGGTTAATCTAATTGTCACCATTTCATAGACCCAGATTTAAGCTCTTTCATATTCATTGGGCAAGTATGTTAGCTATGGGAGAAAAGAACCACCAGCTAGAGATACTAGGCAGAACTTCCGGAAAGGTATTGCACCAGTAGACTGTTGTTAGAATAATATTAAATGGCAGCCACCCCTAATCTCAGTCATTTACAACAGCAATGGTTTATTCTCCTATATGTAGATTGGTCTCATCTGGCCAGCTCTGTTGGACTGCAGTGGCTGGAGCTCCACAGGACTTTATTTTAGGGGCAAGTCTGAAAGGACAGCACTACTTGGGGGAAGCTCTAAGTTTTTATAGCAATTGTCAGAGGCTCAAAAGTTAAGGGTAACTATACCTTCCTGACAGGTAAGCTGCCATCATATTGACCAAGGCACTTGAAATGGTCAAGGTCAGTATTAGTAGAGTGGTGTGTATGTCAAATTCAGTCAGGAGACAGAATACAACCAGTTATTCAAAAATAATTTAATTAAAAGCTTGCTAATGAGGCATGAAGATGTTAACTAGATAATAGAAATTTACCACCCTTCTGCCTAAAGGAACAAAGAGAGGCGTTTCAAATAATCAAAATGTATAAATGTAGATATGTGGCTTAATTATGGACTAAATTGTGACCTTTCAAAATTTATGGGTTGAATGCCAACACTCTAATGTAACTGTATTTGGAGATAGAAGCTTTAAGGAGGTAATTAAGATTAAATGAGGTCATAAGGGTGAGGCTTAAATTCAACAGGACTGTGTCCTTATAAGGAAAAAAAAGAGACATAAAAAGTGTATGCACACAGAGAAAAGACCATGTGAGGACACAGTAGAAGGTAGTCACCAGCAAGTCAGGAAGAGAGGACCCACCAGAAACCAACCCTGCCATAACCTTGATCTTGGATTCCAACTTCCATAACTGTGAGCAAATATATTTCAGTTAAGCCACCGAGTCTTTGACATTTTGTAATGGCCAACTGAGCTATGGGATATAGGCCCTGTGGAGCTGAAATCTAAACTTCAAAGGTGGAGGCCTTATATGAATTCTGAGGAGCAGTTCCTCGGGCATGGACACAATTTTTTAAGATGGATAAAAATCATGATAATATGAAAAACAGTTCAATATTTAATAAGGTCGTGTCAAAATTATTCTGTAAAATTGATTTTTTGAGGTTATGTTAGCTGTACTTCTGTTGAAAGCAGGAGTCTCTTCAAAAATTACATTCAGCAATAATTTAATTTTAAAAATACATACACATTTTGTTTTATCCAAACAAACTAAATTGATTGACATAAAAAGCTAGAAAATAAAATAATACAGAAAAAAATAAAACATAAAAATATTAAAATTTGTAAGATTATGTTTTATGTAGGGATACCTCATGTTAAAATATTATTAATTCAAAACATAACAATTAGATATGTATTTTTATTTTTGAAAATAATATTGCTTTCTATTTTATTTTTATGATATATAATATTTGTATACATGTATGGGGTACATGTGATATATTGCTATATTGCTACATGGATAGAATGTATAATAACTATATTTATGGAATCCATCACTTCAATTATTTACACTTTTTACAAATTGGGAACATTTCAAGTCCTCACTTCTAGCTATTTTGGAATATCCAATATATTGTTGTTAACTTTAGTCATCCTATTCCACTATAGAACATCATTTTATATAACTGTATGTTTGTACCCCCTTAACCATCCCTCTTCTCCAAACACACAGCCTTTCTACCCTCTTGGATCAATCATTCTACTCTCTACCACCATGAAATCAAATTTTTAACTCCCACATATGAGTCAGAACATGCAATATTTGTCTTTCTGTGCTTGGCTTACCATAAATCCCCTTACTTTTGTACATGTTGCTGAAAATGACATGATTTCATTCCTTTTAGGGCCAAGTAGTATTCCACTGTGTATATATGCCCCGTTTTCTTTATTCATCAGTCCACTGGGCACTTAAGTCAATTCTGTATCTTTGCTATTGTAAATAGTGCTACAATAGATGGGGTGCAGGCTTCTTTTTAATATACAGAGATATATCTTCCTTTTTAAGACAAATTATAATAAAATAGAGATGCAAATTAAATGGAACAGAAAGCGAAAAGTTGCAAAAAATTCCAGCAAAGGGTTTTACTGATAACAAATGCATCTAGCCTAAATAGTAATAAGACCAAATTGGAAGACTGAAAGGAAGCCCTCAGAACACTGACTGTTCTCTGCTGGTGGAATTCTACCAGTGAATTGGTAAGCCACTAAAATAACCAAGATTCTGCAATAGAAGTCACACAAATAGTGTTAAATATAATGCAAACAATTGTAAATTTTTGAATAGTTGTAACAATATGGTTTTAAAATTATCATTATAAAAAATTTACAATCACCAGCATCTACAGAAAATTATAGCTTACATTTGGGAGTCTCAGGAAAGCTTTATTCTATGTGTCCCAGGGTATAGAGTAAATGATTCAGAGAATTGTAAATCATCATGTTAACTGGAGTGAACTACAAAGAGTTTAAATATTTTACAGAAAATCATTTACAGAAACAAGTTCAGATTACATTAAACAATCCTGCCTATAAAAGTCCTTTCCTAACCAAATATTTACTCTCAGGGTATGTCCTTGTCATCCAGTCACTGGCACATCAATGGTTCTTCTCTTGATTCTCCCTCCCTTCTCTTTGTTACTTTCATCTCACACTCCCATTGAGAAACAGAACAAATTTGCCGATTTTTCTCTTACAAAGCCTTTGCATGATCACTTTTGTTACTTTGTTTCCTGACTACATCCAAATCTCATATTAAGTAAATTATCATAAAATATTTTACAACAAAGACAATTTCCTTACTTAAAAGAAATTATGATAGTAGGAAGTGGTATGCTGAAACCAGCTCACACAGATTTTGTGGCTGTCTTCCCAACTCTATATTCAGTGATGCCACTTTGGCAGCTTTAAAGCAGTGCCTGTGTAAAGAGAAGGAGGGGTGGAGGGAACATTTAGATAATTGAAATGAGTAAATTGGGGCTTCTTCTTTTCCCCGGAGGAGTCAATTGTTTTAACATTTCTCAGTGCAGCACTAGAATCAATTGTTTTAACATTTCTCAGTGCAGCACTAAAGCTATTTGTTGTTAGGACATACTAACAATGATGACAGTATTAGCTAACATTTGAAGTTTATTTGGACTGATATTCTAAACATTTTTATACCTTAAGCCAATTAGTAACAAAAATAGTCATATAGAGTAGGTAGTAAAATTTCCCATATTATGAGATGATTATACTGAGGTCAGAGATATTGGAGCTCATTCAAGGTAATCCTTCTAGTAAGGGCTAATACAGCAGTGTAAAAACTGCCTTAGTCGGGCATGGTGGCTCACGCCTGTAATACCAGCACTTTGGGAGGCTGAGGCAGATGGATCATGAGGTCAGGAGATGGAGATCATCCTGGCTAACACAGTGAAACCCCATCTCTACTAAAAATACAAAAAAATTAGCCAGGTGTGGTGGCGGGTGCCTGTAGTCCCAGCTACCGGGGAGGCTGAGGCAGGAAAATGGCATGAACCCAGGAGGCGGAGGTTGCAGTGAGCGAAGATTGCACCACTGCACTCCAGCCTGGGCGACAGAGCCAGACTCCATCTCCAAAAAATAAAAATAAAAATAAAAAATAAAATGAAAAAAGAAAAAAACAAAACCTTGCCTCTGCTTTACCCAGATTCTGAACATGAGCTTAGAATAATAGAAAGGAATGTCTGGGAGTCGTGAGACCTGAGAATAATTCCCTGTGTTCCATATTTGCTCTTTGTCCTTGGGCAATTTGTTTTCTTCAATCTGAAATGAAGTCTCCTCAACTAAAACTATAGATAAAAAGAACTATCTTACAGGATTGTTTGGTGAATGTTTCAATGAAGTTACAAAGGTTTTCATTAATCTAAAACAAATAATGCATTTGTAATATTTAGTTAATACTTAAATAAACTATTTTTTTTTTTTTTTTTTTTTTTTTTTTGAGTCAGAGTCTTGCTCTGTTACCCAGGCTGGAGTGCAATGATGCAATCTTGGCTCACTGCAACCTCTGCCTCCCAGGTTCAAACGATTCTCCTGCCTCAGCCTCCTGAGTAGCTAGGATTACAGGTGTGCACCACCACACCCGGCTAATTTTTCTATTTTTTTTTTTTTTAATAGAGATGGGGTTTCACCATGTTTGTTCAGGCTGGTCTCGAACTCCTGACCTCGTGATTTACCCGCCTCGGCCTCCCGAAGTCCTGGGATTACCGGCGTGAGTCACCGCACCCAGCCTCTTCATTTTCTTTTATTTGTTATTCCTGGTTATATCACCTGAGTTCTCCTTATATAAAAATATGTGATGATTTTGGACACAAGAGAAACAGAATTTTCTTATTTTTCAAAGATTTTTATATTTGCAGTGGGCTTTAGCTCCTCAAATATATGACTACAGTGACCATGTTTTCCTAAATAGCCTCTTTTTAAAAAGAAAATGTGGTTCTTTTAAAAAGAAAATATGGTTCTTTTTAAATTTTATTTTAAGTTCAGGGGTACAAATGCAGATTTTTTACATAGGTGAACTTGTGTCATGGGGGTTTGTTGTATAGATTATTTCATAACCCAGGTATTAACCCTAGTAGCGCCCATTATTTTTCCCAATCCCTTACTCCACCCCAGCTCCATCCACACGAAAAGGCCCCAGTGTGTGCTGTGCCCCTCTTCATGTCATGTGTTCTCATCATTTATCTCCCACTTACGAGTGAGAACATGCGATGTTTGGTTTTCTGTTCCTGTGTTAATTTGCAAAGGTTAATGGCCTCCAGCTCCATCCATTTCTCTGAAAAGGGCATGATCTCGTTCCTTTTGAATTTTAATTTAATTTTAAATTCCAGGGTGTGCAGGTTTGTTACATAAGTAAACGTGTGCCATGGTGGTTTGCTGTACCCCTCAACCCATCACCTACGTATTAAGCCCAGCATGCATTAGCTGATTTTTCCTAATGCTCTCCCTCACCCCACCCCCCCAGCAAACGCCAGTGTGTATTGTTCCCCTCCCTGTATCTATGCGTTCACATTGTTCAGCTCCCACTTATAAGTGAGAATATGTGGTGTTTGGTTTTCTGTTCCTGCATTGATTCGCTGAAGATTATAGCTTCCAGCTTCATTCATGTTCCTGTAAAGAATATGATCTTGTTTCTTTTTATGGTTGCATAGTATTCCACAGTGTATACGTACCACATTTTCTTTATCCAGTCTTTCATTAATGAATAGTTAGGTTGATTCTATGTCTTTGCTATTGTGAATAGTGCTGCAATGAACACACGCATGCATGTATCTTTATAATAGAATGATTTATATTCATTTGGGTGTATACCCAGTTATGGGATTGCTGGGTCAAATAGTATTTCTGGTTCTAGGTCTTTGAGGAATTACCACACTGTCTTCCACAATGGTTAAACTAATTTGCATGCCCACCAACAATGTAAAAGTGTTCCTATTTCTCTTCAGTCTCGTCAGCATCTGTTGTTTCTTGACTTTTTAATAATCATCATTCCAACTAATGTGAGATGGTGTCTCATTGTGGTTTCCATTTGCATTTCCCTAATGATCAGTGAGATTGAGCTTTTTATCATTAGAGTGAACAGACAACTTACAGAATGGGAGAAAATTTTTCCAATCTATCTATGTGAAGAAGGTCTAATATCCAGAATATACAAGATACTTAAACAAATGTAAAGAAAAAACAAACAGCCCCATTAAAACTGGGCAAAGAACGTGAGCTGACACTTCTGGAAAGAAGACATTTATGGGGCCAACACGTATATAATCTTATTCTTTTTTATGGCTGCATAGATTTCATGGTGTATGTGTATCACATTTTCTTTATTCAGTCTATCACTGATGAACATTAATTCAATCTCATTGATGAACATGTCTTTGATATTGTGAAGAGAGCTGCAATGAACATTCATGTGCATATGTCTTTATGATAGAATGATTTATATTTCTTTGGGTATATACCCCATAATGGGATTGCTGGATCAAATAGTATTTCTGTCTTTAAATCTTTGAGGAATTGTCATACTGTCTCACACAACAGTTGAACTAATTTACACTCCCATCAACAGTGTATAAGCATTCCTTTTTCTCTACAACCTCACCAGCATCTGCTATTTTTGACTTTAGTAATAGCCATTCTGAATGGTGTGAGATGGCAGCTCATTGTAATTTTAATTTGCATTTCTCTAATGATCAGTGATGTTTAGCTTTTATTTGTTATATGTTAGTCTGCTGTTGTGAGATGACATGTTCTGCATATATCTGTTAGATCCTTTTGGCTTAAAGTATAGTTTAAATTCAAAAAGTTTTCTTATTGATTTTCTGTCTGGATATTTTATCCATTATTGAGAATGGGGCATTAAATTATCATACTATTACTGTATTTCTGTCTGTTTTTGCCATCAATTTGTTAATATTTTCTTTATATTTTGGTGCTCCAATGCTGCGTGTATTCCAACACATTGATATATTTACAACTGTTATAGCCTCCTGATTTCAAATTTCTGTATATATAATGACATTCTTTACTTCTTGTGATAGTTTTTGACATAAAATCTATATTGTCTAAAATAATTATAGCTACCCCTGATCACTGTCTATTTCCATTTGCATGGAATACCATTTTTTCCCATCTCTTTACATTTAGCCTGTGTATGTCCTTTAAGCTGAAGTGAGTCTTTTATGGGCAATATATACTTGGGTCTTATTTTGGTTTTTAAATCTATTCAGTCACTCTGTAGCTTTTGATTGAAATTCTAATCCATTTACATTTTAAAGTAATTATTGATAGGTAAGGACTTACTATTTCCATCTTAAAAATTATTTTCCAGTTTTTATGCATCTTTGTATTTTCTAAATTCCTTAGTCCCTCTATCACTGTTTCTTTTAGATTCAATGACTCATTGATTTTTTTGATAGTATATGCTTTAATTCTTATCTCTTTATTTTTGTGTATTTGCTAAGATTTTTTGCTTTGTGATTACCATGAGGCTCATATAAAATAGCATATAGTTCTAATAATCTATTTTAAACTGATAACAATTTAATTTCTATCACATCAAAAATTCCACACTTTCATTTCCCCCACTTTAAGTTTTTGATGTCACAATTTACATTGTTTTTAATATATATGAACAAGTTATTATAGCTATTATTTTAAATACTTTTTAATTTTAACCTTTTACTAGAGTTAAAAGTGATTTACACACCACAATTATAGTGTTAAAGAATTCTAAATTTGTCTATATACTTGTATTTACCAATGAGTTTTATACTTTTATTTGAATTTGTGTTACTAATTAGTATGATTATATTTCAGATTCAATAACTTTCTTTAGTGTTTCTTATAAGGCAGGTCTAGTAGTAATGAATTGCCTCAGCTTTTTTTAATTTGGAGTAATTTTTCTCATTTATTTCTGATGTACAGCTTTACCAGGTAAATTATTATTGGTTGACAATTTTTTTTGTTGTTTTTGTTTTCTTTAATTTAATATTTTGAATGTATCATCCAAGTCTGTCCTGGTTAGCCAGGTTTATGGTGAGACATCCACTAGTAGTCTTATAAGAATTCATTTGGATGTGAACAGTCTATTTTCACATGCTGCTTTGAAAATTCTCTTTGTCTTTGTTTTTGACAGTTTGATTACAATGTGTCTCAGTGAAGCACTCTTTGTGTTGTGCCTGTTTGGGAGTATTTGGGCATCATATACTTGAATATCTGTATCTCTTTTCATATTTGATAATTTTTCAGTCATATTTCTTTAAATAAGCTTTTTCACCCTTTATCTCTTCTTTATCTGAAAATCTCATAATTTTTATATTAATTCTGTTGATATTTTCACATAAACTTGTTAGTATTTCTTCATTTCTGCTTGTTTTCTTTTTCTCATTTGATTGGATGATTTCAAGTTATCTGTCTTCAAATTCCTGGATTATTGTTTCTGCTTGATGAAATCATTTGCTGATTATCTCCATTGAATTTTTCATTTAATTTATTACAGGCTTCAGTTCTAGAATTTCTGTTTGCTTCTTTTTTATATATTTTTTGTCTTTGTTGAACATCTTTCTCCATAATTTTTTTCTGATTTCATTGAGTTTTCCATCTATGTTCTTTTTAGCACTCTGAGTTTTGTTTTGTTTTGTTTTGTTTTGTTTTTGAATTATTTGTCTGGTACTTCATAAATACCTATTTATGGGGCCAGTTACTGGAAAATTATGGTGTTATTTTGGAGGTATCATGTTTCCTTGAGTTTCAATGTTCCTTGAAGCCTTTCATTTCAATCTTCACATTTTAAGAAGCAATTACTATCTCCTGTCCTTTGTGACTGGATTTGGGAAAGAAACACCTTCACCAGTAAGCCTAGCTGGAAACTCTGAGGCTCTCTTGAACCTTTTATATAAATACACCTGCTCCATACCTCTCTTCCCTCATGAGGGAGAAAATTCTTAGGATCATGTCTTTTTTTTTTTTTTTTTTGGTTTTTTTGTTTGTTTGTTTGTTTGTTTTTTTATCCTGCCAAGGCAGGACAAGGGCTGAAAACTTCCCATTTGTTTTCCTAGTATTGGGGGGTACGTGTGGGTCACTTGGAGAAGTTCACAGTTGCATCTCCAGTGACTCATAGGCACCCTGATGTCTGACTAGAAGTAATAGGAATTGTGGCTATTTTTTGAGTTTTGAGTTTTGCTTGCTATGAATCCCACCTCTCTCCCCTGTTCCCAGATTCTCTCAACCACTCATCCATACTGATTACCTCAGTAATCTGAGCGGTGTGAAAAATCAGTGAGCCGCTTGGGCAGTAATCTGAACAGAGTAAGAATTCAGGCACTCACCTGCTACATTCTTACTTTCTTCCATAGAGAAACTGAGGGCTAAAGGGATCTCAATCTCTATTGGTACTGAGCGGCGCTGCCTTGGGGAGGGATGATATGGCTTAAGTGAAACTGTTGTTCCTAACCTTTTCAATGCGTTTATTCTCAGATTTTTTGCTCTAAAGATGTGCTAGACCTTCTCTTCTGTACTCCTGGACTCCCAGAAAGGTACTTTCATTAGCAGATGGTGTTCAAAATTAGTGCTCCTATGGAAAGACCATGGTAGAAAATTTCTATACCATAATGTTGCTGACGTCACTCTTCCTTAAATAGTCTTTTCTTCTTAGTAGGATCAGCATTTTAATACAGCATTACCATAAATTATAGTTCCTTATTAACTGGTGTGTTAACTCTGGAATACTCAAAACTGTTTCTTTTTCAAAAATCATAAAATGTTTGTTTAAATTTATTTTTATTTTTATTTATTTTTATTTTTGGCCCTCTTTTACGAACTCCTAAAATGTTTGTGGCCCAACAGTTTCTTGGTGGCAGACATTGCTGATCCGTTGTTATGACCATAAATTATTTTGGCTCAAGAATGTGATTAATAATTTGCTCTTGCGGTAGTCTTTCAGATTTTATTTTATTAATGTAAGAATGCACTTAGAATCATCTCCTGATTCATGTGTAGCTATATCAGTTTTCTGTGCAGAGTGTTAGGAAATGGATAGTGCTGAATACGTAGGGCCCTACCTTTCAATAGAACCACTGAACACATCAGCATGTCTATATGTCTCCTGTATGACAAATCTTTAGGAACATAGGAATTCAAAAGACATGTTTCTTTACTCAAGGCTTCTAAAAAGATTTACGAAATGCATTTGTCTGTTCAACTGTCTCTATAGTGTTTATCTAGGCACATAATTTTTCATCTTATCAAGTGACTTTTACCAATTTGACAGAATCAAGCAATTAACATAAATAATAGCTTCAGCTTTTAAAAATAATGCTCTAGTTTAGAAGGAATGTATATGACCCTTTTATTCCAAAATTCTTGTGTTGATTTTTTGGTAGAAGTTTCTAGATAATTAGTTCTAGTTTTGCTATACATAATATCTGTTTATTTTACCATAATAATGTTTGCAAAACATTATTAGTTCTTCTAACATGATTATTATAAGATATTCAAAAACAATTATCAAGCATTGTATTAAAATCACTGGTATTATTGATTCAATTGTAAGACCCTTAATATTCCTGATTAATTACATTATTTCATTTCACTGAAAATTATTCCCAAACTTTACATTTTTTTTAACATGTAGAATATAAACTCATGAGTAGAGACCATGCCTCTAGGTATTATTTTATTTATTATTTTAAATTATTTTAAGTTGGCACAAAAATGTCCATCAGATTATTATGGATAGATCTTACATAGAATCCAGAATGCTCATTTGACATGTGGGGGAAAAAAAAAAAAAGTAAAACACAGGTTAAAGTGAATTCCCAAAGTCATAGGTTAATTATTTGTCAGTATCTATAGGCTAATTTACGTTTCTTGATTACAGGTTCATTATGTTTCAATAACACTAGTGCAATTCAATAACTCATGGAAACCACTAAAAACTAGTTAACACACTCACAAAATCCACATTTACTGTGATGCAGCCTTGTTTGAAACTCTATACATACAGTCACAGACACACTAAAAGATACTGTTAATCCCCTTGGTAGTAGCTATAAACTTTTTTTTTTCTTTTCTGTCATTGAGTATGTGAGTCAAATCTCAGTGTAAGTAGTAGTATCAGTATACTAATTAAATGAAGTATGGTAAGTAGAAAAAAATTCCATAAGGAAGAATCCGGTGAAATAAATACAGCAGGTAATTAGAAAATGCTTTTTTTTAGAAAAAGGCCAAAAAGATAAATAAAGAGGCCTCGTTTGTTGTAGCAGAGCCTAAAACTGTGAACTATTTTGCTCTGATAACACAACCAAGGGTTTAATGTACTTTATGTGGGTAATGTGGTTTAAAAATAAACAAAATTTAGTTAAAATATGGCAGAGTAAAGAAACTTTTATTCCACTTTTATAATTCATAAGAAATTATTTAAAAAATTGAATAATAAGGGCACAAAATGCATTTCCCATGAAACTGGATATAAAACTAACCAAAGCCTCAGATTACAAACTATAAATTGTCTGTACATTGGACATATGCAATGGGGGATACTGAGATCCTATACTTACAACTTAAGATTTTACGCATCACATATGTATCCATAAAAGTATATAATATATTGGCCTTGCCCAGTGTCTCACACCTGTAATTCCAGCACTTTGGGAGTCTGAGGCAGGTGGATCATGAGGCCTGGAGTTTAAGACCAGCCTGACCAACATGGTGAAATGCCGTCTTTACTAAAATTGTAAAAAATTAGCTGGGCATAGTGGTGCGCACCTGTAATTCCAGCTACTCAGGAGGTTGAGGGAGAAGAATTGCTTGAACCTGGGAGGCGACAGTTGAAGTGAGCTGAGATCATGCCATTGCATCCCATCCTGGGTTACAGAGCAAGGCTCTGTCTCAAAAAAAAAAAAAAGTATATAATATAGTCTGTAAATATTCATAAATTAAAATATTAATAAAAAATGAGTTTAATAGTATGGATGGATGAAGAAGAATGACTGTTTTTTCAAATTTATTAGTCTGGGTAATAATCTTCTACATACTTTTTGCTATGTGACTTCTGGTAGAGTAGACAGAGTATATATCCTCATCACTTTGACTTTGGGTTTAACACGATGCTTGTTTTAATCATTGAATGCTAGCAAATGTGACACTAGCAGGTGCTTCAAATGTAGTTTTGTGGTGGCCCTTGCTCTTGTCATAGGTACTTCCTGTGCCCCACTGATATGCCCCCCTCACTCAGGCTCTTTTGGCACACTGTCTTAGGCCACTGGTTTTTCTTTCTTTTTTTTTTTTTTTTTCACTCTTTTCACTTTGGAAACCCTTCACACTCACACACTCAGCCAGAGTTCAAATACTCTGCACTTCTTACTTTTCATCCAACACTTTCCATCTAATCCATAAACAGCCTACCTAGCTTCCACATCCTGCACCTCGTTACCCTACTCATGATACAGTATTTCTAACCAGCATACCCCTCAGCCACTTTGTAGACTACTCTTATTTAGCCCTCAACACCATGATTAGGGCCACAACAGGACCCTTTCCAGCTATTTGGTGGGACACTAACTTGCTAGACCATTAGTCCTATATAATGACATAACAAATTTTTTAGAAGAAAGGGGAAAAAATAAGGTGGAAATAGCAGGGAAAGAGAAATAGCTATGGTATAGTTTTGAGTAATATTAGGATGAGGTATTTTCTCATATTTTAAAATATGACACTTAGCATGGTGAATCCAAGACTGAAGTGTGATCACGGTTCAGAAGTCTAATGAAGCCCTCTAAAAGAGACATGATGATGCCAAGGATAGTGTGTTAATATGAAGGTGTGAGTAGGTTATGGTTTCTGAACATCTTTTGAAGGAAAGGACAATAGTATTAGCTGATGGAGTTTGAAAGAAAGAGAGTAGAAATAAACTATTTTCAGTGTCTTAAAAATCTGGATGTTTACAATTGCTATTTACTGACATGGCAACCATCAAAGGAAAATTAGTTATGAGAGGAATTTCAAGAACCTGATTTTGAACATATTACATGTTTCAAGTGTATTTTATACTTCAGAATAACTGTTGATTGTACAGAGGAATATGTAAGACTGAAGATTAGAAATAGCCCAGAGCTTAAATTCTGAATTAAAAATAAAATTACCTTTATTCAACTTCACTTGAAACAATGGGTTTGTTCATGTAATATAAAAAAATGACTAAAGAAGATGCAGAAGACAGATAAAATAGTAACTGGAATATTATGAGAAGAAAAAAATACAAAAATTGCTAGAAATGTTTAAGCGCTGTATTTTTTTGTTCTCACAGTGCTATAAAGAACTACCTGAGAAAGGGTATTTTACGAAGAAAAGAGGTTTAATCAGTTCATGGTTCTGTAGTCTTTATAGGCTTCCGGGGAGGCCTCAGAAAAGTTACAATCAAGGTAGAAGGCAGAAGGAAAGCATATCTTGACATGGCCAGCAGGAAAGAGAAAGAAAGCAAAATGAGAGGTGCTACATGCGTTAAAACAACCAGACATTGTGACAACTCTATTGTGAGACACAACTAGGGAGATGGGTGCTAAACCATTAGAAACCACCCCCATAATCCAATCACCTCCTACCAGGCCCCATATCCAAAATTGGGAATTGTAATTCAATATAATAGTTTGGTAGGGACACAGAGCCAAACCACATTATTCCCACCCCAGTATCTCCCAAATCTCATGTTCCTCTCACATTTAAAAACACAATCACGTTTTCCCAATAATCACCCAAAGTCTTAACACATTCCAGGATTAATTTAAAAATCCAAGTCCAAAGACTCATCTGAGACAAGGGAAGTCCCTTTTACTTATGAGCCTGTAAAATCAAAAACAAAGTAGTTACTTTCAAGGTACAATGGGGGCACAGGTGTTGGGTTAATGCTCCTGTTCCAAAAAGGGAAAAATTGGCAAAGCAAAGGGGCTACAGGCCCAATGCAACTCAGAAAACCAGCAGGACAGTCATTAGATCTTAAAACTCCAAAACAATCTCCTTTGAGTCCATGTCTCACATCCAGGACATGCTAATGCAAGGGGTGAGCTTCTATAGCCTTGGTCAGCTTTGTCCCTGTGGCTCTGAAGAGTACTTTCATTGGCTGGCATTGAATGTTTGTGACTTTTCCAGGCACATGGTACAGGTTGTAGGTGAATCTGCCATTCTGGGGTCTGGAGGAGGTGGCTCTCCTCTCATAGCTCCACTAGGAAGTGCCTCAGTGGGAACTCGTGTAGGGGGCTCCAGTTCCACATTTCTCTTTCACACTGCCCTACTAGAGGTTCTCCTGAGGGCTCCACTCCGTAGCAAACTTCTGCCTGAACCTCCATGTGTTTTCATATTCCTCTGAAATCTAGACAGAGACTCCAAAGCCTCAATTCTTACCCTCTTCACACCTGCAGGCTTATCACCACATGGAAGTTGCCAAGCCATCTTACATCTTGCACCTTCTGGAGCAGTAGCCTGAGACATTGTATTTGGGGACGTTTTAGCCATGGCGGGAGCTGGAATGGCTTGGGATTCTGGGCACCATGTTCCAAGGCTATGCAGAGCAACAGAGCCCTGGGCCTGTCCCACAAAGCCACATTTTCCTTCTAGGTCTCTGAGCCCATGATGCGAGGGGCTGTTGTAAAGGTCTCTGAAATACTTTGGAGAAATTTTCCTCTTTGTCTTAGCTATTGACATTTGGCTCCTCTTTACTTATGCAATTTTCTGTAGCCTGCTTATAGTTTTCCCTATAACATGTTTTTTTGTATGTTTGTTTGCTTGTTGTTATTTTTCTTTTTTACCATATGGTTAGGCTACAAATTTTCCAAACTCTTATACTCTGCTTCCCTTTTAAATATACATTCCAGGAAAAGCATGGTGTCTCACACCTGTAATCACATCACTTTGGGAGGCCAAGACTGATGGATCACGAGGTCAGGAATTTGAAACCAGTCTGACAAACATGGTGAAAGCCCTTCTCTACTAAAAATACAAAAATTAGCTGGGCATGGTGTTGCAAACCTGTAATCCCAGCTACTCAGGAGGCTGAGGCAGAAGAATCACTTGAACCCAGGAGGTGGAGGTTGTACTGAGCCGAGATCACACCATTGCGTTCCAGCCCAGGGAACAGAGCAGGACTCCTTCTCAAAAAAAATATATATATATAGGTGTATATAATTATATAGGGGTGTGTGTGTGTATATATATGTGTGTGTGTGTGTATATGTGTGTGTGTGTGTATATGTTCCAGTTCCAAATAATCTTTGTTCACACATGTGAGCATATACTGTTAGAAGCAGTCAGGCCTCATCTCAAATGTTTTATTGTTTAGAAATTTATTTCACCAGATAACTCAAATTATCACTCACAAGTTCAAAGTTCCACAAATCTCTAGAACAGGGGCACAATGCTGGAAGTCTTTTTGGTAAAGGATAGCAAGACAGACCTTTACTACAATTCCAAATAAGTTCCTCATCTCTATCTGAGACCACTTCAGCCTAGACTTCATTGTATATATCACTATCAGCACTTCGGTTACAACAACTTAATGTCTTTGAAAAGTTTCAAACTTTCCCTCATCTTTCTGTCTTCTTCTGAGCCCTCCAAACTGTTCCAACCTCTGTTTGTTACCCGGTTCCAAAGTTACTTTGACATTTTCAGGAATCTTTATGGCAGTGGCCCACTCCCCATACCAATTTTCTGTATTAGTCTATTCTCACATTGCTATGAACTACCTGAAACTGGGTAATTTATTTTAAAAAAGCTTAATTGACTGATGGTACTGGGGCTGTACAAGCTTCTGCTTCTGGGTAAGCCTCAGGAAATTTGCAATCATGGTTGAAGGTGAAAGGGAAACAAGTACATATTCACATGACCATCAGGAGAGAGAGAGAAAGAGTGCAGGGGAAGGTGCTACATGCATTCAAACAACAAGATCTTGTGAGAACTCTACCAAAAGACAGCACTAGGGAGATGATGATAAACTGTTAGAAACCACCCCCCACCCAATGAGTCAGTCACCTCCCACCAGGCACTACCTCCAACCCTGAGAATTACAATTAAACAGGAGATTTTGTTGGAGATAGAGACAAACCACATCAAATCTGGATGATTTTCCTGCTAAATGTTTTCAAATTTAATAAAGAAATAATTCTGATGTTATTTAAAATATTTAAGAGCACACACAAAAAAATTACAAAAGATTCAAGATAGTTTTTGGATTCAAACTTTATATACATACCAACATTTGTAAAAATTAGTCCAATTAACACACAATAATTGACATTATAAACTCATATTACTAATGAATATAACACAAAAGTCTTATTAAAATTTTGCCAACTTTCATTCAGAAATTATATACATATATAAATATATAAATGTAAATACACATTGCATAATCCAAAAGTTATTCATGGTTATGAATGTATAAATATTATTGACTCTATCAATAAATAATAAAAGACAAATCAATACATCCTAAAAACAATATAATTTTTTGATATTTTAATTAGGAATTAATGCTGAATTTTATTTTACGAATCAAAAACGGATATGTATTTAACAAGATGAATATACATAGAATTATTATATGGATATAGAGCTATAAATATTTAAAAGGCAGCTGCATTCTAAATGGGGAACCACTAAAGCTAGTAATTTTCATAGTGTAGGACAGTACAAGGATATCTACTCTGATCTTTATCATTTAACATTATTCTAAGATATTAGTCAAGAAATTTTGAAGGGCAGAGTAAATATCATATGTAAATATTTCAGAGAAAAAGCAAAATTGTCGTTGACAGAAGAAAAAATTGAATACCTGAAAAATAAAAAAAAAATTTTTTTAAAATATGATAATTTAATAATAACTACATAAAATCAATTCATTGTCAATAATTATTTTTAAAGTCATCTAAAAACTGAAAGAGAAGAAAAAAGTTTTAATTTTCTTACAGTGAAGGTAAAAGGCTCAGTAATATGCATGGGGTGTAAGTGAAAATGAATTTACAAGTCCATTGAAAGACAGAAAAAAGGAATTAATGTAGAAGTCATAAGGAATTAATTATATAAAATGCATCCTTCTTCATAAACAAGTTGCTAAGATATTGCAAACTGGTAATATATTTTCAGTTCATATGACAAAGTGCTAATTTCTTAAATACACAAAGTACTTTTAAGATTAATAACACAATATAAAAAATAGAAAAAATATAAGTAGGTCATATAATTATATCAAATGTACCAACCATTGAGACAACTAGTTACATGCACATATGGTCTAAGTTATATTGTCTAGTTAATAGTGTTGTACAAAGACAATTTTCTAATTTTGCTAATGTACTTGCACAGATAACATTTGTATAAGATGCTGTCATTGGGAAAAGCTGGATTAAGAGTACACTAAAGTTTTTTGTACAATTTTTGCAAATTGAAAGTTCATAATAATTCCTTGTTTAAAAGTTTTAAAAATCTAACATGCTCTCACATAGAATGACAAGCAATATAATTTAGAGCATAAAATAGTCTCTCTCCGTGTGTGTGTGTGTGTGTGTGTGTGTGTGTGTAGTATTAGTCTGTTTTCATGCTACTAATAAAGATATACTGGAGAATGGGTAACTTATAAAGGAAAGAGGTTTAATTGACTCACAATTGTGCATAGCTTGGGAGGTCTCAGGAAACTTATGGCAGAATGGAGTGAAGAAATCATGGCAGAATGAGAAGAAAACACGTCGTTCTTCACGTGTTGGCAAGAGAGCAAAGTGCAGAGCATAGGTGGGGAAAATTATTTTATAAAACCATCAGATCTCATGAAAACTCATTCACTATCATGGGAACAACATGGAGATAACTGCCCCTATGATTCAATGACCTCCAACTAGGTCCCTTCCAAGACACGTGGGGGTTATGAAAACTACAATTCAAGATGAGATTCGTGAGAGTACACAACCAAACCGTATTATTCTGCCCCCAACCCCACCCAAATCTTATGTCCTCACAATTCAAAACACAATCATGGCCTTCAACAGTAACTCATTCCAGTATTAACTCAAAAGTCCAATTCCAAAGTCTCATCTGAGACAAGATACTAATCTCTTCTGTCTATAAGCCTGTAAAATCAAAAGCAAGTTAGTTATTTCCTAGATACAATGGGAGGACAGTCATTGGGTACATACACCCATTATAAATGGAAGAAATTGACCAAAACAGAGGAACTACCAATCACATGCAACTCCAAAATCCAATGAGGCAATAATTAAATCTTTAAGCTCTGAAATAATCTCCTTTTCCTTCATGTCTCACATACAAGACACACTGATGCAAGACATAGGATCCTACAGTGAGCAGCTCTGCCCTTGTGGCTTTACAGGGTATAGCTTCCCTTCTTGCTGCTTTCACAAGCTGGCATTGAGTGTCTGCAGTTTTTCCAAGGGCATGGTACAAGCTGTTGGTGGATCTACTATTCTAGGGTCTGGAAGATGGTGGCCTGCTTCTCACAGCTCCGCTAGGCAGTGCTCCAGTGAGGACTCTGTGTGGGGGCTCCAACCCCACATTACCTTCTACATTGTCCTAGCAAGGGTTCTCCTTGAGAGTTCCACCCCTGCAGCAAACTTTCACCCTGACATCAAGTGTTTTTATACATCCTCTGAAATCTAGGTGGAGGTTGCCAAACTTCAATTCTTGACATCTGTGCAATCACAGGCTCAATATGACACGGAAGCTCCCAAGGTTCGGGGCTTGCATCCTCTGAAGCCATGGCCCAAGCTATACCTTGGCCCCTTTTAGCAACATCTGGAGCAGCTGGGATGCAGGGCAACAAGTCCCTAGTCTGCACACAGCAGCGGGTCCCTGGGCCTTGCCCACCAAACTATTTTTTTTCTCCTACACCTCCAGGTCTGTGATGGGAGGGGCTGCCACGGAGGTCTCTGACATGTCCTGGAGACATTTTCCCTATTTTCTTGGCAACTAACATTCATCTTCTCATTAGTATGCATATCATGCAGAACAATCTGTAAACCAGGCCCTAGTCTTCTGTTCCTCTGTCAATTGGTCATAGGGAACTCTCCATGAAGCTATCTGTGCAAGATGGAAGAGAAAAGTCAGGGTGGGTGGTAGAAGTGAGGACCAAGGGCATTTGATCTGCTTTCTCATGTAATTTACTTGTGCCTTCAGGAATTGCTGGAGACTGATTACATATATACCACTTCCATGTGATGATGGAATGCTGCTGTGCATCCCCAATTTTGTGGGCAGATGGGTCAGAAAGCGCTCAGCTCCTGATAAGTGGTTCAGGTCGCATGTTAACTTTGTGAAACATAGTCCAACATTCAGTTTCTACCAAGGCTCAGTAACAAGTCAAAAAGCTGTGTCTCAAAAGGAGAGTATTTGTCTGCAGAAGATAGCAGGGCCTTGCTTCAAAATTTATAGAGACCTCCATTGTGATTCACCTATGCGAGCCTG
The DNA here is from genome assembly GCF_000951045.1 of Mandrillus leucophaeus. Classification (NCBI taxonomy): domain Eukaryota; kingdom Metazoa; phylum Chordata; class Mammalia; order Primates; family Cercopithecidae; genus Mandrillus; species Mandrillus leucophaeus. The sequence goes on from NW_012104809.1 coordinate 3,728,619, forward strand.
CCAAAGGCTCTAAATGGCACTTCTGTGATGTTTAATATTGTATGTAACTTGATTGGACTGAAGGATGCAAACTGGACCAGTAAATCCTGAGTGTGTCTGTAAGGGTATTGCCAGAAATTATTATTTGACTCAGTGGACTGGGAGAGGCAGACCCACCCTCAATCTGGGTGGGCACCATCCAATCAACTGCCAGTCCAGCTAGAATAAAACATGCAAAAGAAGGTGGGAGAGATGGACTTGCTGAGTCTTCCGACCTTCGTCTTTCTCCTTTGCTGGATTCTTCCTTCTCTTAAACATCAGACTCCATGTTCTTCAGCTTTTTGACTCTTGGACATACACTAATGCATTACCAGGGGCTCCCAGACCTTAGGCCACAGACTGAAGGCTGCACTGTCAGCTTCCCTACTTTTAAGGGTTTGGGACTTGGATGGAGCAACTACTGGCTTCCTTGCTTCTCAGCTTACAGACGGCCTATCATAGGACTTCGCCTTGTGATTGTGAGAATCAATTCTCCTTAAAGAATTCCCTGTTATATATACATATATTCTATTAGTTCTGTCCCTCTAGAGCACCCTGACTAATACGATCCCTATCTGCCTCTGAAACCTTAAGCACACTGAATCTGCTTGGGTCATATGGCCCAAGTGGCAGAGCAGCTTGCCCAGCAGCCTGGAGCTGTTGCAGAGCCCTCTTCTGTTCTGGACCTCACTCAAAACTGGCAGCCTTCCAGGTCACTCAACAAATATGCCAGCCTAAAAAACTTGCAATGGTATCAAAGGCTTAAGAGGCCAAAATTCTAAATACAAGTATATAGAGATGAGGCGAATATTCCCAATTCATTTTTCTCAAGTCATTTGTTCAATTTTAACAAGTGACTGAGAGATGGAGAAAATGAATATGTTTCTAGTTCTAGCACAGTGCTGAGGGAGAGTGATTTACAAAGATTGCAGCCCAACTTTGAATCAGATCAATTTCTGATTGGTTTAGGATCATCAGCCTCCTACTGCATTTGCTAGTCTCTAGCAACATTTAATTATCTTTAGAGGAACAATGCCTTCTAGATCCTCAAATTTTCTTTTAAATTTTCATACTTAATATGGAATATATTAAAAATATACTAGGCAAAATAAACCCATAACTAGAAAATAGAAGGGAAAAGCAGGCAATTGACAGAAACCTGTGATTGAAAATTTCATGTCATAATTAAATATGTACATGGACTAGACTACAAGGTAAATAAAACTCTACATAAAGAATCAGATAATCATTATTATAATGAAAAATACCTAACATTAAGCATGTAACGACCAGACCTGATGACTTATGCCTCTAATCCCAGCACTTTGGGAGGCCAAGGTACGTAGATTCCTTGAGCCTAGGAGTTTGAGAACAGCCTGGGAAGCATGGCAAAACATTGTCTCTACAACAAAATAAAAACATAATCCAGAGTGGTGGTATGTGCCTGTAGTTCCAGGTTCTAGATAGGCTGAGAGGTGGGAGGATCACTTGAGCCTGAGAGGTTGAGGCTCTAGTGAGCTGAGATCATACCTTGGGGACTACAACCTGGGCAACAAGTGAGACCCTGTCTGGAAAAAAAAAAAAAAAAGAAGAAAAGAAATTTAAAAAATAGTCTTCATAACAAATTAATCATCAATGAATATATGATTAGTAAACTGGATAATAGAAAAAGTATGAAGACTGAAGTATGTTGGGAAAATAATTTTAAAACTCCCAAAATAAGTACAGTTGACTTATAGGGTATAGTAAGGAAATTTACCTCATAGAAAATTTGAGTATGGTGTACAATAATCAACAAAGAGACAGAGAGTGAGAATGAGAGTGAGTGAGGTGGGGAGAGAGAGAGAGCAAAATTAAACAGAAGGAGAGTTAGAAGCAATATTTTACAAGCTAATTAATGAGAGTATTGAAATTGATCACATACATCAAGCCATAGAAAAAAGAAATGCTACATATCTCCAGCATGATAATGCAAACATTAATGTACCCAGAATTTTTTTTATTTATCTTTTATTTTTTAATTTTAATTTTTTGTAGATGCAAGGTCTTACTTCATTGCCCAGGCTGGTCTTGAATGCCTGACCTCAAGTAATCTGCTTGCCTCAGCCTTCTAAAGTACTGAGATTGCAAGTGTGAGCTTCTGTGCCTGGAAACAGGAAAATAACAGTAGAGCTACTGATAATCAAAGACAAGGAGAAATGTTAAAAGAAGTCAGAGGACAATATAGACACATCATCTTCAACAAATGAGCCATAAGTCTGACAACTCACTTATCATACAGATTTACTGGAAAATAAAAGACAAATGGAATGAACTTTTTACAGTTTAAAAAAAAAAAAAAAAGCCGTCAAACAGTAATTCTGTAGCCAGAAAAATAAATATTCATAAAAACTTGAAGGCCAAAATAGACATTTTTATACAAACTTTGAAAAAATAATTATTAACAAAGATTTAAAATAATAATAAAATGAATTTTTTAAGCAGAAGGATTATAAACACCCAAGGTGAAATTATGGAAAAGCAGGAAGGAACAAAGAACATTGCAATGTGCAAGGATATGGATAAATTTAAATGAATATTGGTATAATAATAACAATAACTTGTAGACTTTAAACACATCCAGAATTTAAGCATATGTGAACAGTCACACAAAAGGTAAGAGAGAAAGTGGAGTTTCAATGTTTCATGGTCCTTGCTTTGTTTTGAAAGTCATTAAAAGTAATTCCAATTACATTTGAATTCATTACAAATACATTTTATAAGTTTGAGGGTAGCCACTAGCAGAATAGTGCATTTAAAAAGTGGCCATTTAACAAATTACCAGTATGAAACTTATAGAATAAAAATAGTAGAACAAAAAGCCCTCAATATTATAAATAATTTAATCCAAGAGAAAAAATAATTAGAAAAACAAATAAACAGTGTTAAAAATAGTAAGTGTATAGTAGATAGCAGGTTAAAACCCAAATATAATAATTACACTAAAAAGTATAGAACCAGATTCTTCAATTGAATCAGGTTCTCCAATTAAATTAGATTATTAGATTTCAAGTAGGGAATTTCAATGTTATAAGAAATGTGTGCTCCCATGAGAGAGACACCTAAATTAAAAATACATAAAGTATGAAATATGAGGAAGGGAAAAAAATACATATAAGCTGTAATCAAAATAAGGCTGGTGTAGCTATGTGTTTATCATACAATGTAGATTTTAAAGTCATAATGTCACTGAAATAATGATCTTTCAGAAAAATTTTTGGAAATCACCTTTCCATCAGGAAAATATAACACTTTTATATCCGTATTAATCTAACAGTTATTCATAAAAATTCCTAGCAAACAAGAGATGAAAGAGATCTTCCATGATGTAAAAAAAGAGTATTTACAAATGATAATAGTCACATTTAATGACTCCATATGGAACATTTTTCTCAGAATTGTCAATATATGGAAAAGTTATTTTATTACTTTCTTCTTCAAAAATATGCCCAATGTCCTAACATATAGAAAGACACATTTTTAATCTCATTTCCTGCTAAACACTATATGAAAAAATAACAACTATATGTAGATTGTAGATTTAAGTACAAGTTGTGAAACAATACATTCTTCAGGGCAGTACATGGAAAAATAACTTCAGGAGTTTGCAATTAGAAAGTATGTCTTAGGTCGCATAAAATACTAACTATAAATTAAAGGATTAATTAACTGTCATCCATTAAGATTAGAAACTTCTGTTTATCAGAAGACACAATTAAGATAGTGAAAAGGCAAACCACATGGGAAGACAAGATATTTGCATTGCATATGATTAAAAAAGAACTACAAATAAATTGTTAAAAAGACAGCCAAGTCACAAGAAAAATGTGCAAAGGACTTAATAAGAACATCACGAAGCAGCACAATGGTCAGTATAAACAGCTATCAATGATCAACTCAAGGTAAGAAATGTTTTCCTATGTGTGTAAAGGATCTTCGTGTTGGTAATGTGATTATTTTGTGTGACTACAGTTTTGTTTTTGTTTATTTTCTTCCTGATATTCCACAGGATCATTATTTATATCGTTGATGGTTGTTAAGATAATTTGTCAGGGTGTATACAGCTTCTTTTGGAACAAGGATATTGATTTTTCTTTTTTATTAGTTCTAAAAAAATACTCATTGCCAATGGATACTGGTTTTTTCTTTTGAAGCATCTCAATATTGAACTACTGTAGCAGCAGTGAAAATGCTAGTTCTTCTGTCAGGGTTCCTTAATGACTTTGTCTGTACTTCTGTATTCAGTTTTCTCTTACTCAAGCATGTAGCTATGCCTGCTTCATTTGGGATAAACCATGAGTGAGTCATTCATGGATGCACAAGATGGAAACCAGGATAATTGGTAGTATATTTGGAGTGAACTTAAGTGACAATAAGTATGTATTTGTATTTAAAATGACATTTTAAAAAGTTTTTATAACCCCTCAGAATTGAATGGCAGACCTCACAGCATAAACTAATTTTATTTGAATTGTTTAAAAAAATTATATTTCATTTCTTTTAAAGGATTTTTTCAAGTAGTAACAATATTATTTTTATAAAATGCAATTGTTTGAATTAAATAAAAACAAAGTTGTCCTTATATTTTCTATTTAGTACTTAAAATATACAGTCAATGAACATATTCAATGACTCATGAGTAGTATAAGCTATATTGAATACATATATACATATTTTTAAAATGTCAACTTTTATTTTAGAGACACGGAGTACACGTGCAGATTTATCGCATGATGTTGATGTTTTGAGTATGGATATTGTAGTGAGCATAGTATGTAATTGGTATTTTTTTCACCCACGACTCCTCTCTCTTCCCCTTCTAGAACTTCATGTCTCTTGTTCCCATGTTTATGTATATTTGTGCTCAATGTTTAGTTCCCACTTATAAGTAATCAAATACTTACTCGTAATAAATTTCTATTATTTTCTGTTCCTGCATTAATTAGATTAGGATAATGGCCTCCAGCTGCATCCATGTCGCTGTAAAGGACATGATTTTTTTCTGTTTTATGGCTGTGACATATTCCATGGTATATATGTACCACATCTTCTCCTTCAATTCATCATTGATGAGCACCTAGATTGATTCCATGTCTTTGCTACTGTGAATAGTGTGGCGATGAAAATACAAGTGGGTTGCTCTTTAGTTTAATTAGATCCCACTTGACTTCTAAATATTTGTTTTGTTGTCATTGCTTTTGGAGAGTTACCCAAAAATTCTTTGCCAAGGCCAATGTTAAGAAGGGTATTTCTTAGGTTTCCTTCTAGGTTTTTTTTTTTTTTTTTTTTGAGGACTTACATTTAAATTTTTAATCCACCTTGAGTTAATCTTTGTATATCATGAAAGGTAAGGGTCCAGTTTTATTCCTCTGAAAATACTACCCAGTTATCCCAGAACCATTTATTGAACAGGGAGTTGTTTCCCCATTGCTTGTTTTTATCCAGACCTGTCTATAACCAGTTGATTGTAGGTGTTCAGCTTTATTCCTGAGTTTTCTATTCTGTTTCACTGTTCTGTGTCTGTTTCAGTACCAGTACCATGCTATTTGGGATACTTTGGCCTTATAGTGTCATTTGAAGTTGGATGGTTTGTTGCTTCTGCCTTTGTTCTTGTTGCTTAGGATTGTCTTGTCTATTTGGATTCTTTTTTGATTCCATGTAACTTTTAGAATAGTTTGCTCCTAATTCTGTGAAGAATGCCATTGGTAGTCTGATACAAATAGCATTGAAACTGTAAATTGTTTTGGGTTGTAAGGCGATTTTAACAATCTTCATTCTTCCAGTCTATGAGCATGAAATATTTTTCTATTTTTTTGTGTCATCTTTTATTATTTATTTATTTATTTTTAGACAAAGTCCCACTCTATCACCCAGGCTGGAGTCCAGTGGTGTGATCTCAGCTCACTGCAACCTCCGCTTCCCGGGTTCAAGCAATTCTCCTGCCTCAGTCTCCTGAGTAGCTGTGATTACAAGCATATGTCACCACACCCGGCTAATTTCTGTGTTTTTAGTAGAGACGGAGTTTCACCATGTTGGTTAGGCTGGTCTCAAACTCTTGACCTCATGATCCACCTGCCGCAGCCTGCCAAAGTGCTGGGATTTCGGAAGTGAGCCACTGCACCCAGCCATCATTTTTTATTTATGTCAGAAGTGTTTTGTAGTTCTCCTTACAGAGATCTTTAACCTCCTTAGTTAGCTGTATTTCATCTTCTTTGTGGTTATTGTAAATTGTGTTATGCTCTTGATTTGACTCTCAGCCTGAACGTTATTTGTGTATAGAAATGCTACGGATTTTTGTGCATCGATTTTGTATCCTGAAAGCTTACCAAAGTCATTTATCAGTTCTAGGGGCATTTTGGCAGTCTTTGAGTTTTCTAGGTATAGAATCATGTCATCAGCTGAGAGAGATAGCCTGACTTCTTCATTTTCTATTCTATTTGGATGCCTTTCTATAAAACATAAAATAATTCTCTTGTCTGATTGCTCTGGATAGGATTTACAGTACTATTTTGAACAGGAGTGATGAAAGTGGGCGTCCATGTCTTGTTCTAGTTCTCAAGGAGAATGCTTCCACCTTTTGACCAATGAGTATAGCTTTGGGTGTGGGTTTATCATTGATGGCTCTTATTATTTTGAGGTATGTTTCTTCTATGACTAGTTTGTCAATGGTTTTAATTATGAAGCCCTGTTGAATTTTTTTCAAAAGCTCTTCCTATATCTATTTAGATAATAATTTGGTTTTTGCTTTTAACTCTGTTTATATGATGAATCACTTTTATTGATTTACATCTGTTGAAACAACTTTGCATCCAAGGACTAAAGCCTACTTGATCGTGGTGTGTTAACTTTTTCATGTGTTGCTGGATTTGTTTATCTAGTGATTTTGAGGATTTTTGTGTTTATAATCAACACAAATATTGGTCTAATTTGTTGTTGTTTTTGTTGTGTTTCTGCCAGATTTTAGTATCAGGCTGATGTTGGCCTTATAGAATGAGTTAGAAAGAATCCCCTCTTTCTTGATTTTTTGAACAAGTCTTAGTAAAACTGGTACCAGTACTTCCTTGTACATGTGGTAGAATTCAGCTATGAATCCACCTGGTATGGGGCTTTTTTTGGTTGGTGGGTTTTTTTTTTTTGTTTTTTATTTTTTTACTGATTCAATTTCAGAGCTCGTTATTGGTCTATTTAAGGTTTCAGTATCTTCCTGATTCCATCATGGGAGATTGTGTGTTTTTAGGGATTTGTTCATATCTTCTACATTTTCAAATTTTTATGCATATATAATTCTTCATTGTATTTTTCTCAGAATAGTTTATATTTCTATGAAATCAGTTATAACATCATCTTTGCCATTTCTGCTTATACTTATTTGGATTTTTATACTTTTTTCTTCATTAATCTAGCTAGTGGTCTATAAATTTTGTTTATTTTTTTAAGAAGCTATTCTTGGTTTTACTAATATTTTCTGTTGATTTTTGCAACTCCTTTTCATTCAGTTTTTCTCTAATTTTAGTTATTTATTTCCTTCTGCTACGTTTGTTCACGCAAGAGTTATTCCAAAGCCAGTTGTTTAGTTTTCATGTATTTGTGTAATTTTGAGGGGCTTTCTTGCTTTTAATATCTATTTTTATTGCACTGTGGTCTGAGAGTATGCTCAGTATGATTTCAATTATATTGAATTTATTCAGATTTGCTTCATGACTGAGCATGTGTTCAGTCAAAATATGTTCCTTGTGCAGATGAGAAGAATGTGTATTCTGTGATTGTTGGGTAAATTGTTCTGTACATGACTATTAGGTATAATTGGTCAAGTGTCAAATGTAATTTCAGAGGTGTTTTTCTGCTAGTTTTCTGCCTTAATAATCTGTCTAAAGTTGTCAGTGGCATTTTGAAGTCTTCCACTATGTATGTAGTTGTCTACATCTTTTCAGAGGCAAAGAAAAACTTGTTTTATGAATGTGGGTGCTTCAATGTTAGGTGCATATGTATTTAGCATAGTTAAGTCTTCTTATTAGATTGTACCCTTTATCATTCTGTAATGTCTTTCTTTGTCCTTCTTAATTTTTATCGGTATAAAGTCTGTTTTATCTATATAAGAATAGTGATGCCTGCTCTTTTTTGTTTTCCATTTGCATGGTAGATCTTTCTCCATGCCTTTACTTTGATCCTGTGGGTATCATGACATGTGAGATAGGACTCTTGAAGACAGCAGATGGTTGTGTCTTGTCTTTTTATCCAGCTTGCCACTCTATGTTATTTAAGTTGGGTGTTTAGCCCTTTTATCTTTGGAGTTGGTATTTATATGGACAGCAGATAGGCTTTTACACAGCTGTTGCTCTGTATTTTCTTGGATTTGCAACTATGCTCTGTAGTGCATGAAGAAGAGACATGATCCCCTCACCTGGTATGTTCTTAGGTCTTGGGGGAATCACTTCAGATCATTGACACTATGCCCACAATTTTTTCTGTTAGACATTCCAGGCCATAGGACTTCCTGTGCAGAGGCCATAGTAGAGGTATCCCACATCTTTTCTGGGTTGGTCCTATGGAGGGAGGCATACCCCATGCCCCCTCCTTTCCATGAACATACACATCTCATCCTTCCCAGTTCTCTGAGGTGCAGACTCTTCTCTTGCTCCATGGCCACAGATCTTGGTTTAGCATTCTTAAGCTGCATGCAGCAGCCCTGGGTTGCCCTGGATCAGCACACAGCTTTGACCTATGAACCCTTGATGTCAGGTTTTTGGTGCCCTGGGGGATCCAAGGTGCTCCCAGGCCACTTGGAATGTAATAAGTTGGAGCAAAACACCTAGGCTAGGCAGGAAACGCCTTGCTGTGCACGTGCTTCTACGAGGCAGCCAGGCTGGGGCCCTGAGAGGGGCTGTTGGGCAGGACGGCCTGCTGAGCATTTGTACCCCAAACCCACTGGAAAGTTGTCCCTGCTTTCTACTGGCCCATCAGTCAGCAAGGACTACAGTTTCTTGGAGGGAGATGAGGAACCCTGGAGGATGGGCACCTGCACCATGCCACACTGGAGCTGCCCTGTGCACAAAGGCTTCTGGTTTCATACCAGCTGAAGTCCTATCTCTGTCTATTCTCCAGCCAGATTCCCATATCAGCTCAAATGTCCATGGGAAATGTGGAGGTCCCTAGAGTCAGGATCCCAGAGGTTCATGGTGAGGTCTGGCAGTTCCCTGGTCCCTTCACTCACCCATTCTCCAGGAACCATTTGGGGCTAGAAACTAGCCCAAGCTTTTGAGTGTTCTGGGCAGGTTCCCAGCTTTATTGCTCTTCAGTCTCAGCATCTATGTCACATCTTCATCCATTCTTGGTGTTTCTTCTATGAAGATATGTCCAAATTTTGTTGGTTCACTTGAAAACTTGTTATCTCAATGGAATTGGCACTTTCTGGTTGTGTCTAGTCAGCTGTCTTGTTCCAATCTCCATATATATTTCAAAAATAACAAACTTCTGTTTAGCTAATGCTTATAAAGAGACAAAAAAAAAAAACTATTCAGTTGCTACTGGACTTCTCTAAGGCTAAAGAATTTTGCTAGCTATACAAGAACACCCTTGAATTGTACAAGTCTGTTTTTTTTAAAAAAACAGAAAACTCAGCTAAGAAAATGCATTCTTATCTATTGAAATTTAATTAAACCAGAAGCTTTTATTTATAGAGCACACTACATAAACTTGGAATTTTTTTCTTCTCTTTCAATGAAAATTAACCACAGTGTGCTGTTTAGGTATAACATTATTAGGCAGGCATACAGGCATTTCAGATACGAGAAATGAAGGGAAAATAATGAGGGGGGGATATCCTAGTATTTATTGAATGTTTATTATTTGGCTGTGACTGTATTAGCTATACATTTTAAACTCAGTTTTCAAGGAACTTCATGAAATATTTGTCAGTTGTTCAAGAAGGAGCTGAAAAATCAGAAATCTTTAGTAACTTGATCAATGTTATATAGCTGTTATGAAGGACAGGATTGTAACTTCAAAATTTGTCTTTCTTGCAACTTCCAAACTATCTTCTATTCACCTGTGTAATGTCAAACAGAATATGGATACACATTACCCTGATTACATAATGTCTTTTTAACAATTATTTGCGTATAAAGTTATAATATCTAAATCAGATTAATCTTTATTCATAATTTCAAAAATATTTCCCATTATCATCATTGGTTTCAATAAATTCAGAAAAATTTTAGATAAAATCAATATCAAAAATATTAATTGTGTATGATTATAGATACTTATTAGTAATTTCTAGGTAAAATTGATTTATTTCCAAGAAATAGATTCAGTTTATATAAAGGAATTTTTGTTGTTGTTGTTGTTGTTTATAGGGAGTCTTGCTATGTTGCCCAGGCTGGAGTGCAGTGGCGTGATCTTGGCTCACTGCAACCTCTGACTCCTGGGTTCAAGCGATTCTCCTGCCTCAGCCTCCCGAGTAGCTGGGATTACAGGCACCCACCACCACGTCCAGCTAATTTCGTATTTTTAGTAGAGATGGAGTTTCGCCATGTTGGTCAGGCTGATCTTGAACTGCTGAGCTCAGGTGATCCACCCACCTTGGCCTGCCAAAGTGCTGGGATTGCAGGCATGAGTCAGTGTGTCTGGCGAAGGAATTCTTTTAAACAAACATTTTATAGGACTAAGAGAACATTCTTATTCTATATTATGTTTGCTTCATAGTATGGTATGTAAGTGAACAAGTATTCACACGTGTGGATAATACTAATTTGACAGGTAGATTAATGTCACTACTGTGTACAGGATATTTTACAAACTGGTTTGTGCCTCTAAAGATAAAAGCAATAAACTCTATCTTCAATAGAGGTTTTTAGAGAAGATATATGGACATATGAATTCATTATGACATATAAAAGTGGATATATTTGTGTTAAAAAATAAGCATATGAAGTACCATGTTTTGTCGGGAGACAGAATTACAACATTATAGCACAGTAAATGTTTAGCTAGTGGAAGGATGGAGAGAAATTCCTCATAAAACCTTTAAGCAAATAGTAAAGATGGGGAAATCATGTTAGTTATAGAATAACATTCAAGTTCTATATAAAGATTTCTATTAAATTCAGCAAGTCTGCATTAAAAATAAAAAGTAAAATAACATATAAAACCAAATCAAAGTGGACTGTTGTACATAAACATCTTTCTCTGTCATTTTCACTTAATATAGTAGCACAATTTTCATATGAAGTTTCAGAAAATTTATTTGAATGTCTTATAACTTTCCAAAATTATAGTATTCTTTAAATTCTTGAATAAACATTTATAGAGATGTATTTAACAAAGCAAGACAATATAATTTTTTAGTGAAATATTTTATTTTGTAGTCCACATGCAACTTATCAAATAATCTGTATAATAAACTTACCTATGATTTATTTGTATAAAAATGTGATTATACTGGGTAAAATGGCATGCTTCTGTAGTCCCAGTTACTCAAGAAGCTGAGATAGGAGGATTGCTTGAGCTCCGGAGTTCAAGGCTGTAATGCTGGATAATCATGCCTGTGAATAGTCACTGCACCCCCACATGGACAACATGGCGAGAACTTGTTTCTAAAAAATAAAACAAACTGATTATAATATTCCCTGAACCTCATTTTAATGCGAAATTGAACAATATACTGTTGTGGATTTTGTTTTTTAATGGAGCATCTGAAAGACAAATATCACATGCTGCCCATGCCCAAATTTGCCCATAGCGTGAATGAAGGATTTGCAGGACATATTGTGAAGTGCAAGCATCAATCTCAATCCACTTTGCTATGTCCTTACTCTGTATCTATAACACTTGGTAAATCGCAGAATATTCTGTTAAAATTATTATTTAAAATAATGGCCTTCATTTGTATGTGTTAAATAAAGGCATCTCTAATAATTTATTCCCAGGATTATTCAATATAATATATGAAAGACAATCATAATCAATAAACCTGATCAACCCAAGTTTAGCTAAATTGGATTTTATTAAATAAACCCATGTTAAATTTATTTTTAAACAAGTTAGTATTTATGGCTTTAAAATGTTCATTTATTTGAAAAATAAAAAGTTCATTTAAGAACAGATGGATTGGGATGTGACAATAAGTTCCCATCATTAGAACATAATTGGTGTAAAAATAAACGAAAAAATTCCAAAATATGTAAGGAAATTCAAGCAGATAACTGAACAGTTTTTAACTAAAATAAAATGGCAATATCATGTTAGCAAACGTTGGCTGTAAGTGAAAAGTACAGATTAAAAATATACATGAAAGGTACCACCTTTATTCTTGATAGCTACTTTTATTTTTATCCTCCAAATTATACCAGAATTTGAAAGACACTTTAACAAAAGAAGGATCTAGAAAACATGATTATATTAACATTTACTCGCTTATTTATCATAGGCCTTTAGAAATGATTGAAAACTGGAAATTCTTTTCTGTAAGATACAAATTAAGGAACTATTCTGTCTTGTGTCGGGTTGTCAGCTCCTTTCTTATTCTGTTGCTGAGAGGAAGTGTGAGAGGAGACAGGGAAATTCTAGGCTGCCCAGAGTCCTGCCAGAATATTATAAGGTCTATTTAATTTCCTTGCCTGTTGCTATTAATCATTTTTATTTACGTTTGTATTTTTACTGGTATAATTATTTTCTAATGGTGTTATAGCTGTATTGCTTCTGGGGCTTTTTTCATGCTGCCTCTTGTTCTTGTAATTCTTCCCTCTTCTTTCTCTGTTTATGAGGTCCTATTTGTTTTTCATGTCCCAACTCTAGCTTTGAGTATCCAGTAATGACTGATTTTTAAATTAATACAGCTTTCTCTCTCTCTGCCTTTCTTTTATCCTTATACTTATAATTTACATACAAATAGAGAGCCATAGGGCAATGTGAGAGTATCTTGGAGAAAATCTCCAGGGTGTAAACTGGTAGACTATTTAATGGAAACGATTCCAGCCCCCACTTACAATCATTCACATTTATAAGATATTTATTGTTTATTTGATAAAAGTTCTTTGTAATTTGAAAATTTATTTTGTATCTTATTTATTTTTACCCATATATATTTAAGGCAGCAGATAATATACTGTAAACCTCCAAATCATATGAGTCATGTCCCATGATTTTCATTTGTTGATCATATTGTAAGTGTACAATATTGGAGAAAGGGAAAGCATAAAATTAAGTAACTAAACATAATGACAATGAAATTTAGGGTATTAATTTTAAAGCAGGATTCAAGACCCAGCTTCTTACTTAACTGTGTGAAATTGAGATGAATATTAAAATATCTAAGCCTCAATTTTCTGAAGAGCAATGACAAGAACTTATAGTCATGCATTGCTTAATGACAGGGACACCTTCTGAGAACTATGTCATTAGGTGATCTCATCATTATGTGAACAACATAGAGTGTACTTACACAAACCTAGATGGTATATCCTACTACACACCTAGGCTGTATGGTATAGTCTATTGCTAACATGTAACTGTATTGAATATTGTAGACAACTGTAAAACATTGGCAACTATTTGTGTATCTAAACAGAGAAAAGGTATGGTAAAAAAA
>NW_012104809.1:3743153-3745858 GCF_000951045.1 Mandrillus leucophaeus
TCCTTATTCTGTAAGCTTTTTTCCAGTTTAATTTTTTTTTTCTTTTTAGTTTTCTTTGTTAAAAACTAAGACATAATTGTACAAATTAGCCTAGGCCTACACAGTGTCAGTATCATGAATATCTCTGTCGTCCACTTTGACATCTTGTCCCATTGGAAGGTCTTCCATAGCAATAACACTCATGGAGCTGTCATCTCCTATGGAAACAAGGCCTTCTTCTGGAATCCTGCCTGAAGGGCTGGCCTGAGGCTGTTCTGCAGTTAACTTTTCTTTTCTAATAAGTGAAAGGGATACAATCTAGAATAACAATAAAAGTATAGTAAATACGTAAAGCATTAACAGTCATTTATTATCATTATCAATATTATTGGGTACTATATATAATTGTACATGTTATACTTTCATAACAGTAGCACAGTAGGTTTCCTTATACAAGCATCACCACAAATATTTGAGTAATGCATTGTACTAGGACATTAAAACAGCTATGATGTCACTAGGTGTTAGGAATTTTTCAGTTTCATTATAATTATTTTCCTGTTTTGAATTTTTTATATTTTAATAGCTTTAGGAATATAAGTGATTTTTGGTTACATGGATAAATTGTATAGTGGTAAAGTCTGAAATTTTAATGTATTCATCACCCAAGTAAGTGTACATTGTTTCCAGTATGTGGTTTTTAAATCCCTCACTTCCCTCTCGCATTCACCTCTTTTGAGTCTCCAATGTTCATTATACCATTCTCTGTACTTTTGCATACCCATAGCTTAGTGCCAACTTAGGAGTGATAGCATTATGATATTTAGTTTTCTGTTTCTGAGTTACTGCTCTTAGAATAATTACCTCCAGTTCCATCCAATTTGGTTCAAAAGATATCATTTTGTTTGTTTTTTACAGCTGAGTAATATGCTGTATTAGTCCATTCTCACACTGCTATGTAGATACTACCTGAAACTGGGTAATTTATAAAGGAAAAAGGTTTAACTGAGTCACAGTTATGCAGCCTTAACAGAAAGCGTGGCTAGGAGGCTTCAGGAAACATATTTATGGAGGAAGGTGAAGGGGAAGCAAGCATGTCTTACATGATGACAGACGAGAGAGAAGAGGAAAGTGTCAGACACTTACCAAACAGCCAGATCTCATTAAAACTCACTACTCACTGACTATCATGAGAACAGCATGGGGGAAACTGACTTCATGAACCAGTTTCCTGCAGGTTCCTCCCTGGACAAGAGGGGATTACAATTCAAGATGAGATTTGGGTGGGAACACAGAACCAACCCATATCATTCTGCCATGGCCCTTCACAAATCTTATGTTCTTGTCACATTTCAAAACTAATCGTGCCTTCCCAACAATCCCACAAAGTCTTAACTCATTCCAGCATTAACTCAAAAGTCCACATCCAAAGTCTCATCGGAGACAAGGCAACTCCCTTCCACTTATGAGCCTGTAAAATCAAAAGCAATTTAGTTACTTCCAAATACAATGGGAGTATAGGCATTGGGTAAATGCTGCCATTCCCAATGGAAGGAATTTGTCAAAACAAAGGGGTTTCAAACCCCAGGCAAGTCCAAAACTTGGCTTGGAAGTCATTAAATATTTTAAAAATATTTTTATATCATTTTGTGCCCTCTCCTTCCAAGTTATTAAATCTTAAGGCTCAAAAATCTTCTTTGACTCCATGTCTCAGATACAGGGCATGCTGATTCAAGGGGTGGGCTCTTGGGAAGTCTTGGGAAGCTACACCCCTGTGGCTTGGGAGGGTACAGCCCCTGCCGCTGCTTTCATGGGCTGGTGTTGAGTGCCTGTGCCTTTTCCAGGTGCAGGATGCAAGCTATTTGTGGATCTACCATTCTGGGGTCTGGAGGACGGTGGCCCTCTTCTCACAGCCCTGCTAGGCAGTGCCCTAGTGGGGACTCTGTATGGTGGCTCCAACCCTACATTTTCCTTCCACACTGCCCTAGCAGAAGTTCTCCGTGAGGGCTTTAGTCTTGCAGAAGACTTCTGCTTGGGCATCCAGGCATTGCGATAGGTCCTTTGAAATCTAGGTGGAGGTCCCCAAATCTCAGCTCTTGTCTTCTATACACCCACAGTCTCAGTACCACATGGAAGCCACCAAGGCTTGTGACTTGCACTTTCTGAAGCAATGATCTAAGCTGTGCCTTGGCCCATTTTAGTCACGGATGGAGCTGGAGCAGCAGGAACACAAGACACCAATTCCCAGGGCTGCACAGAGAAGTGGGACTCTGGGCCCAGCCTGTTAAATGATTTCTCCCTCCTAGGCATCTGGGCCTGTGATGGGAGGGGCTGTTCTGAAGATCTCTGACAGGACTTGGAGGCATTTCTCCCATTATCTTGGCTATTAACATTGGCTTCTTGTTAGTTATGCAAATTTCTGCAGCCAGTTTGAATTTGTCTACGGAAAATAAGATTTTTATTTTCTACCTCATCGTCAGGCTGCAAATTTTCCAAACCTTTATGCTCCATTTCTCTTTTGAACATGAGTTTCTCTTTCAGATCACCACCTCTGCCTGAACTTCATTGTCCGTATCACTATCAGCATTTTTGTCAAAGCCAATCAACAAGTCTTAAGGAAGTTCCAAACTTTCCCACATTTCCCTTCTTCTGAGGCCTTGAAATTTTCCAACATCTGCCTGTTACATTAATTTATTACTGGCAAAAATTTGTGAATTTAGTGTAGC
>NW_012104809.1:3748352-3749824 GCF_000951045.1 Mandrillus leucophaeus
ATTTTATTTTATTTTATTTTATTTTATTTTATTTTATTTTATTTTTTGCAATTTCTGTGAAAGGTATTGAGTTCTTGATTTGATTATCGGCTTGGTCATGGTGCATAGCAGTGCTACTAATTTGTGTACATTAACTGTGTAACCGGAGACATTACTAAATTCATTTATCAAATCAAGGATATTTTGAATAGTCTAAGTTTTCTAGGTTTATGATCATAATATTGGCAAACAGATAGTTTAATTTCCTCTTTTACAATTTAGATTCCCTTTATTTTTCTCTTGTCTGATTGATCTGCCTAAGACTTTCCGTAATATGTTGAATAGAAGTGGTGAAAGTGGGCATCCTTGTCTTTGCTGTAGGTTCTTCATATATAGCTTTTATTATTTTGAGATATGCCTAGATTGTGGAAGGTTGTTTTCATAAAGGGATACTGGATTTTATAAAATATTCTGTGTCTATTGAAATGATCACACAGGTTATGTTTTAAATTCTGTTTATGTGATAAATTGCATTTATTGACTGGCATAAACTAAACCATCCCTGCATCCCTGGAATGAAATACACTGGACCATTGTAAATTATCTTTTTGATGTGATGCTAGATTCAGTTTGCTAGTGTTTTACTGAGGATTTTTCAATTACGTTCATTACGAATATTGTCTGTAGTTTTCTGTTTTTTGTTATGTCCTTTCCTGGCTCTGGCATCAAAATAATGCTGGCTTCATAGAATGTGTTATGGAGAATTTCCTCTGTCTCAATCTTTTGGAGTGGTTTCAGTAGGATTGATACCAATTCTTTTCTGAATGTCTTACAGAATATGGCCATGAATCCATCTGGAATTGGGCTTCTTTTGACAATTTTTTTTATTACTTATTAAATTTAATTGCTTGCTATAGTTCTGTTCATGATATTTATTTCTTCCTTATTCAAGCTGGCATTGTTTTATATTTTCAGGAATTTATCCATTTTCTCCAGATTTTCTAGTTTGTGTGCATAAACGTGTTCACAGTAGTCTCATGTGACCTTCTCTATTTCTGTGGTGTCAGTTTTAATGTCTCGATTTTCCATTTTTAATTGAGCTTATTGGAATTTTCTCTCTCCTTTTTTTGATTAATTTGGTTAACAGTATACCAATTTTGTCTATCTTTTCAAAGAAAATAATTTTATTTCACTGATCTTTTACATTGTGTTTTTGGTTTCAATTTCATTTAGTTCTGTTCTGATCTTTGTATTTCTTTTCTTCTGTTAGCTTTAGATTTGGTTTGTTCTTATCTTTCTAGTTTCTTGAGGTGTGACATTAGGTTGTCAATTTGTGATCTTTCAGACTCTTTGATGCAGGAATTCAGCACTATAACCTTTTCTCTTAGTACTGCTTTTGTTGTATCCCACAGGTTTTTATAAGCTGTATTCCTGTTACCATTCATGTCAAGGAATTTTTTAATTTCCTTTTTTTTTTTTTTTTTTTTTTGAAA
>NW_012104809.1:3751311-3753408 GCF_000951045.1 Mandrillus leucophaeus
TTTTTTGAGACGGCATCTCGCTCTGTCACCAGACTAGAGTGGAGTGGCACGCCCTCAACTCACTGCAACCTCTGCCTCCCAGGATCAAGCAATTCTCCTGTCTCAGCCTCACGAGTACCTGGAAATACAGGCACATGCCACCCAGTTTCAAAGTTGCTTCTATATTTTCAGGTTATCTTTATAATGGTACCTCACTATCCTGGTACCAGTTTTCTGTATTAGTTCATTCTCACACTGCTATATAGATATTACCTGAGACTGGATAATTTATAAAGGAAATAGGCTTAATTCACTCATAGTTATGCAGGTTTAACAGAAAGCATGCCTAGGAGGTCTTAGGAAACTTACAATTATAGCAGAAGGTGAAGGGAAAGCAAGCAGGTCTTACATGGTGTCAGGAGAGAGAGAGAGGAGAGGAAAGTGCCACACACTTATCAAACAACAAGATCTCATGAGAAACCACTCAGTATCATGAGAACAGTATGGAAGAACTGCCCCATGATCCAATTATCTCCCACCATGTTTTTTCTGGGACAACTGGGGACTATAATACAAGATGAGATTTGGGTGGGGACACAGAGCCAAACCATATCACATGCCATAGTGTATATATACCATATTTTCTTTATCTATTTGTTGGTTGATGGGCACTTGGTTTGGTTCCAAATCATTGCAATTGTAATTGTACTGCAATAATTATAAACATGCTAGTGTCTTGTTGATATAATGATTTCTTTTCCTTTGGGTAGATACCTGGTAATGGGATTGATGAATCGAATGGTAGATCTACTATTAGCTATCTGAGAAATCTCCATACTGTTTTCCATAGAGGTTGTACTAATTTACATTTTTACCAGCAGTATATAGCATTCCCTTTTCACCATATCCACAAACAACCTTTATTGTTCTTTGACTTTTTAATAATGGTCACTCTGGGGTAGGGTGGTATCTCACTGTGGTTTTAATTCACATTTCCCAGATGACTGGGATGTTAAGCATTTTTTTTTTTTTTCATTTTTGTTGCCGTTTGTATATCTTCTTTTGAGAAATGTATATTCATGTCATTTGCCCATATTTTTAATGATATTACTGTTTTTCTTGATGGTTTGAGTTCACTGTAGATTCAGGATACTAGTCCTTTGTCAGATGCATAATTTGCAAATATTTTCTTTAATTCTGTGTGTTGTCTGATTACTCTAGTGATTGTTTCTTTTGCTGTGCAGAAGCTTTTTAGTTTAGGCCTCATTTATTAATTTTTGTTTTTGTTGAATTTGCTTTTAGCATCTTAGTCTTAAATTATTTGATTAGGCCGATGTCTAGGAGAGATTTTGTTAGGTTTTCTTCTAGAAATTTTATGATTTTTCAAGTCTTAGATTTAAGTCTTTAATTCATCCTGAGTTTATTTTTATACATGATGAGAGATGTGGATCCACTTTCATTTTTCTACATGTGGTTATCTATTTTTCCAAGCACCATTTATTAAATAGAGTGTTCTTTCCCAGTTCATGTTTTTGTGTGCTTTGTTGAAGATTAGGTGGTTGCAAGCATTTACCTTAGTTGAGGGAGGGTTCTGTATTTTTTCCTGCTGGTCTATGCATATACTTTTATAACAGTACCATGCTGTTTTGGTTACTATAGTCTTGAAGTATATTTTAAAGTCAGGTAATGTGATTCCTCCAGATTTTTTTTTTCTTTTTTGTTTTGCTTAGGGTTGCTTTGGCTATTCAGACTCTCTTTTGGTTCATATAAATTTTCGGATTTTTTTTTCCACTTCTGTAAAAAGTGGTAATGATGTTTTGGTAGGTATCACATTAAATATATAATAGATTGCTTGGGCAATTAGATCATTTTTATGATATAGAATATTTCAATCTTTGAGCACAAGATATATTTCAGAAAAGAATTGGTATCAATCCTACTGAAACCACTCCAAAAGATTGAGACAGAGGAAATTCTCCATAACACATTCTATGAAGCCAGCATTATTTTGATGCCAGAGCCAGGAAAGGACATAACAAAAAACAGAAAACTACAGACAATATTCGTAATGAACATAATTGAAAAATCCTCAGTAAAACACTAGCAAACTGAATCTAG
>NW_012104809.1:3754933-3786755 GCF_000951045.1 Mandrillus leucophaeus
TTTTTGAAACAGAGTCTCATTCTGTCGTCCAGGCTGGAGTGCAAGTGGTGCAATCTCAGCTCACTGCAACCTCTGCCTCCTAGGTTCAAGCGATTCTCCTGCCTCAGCCTCCTGGGTAGCTGGGATTACAGGCATGTGCCACTATGCCTGGCTAAGTTTTGTACTTTTAGTAGAGACAGGGTTTTGCCACATTGAACAGCCTGGTCTTGAGTTCCTGACTTAGGTGATCCGCCACCTCGGCCTCCAAAACTTCTGGAATTACAGGCATGAGCCACCATGGCCCAGCCTAAATTTCTATTTTGATTTTATTGTTAACCCAAACATTATTCAAGAACAGGTTTTTTGAAATTTGCATGTGTTTCTATAGTTTTGAGATTTCCTTTTGGTATAATTTCTAGTTTTATTCCACCGTGGTCTGAAAAGATGTTTGATATAATTCTAATTTCTAAAAATGTATTGAGACTTGTTTTGTGTCCTATCATATGGTCTATTTTGGAGAATATTTAATGCTCTGAAGAGAAGGATGTATATTATGTGACTTTTGGGTAGAATGTTCTATAAATATCTGTTAGGTCTGTTTGCTCTAGAGTGCAGTTTAAATACAGGGTTTCAGGGTTAACTTTCTCCCTTGATGGCATGTCTAGTCATTGTGTTGCTTCCTGTCCTTTTTTTTTTTTAAGGTTTAGTAGCAATTATTTAATAAATCTGGGAGCTCCAGAGTTAGATACATATATATTTAGAATTGTTATGTATTCTTGTTGAATTGATCCTTTCATCATTATATAATGACCCTCTTTTTTTTTTTTAATTTAACTGTTGTTGCTTTAAAATCTATTATATCTGATATAAAAATGGCAACTGCTGCTCACATTTGGTTTTCATTTGCATGGAATTTCTTTTTCCATCACTTTACCTAGAGTATATAAGAATCCCTGTGTCTTAGATGTGTCTCTTGAAAATAGCAGATATTTAGTTTGTGACTTATTAAATCCATTCTGCCAAACTGTATCTTTTACGCAATCAGCTCCATTTTAATTTATGGATCACCATTGTATACGTGATCTTTTTTCAAAAGGTTGTTATGTATCATATAACTGTATTTCTATCTTATATTTTATTGCAAGCATTAAGTCTTATAACTGAAAACATAAACGTAAGTTGCAAAGTTTGTTAAAAGTCAATATAAATTTTCTGTACCAGCATTTTTTCATCTTTGCAGATATGTAAAAATGTTATAATATGCAAATGAGAAAAGACAGCATGAAAAAAAATTACTGATAATTTGTAGATTTTGTTAATAAGTAGCCAACACAAAGAAACAAGCTTTTTCTTTTTTTTTTAAAGGAGCTCCAGAAAGCATTAGTAAAAAAATCAGTGGAAGTTTCAGGCTGGAATTATCCAAACCATTACTAAGGTTTGAGTAGGTGGTTTTCCCCTGACAGTGCTAAGGAGACTGGGCAGTTCAGACTGAGTGGAACTCAACACAGCACAGTAAAGTGGCTATGGCTAGACTGCCTCTCTAGATTCCTCCTCACTAGGCAGAGCATCTCTGAAAGAAAGGCAGCAGCACCAATCAGGGTCTTACAGATAAAACTCCTATCTCCCTGGGCCAGAGCACCTTGGGGAAGGGGCGGCTGTGGGTGCAGCTTCAGCCGACTTAAACGTTCCTGCCTGCTGGCTTTGAAGAGAGCAGAAAATCCTGACAAGGAGGATTCTCCCAGCACAGCGATTGAGCTCTGCTAAGGGACAGACTGCCTCCTCAGGTTAGTTCCTGACCCCTGCACCTCCTCACTGGGAGACACTTCCCAACAGGCATTGGCGGACACTCATACAGGAGAACTCTGGCTGGCATCAGGCCAGTGCCCCTCTGGGATGAAGCTTCCAGAGGAAGGAGCAGGGAACAATCTTTGCTGTTCTGCAGCCTCTGATGGTGATACCTGGTACACAATGTCTGGAGTGGACTTCCAGCAAACTGCAGCAGATCTTCAGAAGAGGGGCCTGACTGTTCAAAGAAACAGAAAACAGTAACAGCAACATCAACAAAAAGGACCCCCACACAAAAACAACATCCAAGACCATCAGCCTCCAAGATCAAAGGCAGATAAATCCATGAAGATGAGGAAAAAAACAGTGCAAAAATCCTGAAAATTCCAAAAACCAGAATGCCTCTTCTCCTCCAAATGATCACAACTCCTCTCCAGCAAGTGCACAAAACTGGATGGAGAATGAGTTTGACAAATTGACAGAAGTAGACTTCAGAAGGTGGGTAATAACAAACTCCTCTGAGCTAAAGGAGCATGTTCTAACCCAGTGCAAGGAAGCTAAGAACTTTGATAAAACGTTATAGGAACTGCTAACTAGAATAACCAGTTTGGAGAAGAATATAAATGACCTGATGGAGCTGAAAAACACAGCAGGAGAACTTCATGAAGCTTATACAAGTATCAACAACTGAATTGATCAAACGGAAGAAAGGATGTCAGAGATTGAAGATCAACTCACTGAAATAAGGTGTGAAGACAACATGAGAGAAAAAAGAATGAAAAATAATGAACAAAGCCTCCAAGAAATATGGAACTCTGTGTAAAGACCAAACCTACAATTGATTGGAGTACCTGAAAGTGATAGGGAGAATGGAACCAAGTTGGAAAACACAATTCAGGATATTATCCAGGAGAACTTTCCCAACCTAGCAAGACAAGCCAACATTCAAATTCAGGAAATAGAGAGAACACCACTAAGATACTCCTTGAAAAGAGGAACCCCAACACACATAATCATCAGATTCTCCAAGGTTTAAATGAAGGAAAAAATGTTAAGAGCAACCAGAAAGGTCAGGTTACCTGCAAAGGGAAGCCTATCAGACTAACAGTGGATCTCTCTGTAGAAACCCTACAAGCTAGAAGAGAGTGGGGGACAATATTCAGCATTCTTAAAGAAAATAATTTTCAACCCAGAATGTCCACATGTTTTGGGAGGGATCCAGTGAAAGGTAACTGAATCATGGGACAAATCATTCCCATGCTGTTCTTGTGATAATGAGTAAGTCTCATGAGATCTGATGGCTTTATAAAGTTGAGTTTCATTGCAGAAGTTCTCTCTTTGCCTGCTTCCATCCATGTAAGACATGACTTGCTCCATCCATGTAAGACATGACTTGCTCCTCCTTGCCTTCTATCATGATTGTGAAGCCTCCCCAGTCATGTGGAACTGTAAGTCCGTTAACCCTTTTTCTTTTGTAAATTGCCCAGTCTCAGGTATGTCTTTATCAGCAGCATAAAAACAAACAAACACACCCTGCTGGTTAGGTTAAGTTCTGGAAGGCCTCTATATAGTTCTCATGGTTGTCTGAAAACTTGCCAAGATCCCCCTTAATTTGTCTTAAATCCTGTAAAGAGACGGGGACCTGGACCTTACTGGGGCCATATTCTCCAGGTATCTGTTGTAGGGGCAGGAATACGATGGAGGCCTAGCTAAACTGAGGATTTCTAGAATGGGGCACGCTAGAAAGATAACATAGATAAGGAGGACAGGATGGACCAAGAGGAGCAGGGCCTGACGGAGCTGGCATACCTGCTGGAGGTACCTCTGGAATTTGTTTCTCTAGTTTCTTGGGGTTGCCTTTTGCAGCCTCTCTTGATATGACCACTAGGAGGGCTGAATCAATCCTGCAGTGTCAGCAAAAGTTTGTAAGTTTCTTCAAGGCACAGAAAGGCTGAAATATGGGACCTCACACCATTTGCCCTCACGTTTACAGAAAAGCTCCAGCTGCAAGATGGTATTAAGATTAATACTCCTTCCTGAGACCAAGCCTGTCCTACCTGCAAAACATAACTTGGCCAAACACTTGTGCAAAAGAATATGAGGTGTTTTCTTTCTCACTGACAGTGATTCAGGATACGCTCCAGGGGAGTGTAGGATGAAGATGATTGGTTACCCATCTGAAAGAGAGGGAAAATGTGTCCTTTAATTCCTTTCTTTCAGCAAAAATTCAGGGTACGTGAGGAAGAGAGAAAAAAAAAAAGGCATCCCCTTTTATTTTCTGTCCTTTTCTTTCTCAAGTTCTGGCGGCACTTGTCAAGGGATCTGTGTTCAGCCCATCACTGGGCCAGCATGCCACAACCTGCTTTTGTCTTGGGTGTTGGTATCTGAATAAAGGGAACCTGAAAAACTTAAAGAAGTAGAAATCCCAGAGCTGCAAAGGGGATGTTATTCTGCCGTCCACAGCTTGGCGGATGGGGTGTGTTAACAGCTCCTTCGGTACCATTGCCCTGCTCCAGCCTGCAGCTCGTGGGCTGGCGGGGCTCCACCGCTGCTCCCATTGCATGGGACAGCCACCCACTTCTGGTGGAGGGCTAAAGGTGTTATTGCCTTTTTCAAACTCACATTCAGTGGGTCCTGAATTCGTGTCCCACATCCAAGCAGGATGAGTATGGAGGAGAGTTTTAGTTAGTGACAGCTCTCAGTGGAAAGAGGACTCAAAAAGGGCAGCCCTCTACCCGAAGTCAAGTAGTCTCTCCTTGTGTGGGTGAGTCCTGGGTTTTTATGGGTTCAGAATGAGGGAGCGCATGCTGATTGGTTTGTGAGTATGCAAAAAAGGCTGAAGAAAGGCACCACTCAAAGATGGACAGGACAGTGTAAAAAACAATTAGAGAATGCTCGGTGTATGTTAAACAGGTGAAGGGTGGGGATCATTCAGAAGAAAGTGCCCCAATCAGGAAGAGAGGTTCTTAATCTGGTCTAGGGATTCATCTGAGACTTGCGATTTGGTTTTCAGGCTTTAAACTGTCTTTGGTTTGAAGGTCAGGTTTCACTGGGGACCCATTCCTGTCTGCCTCCTGCCGCTATCACATATATTTTATTTATTATATATATTTTATTTTATGTGTGTATATATACATATTTTATTAATAGACCATTTTTAGAGCAACCTTTGGTATACAGAAAATTTGATCAGAAAGAAAGTACAGAAAGATCCCATATACTCTGTCTCCTCCCACCCTGTTTTCTGTATTAACATCTTGCAACAGTGTAATACATTGCTATAATTTAGTCAATATTGATACATCATTATTAAGTAATGTCCATAGTTTACATTAAGTTTACTGTTATGTAGAATTTTATGGGTTTTTTCAAATATATCAGGTGAAGTATCCACCATTACAGTGTCATACCGAGAAGCATAACTGCTCTAAAAATTACCTTGTAAAACCATTTTGTCCCTCTCTCCTTTTTCCCCAAACACTGGAAAACACTTATTTTTTTTACTATTTTTGTAGTTTTACCTTTTCTAAATTATTATATAGTGAAATTATGCTGTGTTCAGTTTTTTCAGACTGACTTCTTTCACTTAGCAATATGCATTAATGATTCCTCCAGGACTCTTTGTGGCTCAATAATCCATTTTTCTATTGCTGAATAATATTCTATAATATGCATGTGACACAGTTTATTTATCCATTCAACAACTGATATATATCTCCTAACTTTTGGCACCTAATGAAACTGCTATAAATATTTTTACATGGAGTTTGTGTGTGTGAGGATATAAGTTTTCAACTCATTTGTATAAATACCTAGGCAAAAAAAAAATAGTTGAATTATGTGGTAAAACTATGTTTAGCTTTGTAAGAAATTGAAAAAGTGGCTTCCAAAGTTGCTGCATTATTTTGCATTTCCATCAGCAAATAATGAGAGTTTCTGTTGCTACTCATCCTCACCATTATTTCATTCTGTTAGTATTTTGGTATTTACCCATTCTGGTTTGCATGTAGTAATACCTCTTTGTTATCTTAATATGCATTTTTCTAATCACATGCAACTGTACTTCAAAATGTTTGTAATAAACTGTAGAATTAAAACATAAAAAGAAAAAATATAATTTTATTTCTCAACCTAGGCTTCATCAAGTTTAAGACAATTTTGTAAGCAATGATACCAACTCTTTAGTACATCCCTAAAGAACTGA
Organism: Mandrillus leucophaeus; assembly: GCF_000951045.1. NCBI lineage: Eukaryota > Metazoa > Chordata > Mammalia > Primates > Cercopithecidae > Mandrillus > Mandrillus leucophaeus. The sequence continues at coordinate 3,760,902 of NW_012104809.1, forward strand.
AGGTCCTGAGAATTTAACCATGTCAATGCAGTCTTATAACTTTTAATTTTTTAGAGAAGAGGTTTCACTCTGTCACCCAGGCTGGTGTGCAGTGATGCAATCCTAGCTTACTGCAGCCTCCAACTCCTGGGCTCAAACTATCCTCCCACTTCAGCTTCTTAAGTAGCTGGAATTACAGGCACATGTCACCATGCCAGGCTATTTTTTTGGTTGTTTATAGAGACAGGGAATCACTGTGTTGCCCAGGCTGGTTTCAAATTCCTGAGCCCAAGTGATCCTTCCACTTCTGCCTCCCAAAATATTGTGATTATAGGCATAACCCACTGTACCCAGCCTGTTTTACATTATTAACTAAAAAAATAAAAAATAAAAAAATAAAGAAATTCGATATTCTTTACATAGTAGTTTTTTAATTAGAAAACAAGAAGAAGCCAAAAGGAGTTAAATAATCACTATTTGGTGGATGTCTAATGATTTCTCAATGAAAAATCTCACAAAATTACTATTGTTTGATGAGACAATGACAGGAGCATTGTAATAGTAAATAAAGACTGTCTAGTGATGCTTTCCTGAGCATTTTTCTGCTAAAGCTATGACCAATATTTTCAAAACTTTCATTATAGACAGATAATGTTATTGTTCTTTGGCTTTGCAGCAGTCAACAAGCATATTGTCATCATTATCCCAAGAAACTATCATCTTTGTTTATGACCACTCCACCTTTGTTTTGACTGGACCAGTTCCACCTCTTGATAGCCATCACTTTGATTGTATTTTGTCTTCAGGATTGTACTGATAAAGCTCTATGTTATTTCCTTTTACAGTTCTTCAAAGAATTGCTTCTGGTTCTTGACCATACTTGTTTAAAATTTCCATTAATTCTCTGCTCTTGTCTGGAGTCAATCTGAGCACAATGGTTTTGGTACCTATGTAGTGGACAGTTTGCTCAACTTTAAATTTTCAATCAAAATTATTTAAGCTGAACCAATTGAAATGTCCATGATGGTGGGTATTGTTTCTGTGGTTAATTGATGGTTCTCTTCACCTAGGGCACAAACAAAATTAAGTTTTTTTCTGGCAAATTGATATGGCATGTCTGCTGCTGTGTGCTTCGTTTTCAACATCACATCCTTTCTTAGAATAAGTTATCCATTTGTAAACTGCCGATTTATTTGGGGCATTATCAAAATGTATTGTAAACTTTTCATAAAGAATCTGTGATTTCACTATTCTTCCACCCAAGCTTCAGTATATATTTTATGTTTGTTCTTGCTTCAATTTCAGCAGAATTCATGTTGCTCTGATAGAAGCTCTTTTCAAACTGGTTTCTTATCCTTCTTAGCACCTAAAAATATATCCTATTTAGACATGTTACAACAAGTTAATATGAGTTTATTGTAATGCAAAAAATTAAAGTCTATGCAGCGTTTTCTCAAACCACACATTTTCCATAAATACTTTGAAGAGTCTTCACATGTTGAATATTTTTTCATGTGCTTACTAGTTATCTATATCAACTTGAATTAGGTGTCTGTTCAGATCTGTTATGAGTTGAACTGTTTCCTAACAATTCATATTGTTAGTGGTAGAAGAGATCCAAGTTACCCCAAGTTACTGGTGGCAAATTCATACCTGTCTGCAGCAACTTCAGCCCTTGTCTCCTGAGAAGAAATAGTCTGACTGAGGGGAATAAGCCAGAAAAAGAGATTGAAGCAAGTTCCAAAGCAGGAATGGGAGTTTATTTTAGAAGACCTTAGAACAGGAGCAAAAGGAAAGAACTCATGGAAGAGATCCAAGTGGGCTCCTAAAGGTCAAAGAGAGAAAAATAAGGGGCCTTTAACCTTGATCCTGGGACTATATAGGCTCACCTCTTTCTCATGATTCTTCCCTGAGGATGGATTTTCTGCATGCACAGCGTTCTCCTTACCCTTGGGATTGGACAGCGTATTTAGGGAGTTATATGCATGACCATCTGAGACTTTCTTTTTCCGGTGGAGTGTGCCCGGAAGATCATACTTTGCTATTTTTGTCTCTTAATCTGCATGCTCGTGAAGTTGCTTTTCCCTAGGGCCTATATTCAGTTAACATGTTGATGCTTACAAGTATGCTTTACAGAGTAGAAGTTTTTAACTTCAATGGAGTGAAACTTACTAATTATTATTTTTCATTAATCATGCTTTTGATATTGTGTCTTAAAACACAACAACAAACTTAAGATCACATAGAAATTTTTCTTTGATATCTTCTAGAAATTTTATAAATTTGAGATTTGCATTTTTATCTATTATTCTTTTTAAATTAATGTTTATAATATATGTAAAGTCTATATGTATATATGTGTGCATATATAATGTATATAATATATATTTATATATAAATATATATGAAGTATATGAATATATGAATTTTATATATAAATAATAATGAATTTATATATAATATATATAATTTTATACATATATATCTATATATATATAGAGAGAGAGTACTTGAATGTGTGGTTGTTCAAGCACCAGTTGTTGCAAAAATTATCCTTCCTCCATTTAATAATCTTTGCTCTTTTGTCAAAAATTGCCTATTTTTGTGTTGATTTCTTTCTAGGTTCACTATTTTATTTCATTAATCTATTCATCTATTTTTTAACAAATACCACTGTCTTTATCACTATAGCTTTATAGTAAGTCTTGAAGTTGTATACTGATATTCTTTTGACTTTGTTCTATCTAATATGGTGTTAGCTCTTCTAAGTTGTCGTCCTTACATATAAACTTTAGAATCGGTTTGTTGATATACATGAAGTAAGTTGCTGTAATTTTAATCAAGATTATGCTGAATATGTAAAATAAAGTGGGAATTTGACTATTTTTATTTAGTTCGTTTTCAGTGCTGAGAGTGAAACTCAGCTTCAACATTTTCCAGTAAATGCTTAGATCTTTCTGAAAATTTTGAAATATTAATATTAAAAATTTCTTCTTCTTATAAAACATTTAAAGCAATATTATGGAAACTTGTGATATATTGATTCTTTCTCTAATTTCCTAAAATCATAGACTTCTTCATTCTGTCCAGATGCAAAAGATGTTTTTTTTTCTCTTTAATTTTCTCTAGTTTTCTAGTGCTCAGTTTATGATGAACTCTAAAATGATGAACATTATGACATGCTATCAATCATTATAGGCAAAAATAGTGTCAAGTGCAATTACTTATCAGTAGTCCTCTTATCTATTCTAATTTAGTTTTGACTAATACAGGTAATGAGTCGAGTGCCATTTTTCTTATGCACACATAAAGGAAGAGAAATATGATGTATTACAGAATTACTGAGGTTTGTTTTTGTTTGTTTATTTGTTTATTTTCCGCCCCGAGCACCTTAGGTTTCTTTGTTTAGGTTTAAACCTGATGTCTTCAGAAGATTTTGTTGATTTTTAGAATAATATTAACACAAAAAATAAAAGCATAAGCTACAAACATAGTAAGTCTGCAGGTTCTTTGCTAATATGTATGCTGCAGAAACATACATGTGATAAACTCAAAGGTATTTTTTACCTTCTTAGACTTTTCTTAAACAAAATTAATGGTCTGTATTAAAATCAGTGATTTTCTTATCAGATCCTCAATATGAGTCTCATGTAAATACCAAATAAACTATGTCACTTTGTGTTTAAATTTTTTTTGTATTATTCTCAGCATTAACTAAAATATGCCTTTCAATTCACTTTGAATATGGATCTCAAATGAACAACTTCAATGGTTTGTCTATGGCTCTGAGGAATATAGGTCAGTCCATTTAAACCCTCATAGTATTATACAATTGTGTTTTTAGACACATGTTTTACAACAAAATAGAGTTATTTCATATTAAAATAGAGGTATATTTTAATAGATAATATGTATCTATTACTATATCTTTGAATATATATAAATATGTGTCACAATATTAGAAGTGTGTAGAAAAGATGTGAAAATTTTTACATGGCTAGTTAATTTACTTATTTTCAATTCTTTTTCTTTCTTATAACCACCTACAGAATTAGTCTATATTACTAGATTTAATAAAAACTCTTCAAACTAAAAAATAGACATCACCTAGTCTGTGTTCCAATGTGTATCATTTTTATAGATCATACTGATTTGGTAGAAATATTATAAAATACATCATATGCTTAAATAGTGTATTTTTCCCCTTGACTCTTCTGTACATTTTATTTATCTAATTGTATTGTTTCTAATACTCTGTGACTCTATTTTCTCTGCTTTCCTTTAAAAAGAATCACATACTAATAGGTTGTATTTGCCTCACTGGCTGTGTCATTGAGACTTGTATTAAGTCATCAGTTTCCATTTACTTCAAAGCCTAAACTTTATCACATTATTTTCTTTCATATTTACAGATAAACATTTGTGAATAAGGGTGGCTTTGTTTTCAGTGCATGTAAAATAAATTCTGGAGAGAATGGAATTATAAGCTCTTATTCTATTTTATTACACTTTCAAGAAGTTAGGACTTTATTAAACGTGTGACTTCCATTTGCATCCCTGGAGAAATAAAAGAGTGAAAGTGTTTATTTATCGTGATTTTATTATACATTTATTATGTTCCCAGCAAACTTTGTGCTATAACTAATTAATTAGCAAAAACAAAAATGCTGTGAATTTACATATTCAAATATTTCAGTAAATATTTGAATTGTTTGTTGTCAATAAACCCTGAAAAAACACTGGATGTATTTATGGAGTATTACTTATCATAAGCTTAATACCAGAATAATCCTTTTGCTGATATAAACCTTTTGTTTCTACTGAATATATTAAAGATGCTTTCATTATTATCATGAACTTAAATGTCTAATGCAATTCTTCGTGCTAAAAAAATTAAGAAGAAAAGAAGCAAAATAATATGTATTACAAAGTGTTAATGTCTTAGGAGTAAAAATCATTTTACTCAGAAGAATATTTAGCAACTTTATATGTATAAGCAAGTTTATTTTTAATCTATAGCAATTATGATTAAATTAGATAATTATTTCATTCATTACATAAATATTTATTGAATATCTAATTTGTGTCAGGTACTCTTCCAGACACTGGTGCTATGTTAGTGAACAAAACATACAAAATGTTTTGCTTTCACTCCCTCCCCTCTATAAAACTGGGCTTATATTAGGCAGAATAGGTAGTGAGAGAGGTATGGAAAGAACACAAACCACTGCGTTATGAGGGTGGCAGGTCGGAAGTGCTAGGAGAAGTGACCATGCGAAACACAAGCAAGCTTATAATACCAATGGAAATTGAATCACTTTAAGATGTTAATAAAAAGATTCCACTGGGGCGTTGAAAAACATGTAATATCATCTGACTACAGGTACTGTCCATCATGCAGGGAGTAGCTGCTTGGAAAGACTTGATTAAAACGAGGGATTAAAATACTCTAGAGTTAAGTTTGGGAAACACACTGAAAGCAAATGAAATAAAAAGGTAAAAGTCACAAAGAATTCTTCAGTGTGGTTTTGAATTCAAGCCGTTTGCCTATCCTCAAAAATAAGCACTTTTATATTAAAATGTTGGTGAATGGAAGTACATTTCCATACATGAAGTTAAGATAAAAATCATCATAAGGTATATTTTGTATTATTTATTAGAATACTTTACTTCATGTTATTTTTTTACAATAACCAACCAATACCTGTTAGTATCAAAATATTGATCAGAGTTTTCCTAAACACTGAAATAATATATCAGTAATTGTGCAACTTTAATTTTGTGAAAAATATAACTACATATATTCAGTCTTCCCACCCCCGTTGATCATAACAGAAATTCAATTATTTGAATGCAGAAACTGGACTTTAACCTGAATCAATACATATAAAAGGAAGTCAAATTTTAAACTGTCCCAATCATCTTGAAATCACCTTTTTTATTTTTGTTAAAATAAAAAAATGTAAAAATATACTTATTAAAATATATAATATGATTATTTTTTGTTTTCTTCATGGTTACAATTAGCTTTATGTTTAATTTTTTGCATATTGAATGCAGATTTGGTGGCTGTAAAAGTGTATAAATAAATAGGTCATGGTACCCACACCTATTAATTAAAGCCTGTATTTGGATAAATGCCATAACATTCAATGTAGAATGTATTTTAAAATATTGCATTTTAAAATAAATTAACTATTTTTAACTGATATCCATATTAAAAACATTACAATACAGCACTTTGCATGGAAAACAATAAATTTAACTTTATACAATCTATTTTTCAATGCCATTTTATTTACAACCATAACAATTTTCAAAATTGCTCAGCAGGTTATAGGCATTAATTCTAAGTATATGAGGCTATGTGATAGGTTGGGAAAATAGCACACTATTTTTTTCTCCTATAAATACATTCTTTTATTCTTCCAGATGATCAACCAACAGCTGCTGATCGCTTCAGCTGCCCTGTATTTTGGTTGATAAATAAAGCATTCTTTTGATTTTAAAATCTGCTCTTATTATGCATATACCAATAAATCAAAAAATAAAACTTTTTAAAAGTCTCTTCTTTTGGACTTAAATTGGCTTGGGAAAAAAATGTATACATATGTCTTAAGCATTCTGAGAATTGTGGCAATAAGAAAGATATTTTACTCTCTTTTTTACAATTTGCTTCACATTTAAATAAAATATGCATCAGCATTGTAATTATTATAATTGCCTCATTAATATCATTATTTTATTGGAAGGGGAAATGAATGAATAACTTGCCCACATACCACAAGTACTATTAAATAGACATTCTTATTATGTAATTATCATAAAAAATCTGCTTTTCATTTTAAATCTGAAGTTTATTATTATCAGCTGAACACTTGCAAAGGCTAAAGCACTGAACTCTTCTGGATCCAGTGTGTCTGTTGCTATTGTCTCTTTACGTGTTTGTATTTTTTTGTTTTGTTTTGTTTTTTGATTACTACAAAATCTTGATCAAATCTTTATTGAGCTATTGATTACTACAATATCTCGATCAAATCTTTATTGAGCTATGCAGATAAAAAATGGAGTTCCTTATTAGAACTTTGAAAATATATGAAATTGAATATTTGTAAAAATGATATAATCTTCTCATCTCTAACTACTTGTTTTGTTATTACAATGTTTTTATTTATTGCCTTTTCAGTAAATAATAATGCATTAATAATAGAACCACTTAAATTTTGCAACCATTTCATTGTAGTTTTTCTTAGTATATGAAAAATGTTTTCTCATTATATTAACAATTCTGTGCATTCTATATCAACATTTTTGACCTTATGACAAACTAATACTTTATCTTTTGAAATTTATTAAAAAATATACAGGAAATTTTAATTTTTCATTTCAAATATAGGTTCGTAAGAAATAAAGTTTACTTGAACAAAATTGGAATGAACAAATATCTTACAATTTGTTGGGTGTTACATATAGATTCTTAATACACTAAATTACTTTCTAAAAAATCCTTTCAGTATGTTTTATAAATGTATATTATACAGCAGATGATTTATTTGGGTGCCATGTTTCCATCATTAGTCAGATACTGCAAGAACATATTCTTCTTCCCAATGAAGTAGGGTTTATAAACTCAAAGGCTAACATAGTATTGCTTATTAAATACGTTTTAAAGAGGGAACAAATGTGAAAATTGCATGCATATCAATATTGTTTCATTTAATATAGATTTTATTATAGTTGTTTTTTCAGTAAAACCCCATCATCAAACATAAATTTACTTTATAATAAGTCACTAAAAGAACTTTCATCTGTATCAGTGTTTCTCAGGTTTGGTTTAGTTTTGTTCACTTTGTCTATAATTTATTTGGGATTTGTATTCTCTTCTCTGTGGTATCTAATGAAAAAAACTATATGATTTTAAAACATGCATATTTAAAATAGATTGTGCGAGTGTGGTTATATATACATCAGCTTTTGTGAGAGAGACACAAATTATTCATATTTCCAGGAATGTAATATATTGTTTTACATATATATTTAAATCCTAGGCATAAAACTGTGTTGCATCACTACACTTTATCTGTCATGAGCATTATTTTTCTGGACTCCTTCTCATTTTGTCATGCTCCTTTTAATAATGCAAGTCTGACCATTAGTCATTTCATTTTTATGACTAACATCTTTGCATTAGGGATAGATATATGATCTGGCAAGTATTAGGAATATACAGTAAGAGTTTTGCTGGGATTATTGGAATAGAGGCAAACCGTTCATGTTGGGTCTAAATATGGAGCCTAAACTTGTGAGAAGCTGCCATCTGAAAGCCACATAAAAGGTAGAAGAGCTAAGGGAAGACAATAAAATGATGTTTTGTTTTGTTTTGTTTTGTTTTTTGCAACGGAGTCTTCCTCTGTCACCCAGGCTGGAGTGCAGTGGTGCTAAGTTAGCCACTGCAAGCTCCTCCTCCCGGGTTCACGCCGTTCTCCTACCTCAGCCTCCTGAGTAGCTGGGACTACAGGCGCTCGCCACCGCGCTCGGCTAATTCTTTGTATTTTAAGTAGAGATGGGATTTCACCGTGTTAGCCAGGATGGTCTCCATCTCCTGACCTCGTGATCTGCCCGCCTCAGCCTCCCAAAGTGCTAGGATTAGAGGCGTGAGTCACCGCCCCCGGCCAAAATGATGATTTTTTAAGCTACTAAACGCGGTTATACTAACTGAAGCCTGTAATTATGAGGCAGTGCATTTCTTTTCACTTTATCTGTTTGAATTGATTTGCAAGTGAGAGTCACTTAATTGATGCTGTAAAGTTAGCCATAAAAGAAAACAAACAAAACTAAAAAACATGACAAACTACAGTTGTTGAGTGTGGGTTAATGGCTATCAATATATTTCTCTAAATAAAGATAATTTTCTAAATAAATGACACAGTTTAAATATGTATTTACTCTTTCGAAAGTATTTATTCAGTCCCAATGTCGGCTAATCAGCTAACAAAACAGGTAAAATCTCAGACTGCAGGAGCTTGGTTTCCTTTAGGTCAATTTAGTGCCAAATGTTTTCCTTTTTTTCCCCTCTTCAGTCTTTTACATACTCATTAACAAATAGATCTTAGGGGAATATAAGACATGTGAAAATTGCGATCTATTTGTTAAGAAGACCCAAAGACTCATTTACATGATGAGGGTTTACTTGGGGAGGTGCAATTATTGTGCCCCCAGCTCAGGGTTATCTCTAATATTGATTCATGACAACTTTCTCCACTAGAAACTCCTAATTTGGGTTTGAGGTATTGCTTTTCTTAGAGTCTGATCCAGTCTTGTCTTCTAGGGCAGAGTCACATATCTAATTGTCTACTAGATATCTCCAGCTGAGACAGGACAATAGGGTCTGGAGGCAGAGAACATAAGGCCAATTCACGCTGACTTCCTAGAACTAAATCAAATGGAAACACTTCAGCTATGACAGAAAATGTCCTCTCCATCTACATGTGACGTACACCAAGTAAATGACTTTCTAACTTTACTTTATCCTCTTCACTTACATAGCGCGTACACTAAGTAACCAATGGAAATCTCTAAAGGTATTTAAACCCCAGAGAATTCTGTAACCTGACTCCTGAGGCCCTATGCTCACGCCAGCTCCCACCCTGTGGAGTGTACTTTACTTTTCAAGAAATCTCTGTTTTTGTTGCTTCATTCTTTCCTTGCTTTGTTTTTGCGTTAGGTCCAATTCCTTGTTCAAGATGCCAAGAACGTGGACGACCTCCACCGGTAACACAGCTAAATGTTTCGTAAACATCTAACCAAAGTTCTAACATTTTCTTTTCACATGCAGTCAAAACTTTCATCTATTAGGAGGGATGAAGAGAGTGCATCGAAACCCTGCTATATTGCTTGAAAGTCTAAATTGCTAAGGCAGCATCTAGTAGGAAAAATTAAAGAAAAAAAATAAGGACAGAAGTACAGGGCTGTTGAAGTTGGGATGCACCCATTTATAACTGTTCCTCTTCCATCACGTGAAATACTATTCTAGGGACACTGGATGAAATTTATAGTTTAATTTTTATTGCGAGAAGAATTATATTCAGAATGCAATCCGCAGGGTGATTACTATAGGTATCAATTGTCACCGGTTTCTTGTATTGGTTAGTTTTCCATATAGGTTTTAAACATAGTAATGTTTTTCCCATCTTCAAATTAGGAATAGGGATCCAGAAAAGTAGAAAATAAAAATCGTTGCATTTGGTGGATCAGTAGAAATAGTCTTCGATATTTCTTCTTATAGCAGTTCTATGAAAATAGCATTAAAAGTGAACACAGCAGCCCTAAAATAAACTTAGCAGATGACCTTCTGGATTGGATTTTATGGTATCTTGTGTGGATTGTTGCCTCTGAAAGTATAATGAGAGAGCCAGAAAGAGAAATAATCTCTTTCATATTTGTTATCAAAATTAAGCATATTGTAACTATCCCCCAATCTTCTTCCGATTTAACAAAAATAAAAATATGAGGTTAGTTGAGGCAAGTCAGATGAGAAGCAGAGCTTTCCTATTCTGCTTATTCCCTTTTCAACTACAAAATTTATTTATTTTTTTCCTTCCTTTCTTTCCTTTTTTTTTTAAACAGCATTGAAATACTGAGAGAAGGAAGTTTAAAAAGATCAGCTAAGAAGACTAAAACAAATGTTTGCACTGTTAATGATTTTTTTTTCACTTTTATAAATTTAAAACTTTCTACCTATATGACAGATTTATTATTTTTGCAAATGTGAATTACATGTAAAAGCAAACTAGGCAATTTGAGAATTAACATGAATGGAGACATAGAGTGCTAATTGTAAGGAAATTATGATTTTTCCATTAGCTTATGTGAACAACAAAATGAAAACAATAAACACAGTCAAAAACTACTTTAAATATATTGAAATCCTAGTAATCTTAAAATGATAACGACAGGAATATTTTGAAAATTGGTTTTGGCATAAAGTAGCACTGATATTTGGTTTTATTTTAGTAAATGGATTTTAATTCTCTAATGCGAAGCAAAATGCACAATGTGGTTACTAAAGAGATATGAGAATAAGTTTTTTCTCTAAAACCTTCCAGTTTGTTTGAGCCAGTATCCCCCCAAAATTCTACTTTCAACTGCCTTAGCATTGCCATCTCTAAATTCAAAGTTAAAACAGCAAAAATATTATATTTATATTTTCTCATTATTTCAAGCCCTGTCATATCACTTATGGCATATTACTTAATGATAAATAGTATCATAAGTGAAATTGCATGCTATAAAATATCATAATAGAATAAATAAAACAGAGAACTCGGTGGGTTCATTTTATTTTCCTTGATCCATTAACCAAGCATTGCTATTATCTTCAGTGGCAGAAATGGCTGATGACAAAAGGCTTGCATTTTCTGCTGCTGAGCTGAAAACACAGATTAAGAAACAGGCAGGATTTTTAATAATTTTATTTTGAAATGTGTAGATAATCATTCGGCTTTTTTCAGGGGTGATTAGAGCTATTTGACATCAAGCAAGGTAAAAAAAATAAAAGAAAAACATGTAATTTACTTTTCAATATAAAAGCTAAAGGAAGCCTCAAAAAATGATTAAATCTTGTCTTCTTTCTCCTACCTGGGCTAAACCTAAAAATGGCAAAGAGATGAATCAAGGTCTGAGGTGAAAGTCAAGTTAGTATTTTTCAATGAGTCAATCATTCTTTGACTCATTCACCAATTCACCCACTCCACAAATGCTAATTGAGTGGTTTCCAAGTGCCAGGTCCTGGAGATGCAGGTATCATTTTTCTAAATCCTCACCTTCAAGAAATCAGTAGGGGGTGAGGCCAAGCTGTGAGATGGGAAAAAATACAGTAAACAAATACTGGAATGATGTAAAGTCTTTAACTAGAAAAAGAGCAAGAAAAATACGACATATCAAAGAAGGATGTATTAATGCCCTAAGAAGAAAGAAGCAACTGTGTTGAGATGGCATAATGCTAGGTAATGGATGGTCACAGACAGTCTGAACAGACAGGGAAGAGGAATGTAGAATTAATCCTGAGGTCACTCTGAGGCTACTGAAAGCCTTTAAACATGGAAGTGATAGGTTAAGATTTGCATCTTAGAAATATTTTCATATCAATAAGGCAGAATGCCAGGATAAATAAAAAAAAGAAGACCACATATAGCCTTCTACTGGTGAGAAATTATGTCCTGAAATAAGAATTGGGAACAGCGGGAATGCAACACAGTCTTTACTGGATACGGTAAAGTACTTTCAACAAATACTCTGCTTAAAACCATGTGTCTTGCTTTCATTTCTCTTTCAGAAACTTTATCCCACATCTTTGGGTTGGAATATCAACTAATAGAGAATTAGCATTTTAGCTTTCTTAAAGCGGATCTTTGAATATACCCAACAATTATTCAATAAACCTTCATCCTTTCATTTTTTAATTCTAGCAATCCACTTTTCCACATTACTTTCTAATATTATAGTAATAAAAGTCTCTTCATTGAACACTGGCAAACCTTTGAGATGAAAGTCTACAAGTTTTTACCCTCAGTGCCAAGCACAGGGCCTTGCACTTACAAAGTTTCTAATAAATATTAAATTTAGATATGTATGAATTATTTAGCAAATGCTATCAAGTTACTTAGAGGGACTCTTTCCTCAACAACTTGGTAATAAGAGAGGTAAAGTGGGATTCTAGGATTAATGTCAATAAGATATTAAAAAATTACATTAAAATGACAGAAAAAAATACGTATAGATGACTAAGACTAGATTGTATCCTGAGTGAATTTATTTTTTTATCTGGCAGTATTTATTTTCTGGAAATTATTCTTCTCACAAGATACAAAATAGGTATGAGACTAAATTAAATATTAGACAGATTAAACAATTTCTATGTTTAATAGAAATTCTATAACACTTCAGTTATAAGTGACAAAGATTCAATTAAAAATCACTTAAGCCAAAAGAAAGAAAAAGAGAGAGAGAGGGAGGTAGACAGGAAGGAAGGAAGGAAGGAAGGAAGGAAGGAAGGAAGGAAGGAAGGAAGGAAGTTAATAGTTAATCTTTTCTTGCTTATTCTTGAAAATAAGATAAATAAATCAGAGCTAAATTTCAACATATACAGATTATCATGATCAATTTTCCTGAGTTTTGATGTTTCTCTACTATTCACTTAAAAAATTTCTTGTTTCAGCCAGGCAAGACATAACTACACCAAATTAGCTATATCACTTCACTCTGTTCTCCACAAAATGATGTCAATTGCAATCATAAAGTATAATAAAAAGGAATAAAAATAGCTTTCATCACTAAAAATTGCAATTCAAGTCTCCTGTACAAAATATCAACAGCTAGATGACATTCATGACAAAAATCCATCGGTAAGGTATGTGGACTAAGTCAGCAGTTTGAATTATTTATCTTGGCTTTTTTCATTTTCCTAGGTAAAGCTCATTTATCCAGAAACTTGTACATAGTTAATATAAGAATAATATTCAACATTTTATTGATTGGATGTAATTCTATAAATCCATAAAGTTTATTCAGATACATAAACTATATGTTTATATATTTTATATATATATACACACACATACAAAGTTTATATAAAAGTATATCTATTCATATATATAATAAATTTGAGGCTTTACCAAATTTATAATGCAATATTATATAGGGGATAATATTCCTATACTTATTTTGCCAAAACATAATTTTAATGAATGCATAGTACACCAGTATGTAAATACACCATAATTTGTAACTAATTTCAAAGTTTTGAAAGATTTGGTAATTTTAAATTTATCCTATTTTTAACTAATGCTTCAATTATCAAGTTTATTCATACATCTTTAGAATTTTCTAAACACTTCTTGAGGATAATTCTTAAAAGGGGATTTAAATATATATGTATAGACGTGTGTGTATATGTTACATATATACACATACATATATGCACATAATAATAATATTTGCACATCTTTCTAAATTATTCTTCAGAAAACTTGCTGTACTTTATAATCCCACCAGCAATTTATGGACTCTTTCTGTACATTTGCAATAATGTACATATTCATTTAGAAAGGTCTTGTATATATGTAAATCTTAATTTTCTTTGTTTTAGTGAATATAAGAATTTTAAATATATTTCCATTGGATGTTGTATTGCTTCTTTTATTATAATATAATGATGAAAAACAAAATATCTTTCTGTTTTTCATTTTATAGATTTTGGGGAAACACAGAAATCGAAAGAACTCAAATTAATAATTATATCCAGCTAACACAATGAGAGCATAATGTAAGGCTAAAATGGAGAATATGCATCACTTTTATAGGGCAAGGTGGGCAGTAAAATTCTAATTGCACAATGAGATGGAAAAATATGAGTGAGGAAGAGAGAAGTGATTCATACTAAAGTTCTTGTCTTATTTGGAAGCATACAGTTGATATTGACTCACATGAAAATAAATATAATTGTCATAATAATAAATATGGAACAAAATAAAAGAATAAAAATTGTTTATCGAATCAAAGCTTGAATGTTAAAATGATTGCAACAAAAACTTAGTAGGTAGAAAACTTAATGAAGATGCACAATTAAGTCTAATCATACGAAGAGTGACAGAAAATATTAATATGTTAAATTTCCCTGAAAAATAGCAGAGAATCTCAGATGGGGCAAAACAAGCAATCTTTTCAACAATACCAAAACCAAAGTCATCCAAGTTGTATGTAATGTGCAAGAAACAGATTTTATTATGTAAATGAATTGGTTAATTTTTGGAGAGATGATAAATTACCTAAATTGACTCAAATAGAGGAAGAATATTTGGTCATGTCAATACACAGTACATTTTAAACTTAATAAGATATCTCCTTAAAGGATGCCATATTTATAATTATCTATTATTAAGTTCTCTAGTCATTTAAGAAAGAAATAATCTGATATTCTATAAACTGGGAACATTAAAAAAATGAACATCTTGTCAAAGTCAGTGAGTCAAGTAAAATCGTTACACTGAAACTGTGAAAGTATTAAGTAAAGGCATTCACGTAGACTTACATACATTGTAGACCCATCTCACAACGATAAACATAAAAATCTTAAATAAAAGTTAAAAAATTAGACAACCTAAAATGATATATATATCTTTTCGTATGATTAGTTTTATTTGATCATTTTTTGTTAAAATAATGACTTTATATATATATGTATATATATAAGGGTATAACTAAAATCTACTAACTTAACTGGAAACACATTTATACAATCAATTTACTTAACAGATAAAAGAGGTAAATGCCTTTAAATAGACATTGTACAGTATTTTAGGAAAATTAACAGTTACTACGAAAGTAAATTCTACTACAATAGAGAAAGAAAGAATCTTTCATCAACTGATAAAAGTCATTTACCATTGCCTAACAGTCAATATCATCTTGTAAAATAAACCCTGGAAAGCCAAAATGCCTGTTATTTTTACTCTTCAAGATTGTAGTTGATGTTCTAGTCATCGCAATAAGACGAGAAAAAAACAAAAGAGTAAGGGGTGGGGTCTATCGTTATTAGAAACAAAACGACACATCTGATATTATTTACCAAAGCTTTAAAATAATAGAATTTTAATATTCACCTTTAAACAATTAGAATTTTAAAGAGCCAAATTTTCTAACTTAAAACTTTAAATAAAAACTATTATCCCTTTGGGAAAAAAAATTTAATTATTAAGTTTAAAATACTCCATTACACCACACACAGAAATAAGTTCAAATGGATTTTATATATATACATATATTGGGGAAAATTATAAACTACATTGGTGAAACGAGGTCCTTCCAATGCAAGACACAAATTACAGATATTATAAAGAACAGAAATTGCCAGATTCTACTATTTCATGTTACACTATATAAAGATAAAATGTTCATGACTGTTTAGGAAACATCTTTGAAACATATAAAATGGGTTAACACATAATATCCACTACAGCAAGAGTTTCTATAATGAATTATACTTTCAGTATATACAATTTTAGGTAATAAATTAAGCTGGGTCTGTGATAATTATGTAGAAAACAAAGATATATATGTCCAATTAACTTTTGACAAAAGTTTCAATTTCATCAGTAGTCAAGGAAACTAAGATCAATGAGATTTCTTCTCCCCTTATACCCTAGAATGTCATTTTTTAAAAAATTAAAATTCAGTGCTAATAATGTTGTTAGGAGACTTGTACACTTCAAAACTGTTAATGTATTTTTGCATGGCAAGGTTTGAAAATGATTTGATAGAATTATCAAAACTTTAAATGCACAAAACATTTAACTAGCATATCCTTTCCAGTTGTCCATTTGTTAGGATGTATGCATAAACAGTCATATACGAGTGTATATTGTATTAATATTTAAGACAAAACTTAAGGACAACTCAAATGTGTATCGATTTAAGTAAACACATTTTAGTATATCTACATTATGAAATTACAAAGAGAAAAAATGTAGAATATATATAAACAAATAAATATAAGTATATTTTATATGTTTCTGGCCTCTGCAAAATCTTGAAAATATCTTAAATCATATTCAAGAAGCAATGTATATATTAATGTAAAACATTGCATATATAATACTATGCACATGTGTACACGTAGGAAAGTTGTGGGAAATATTACTGTTTAACGTCTGCTAATGGATAGTTTGGGAAAATAAAGAGATATTTAAGACACCTACTCTCTACTAGTTTCATCTGCAGGCATGACACAAAATATAAATTGCAAAAATATGTCTACTGTTAAGGGTAAAAGTTACAGTTATCATCACATTCATCATAAACAGAGAATCAAAACTGCCATCTTGATAATTCAGTGTGAATTGCATTAGTTCATATAGATTATTTTGATAAGAAAAATATTTGGAGAAATTTAATGCAATCACTTTATAAAAGAAATTCCATCTAAGGTAGGTTCTTCTTCTGCAAAATAACTATATATATGTATATTATTTTTTGCCAAATAATGTGTATATATTTTGAAAAAAATATAACTTTGCGCTTTATTCATCTATTAAAATTTCTTGTTAGCATATCAGGTAAAAATAAAATACCATGCAATAAATCTATGACATAAAATATTCCAGTGACTTATTGGATTGTTAAAATGTTCCAGTGACTTACCTAGATTGTTAAAAGAGTCAATTTTAAGAATTATGAAGACAGAATGAGATTTTATACACATAAGGAAAAGTAGCCATTTTTATCACAGTGTTTATCAAAATAGTAACATATATTTTTTTCCTTTTCTGCATTCAAGGATAACTTAATAAGAATCATTTGATGATGTAGTAGAATTTAAATACAAAGTTTTCAATATCACTTAGTTAACAATATTTAGAGTATTGATAAAATATGTGAAAATTTAGCATTCTTTTTGTTAGTGTTTCGCATATATTCATTGACTGTCTCAGTTCTCACAAAAACCTATTTTCTATTGTAAAGGTGTGGAAAAAGAGGGCAGAGAGCAGTAAAGTTACTAAATTAATAGAATTACACAAACAAATGTGTGTTGGGGAAGGTATATTTTACATATGTAAAAACCAGATAGAGATAAAGCAAATATTGAAAAATCTAAAATTAATAGTAGTTGTACATAACAAACACATGGTTTGGGTCCAATATGCATTAGCTCATTTTTAACTTTTGGTCAATTAAAGATTAATTTATGAATTCTTCTTTTCAATAGGCTATGCTATTTTTCTAAATTATTTTCCAAATTTGAAGAAAACTAATAAATATACAAAAGTTAGTTTTTATTAGTAGATAAATAATTTATACATGTATTATTAACTACTATTTTAAGTTTAAAGTAAATTAGGATTAAGAAAAATATATACATCTTATAAGTATACATACATTATTTATTTGCTGTATCCCAAATATGTTTAAGAATGCATAAATATCATAGAAATGGCATTTCAGTAGTAAGTGAAGGTGTCTTACTTATCAGAATTCAAATGAGAACTATGCTTAAGTTTGTACAAGCTTATCAAGATTTAAGTAAAAATCAAACATTGTCATTACTTTTTACCATCCCTTAAATATGTTAACATAAATCATATTATGCATTTACTCTTCAAACTTTGGATATGGAACAAAGAATCCCTTTCCTCCCTATTTTAGACTGCTGACATATAATTTCGTATTCAAAATTTTGCAAAAAATTCAGTCCAAAATGCCCCTCTACCATTTCTAGTATGAATTTATTTATGGTGGGGTTCACACTTAGACATTACAAAGCAGTTTGAGAGTAGAAACTTCTTGATTATTATATATTCTAACCTTTTACATTCATCCCATCCAAAAATTCATCTTTGATCATTTATAGCCTTAAGTCCTCCAAAAACCTTTAATTTAATTTCATAGACATAAAAATCACCTTTATCGCAAACTCATATTTTATAGGTTTACATAATATTTAATTGGGTTATTCTCTCTCTCTCTCTCTCTCTCTCTCTTTTTTTGAAATAGAGTCTTGCTCTTGTCACCCAGGCTGGAGTGCAATGGCATGATCTCAGCTCACTGCAAACTCCACCTCCCAGGTTCAGGTGATTCTTCTGTCTCAGCCTCCCAAGTACCTTGGATTACAGGCACCCACCCTCACGCCTGGTTAATTTTTGTATTTTTAATAGAGACAGGGTTTCACCATGTTGGCCAGGCTGGTCTCAAACTCCTGACCTTGTGATCTGCCTGCCTCAGCCTCCCAAAGTGCTGGCGTTACCGATGTGAGCCATAATTGGGTTATTTTATCACAATAACAGTGTAAGTGGCATAAAGAGATTTGAGAATACAAATCTTACTCTGTGAGCATGGGACTAGTCTTCTGTCAAAGAGAGTTTTCTCTGCTATAAGCATTTCCAAGGAGAATGGAGACCTTGAGCATTAGTTGGTTAAGTAAAAGCTAGTTCATACACCTTCTTTCTCTCTGTCTCTCTAGTTTTCTTTTTCTTTCTTTCTTTCTTTTTTTTTTTTTTTTCCAATTAATGCCTGAGAAAATAAGAGTGTACATTTGACTTGGGCTATACAAGTAAATGTGATGTAACTTTAATGAAAAAAAATAAATGTTTACTCTGAAAACTTCTCATGAAGACCAAAGCTTTTTGGCCACTGCCAGTCTTGAAGCAGTTACTACAGAATGCCAAATATTAAATGTAGTTGAACTGATATCCATCTACTGAGCATATAATATTTTCTAGTAAGATGAAACACCATGACATGTATATGGAGCTAGGTTTATACATTCAGTTATTTTTGTGTTTATCCTTATTCATAAACAAAGCAATAGACTTTGGGAAATAGCAAGATACATTGAGAACGCCTTTGATATATACTTTCAAAAATTTTAGTTTTAATTGACAAATAAAAATTGTATTTATTTATTGTGCACATTTTGATATTTCCTAAAGGAATTGCAAAAAAAAAAAAAAACCACTTGTAAATACATTTTATATTTATATTGGTCCAATTACAGAGAAGCAAATATTGCCTAAAAGTATGTAACAACCTAATAAAGAAAAAAATACATATGAAGCAAAAGTTATTTTTATCACATCATTTTTTCATAATAATTACTTGAATTTTTGATGACTTCAAAACTCAAAAATCATATTATTTTCATACGTATATTTGCATATTTGATTTTGAGAAACAAAGATAAAATGTCATTACATCGCCTGGTGTTACGTTAATCTTTCATAATATCAAAATTTCTCTATTAGCAAATGCAGTTTAAACCTGCTCAAATTTGGGGAACTCGATGACTATGAGTGTTCTTAATTTGTTTAAAGAGAATAAAAACTATTAGCTATATCTGATAGGATTTTCTTTGAGAAGATAAATGATTTAAAGAAAAAGTTATATTAAAAAACTAAATTTGTTATGAAAAAACATCATGTAGTTTTGAGGTAAGTACTCAAATAAATCCTTTAGAGTTTCAGGAATTACTGTTTCTTTCAATTGCTAACATATCTCCAATATATAGATAATTCTCGTTTCTTTGTACTAGTGCTTAGCATTTTCTTTCACAAAAGTAATATTTTTTGCATTTAGGAAGTTTTGACAAAAGACCAGTAATCTTACATGATTAAAGTTGAAAAAGCCAGTGTATTTTGGATTTGGGTTCCCAGCAGTAGAATGCTCATTCTAGGGAAGGAGAGGCATTAGCTACATCCAGTGTCCAAAGGCAGCAATGACAATATGACTCCATAGAAAGCCTGGTATATAGTTTGGTTTCATTCTGGATGTTAGCACCATGATTGCTAGCAATTTTCTGAGTGTAATTCACCAGACTTACTGATCATTTTCATAGCTATTCCTTTCTTGGCTTAAAAATTACTTTTAAACTAATAATACTTCCTGATGCACAATTTGTGTTTGATGATTATAAATGCCTTCATAGTATAGAAAGAAAAAAAGTGTTCCTAGAGGTTAGATAATTTGGTATCGAGTCCAAAGTGCATTATTAACTTGACCCATGACCTTGGGAAGAACCCTGGTCTCTCTTTTTTTTTTTTTAATAATATGTGAAGAAAAAAAAATTGCCTAGAATACATCACTGATGAGTATGCTTCCTCATTAGCTTGACAATTTTCAGTGCAACTTTAAAATGTATACTACCAATCTTAGTTTATACTCTGTAGTCTCCTGAGAAAATGGCAGGTAACTTTTAAAAAGGAAAATGAAATTTATTGTAAGAAATAAAAAAAAACGAAAGACTTATTACAGTAAGTTATTTTTTAAAAAGGTCTGGCGTGAGAAGAGTAGAGGGAGGGAGGGAGAAGTAAAGAGAAGGGGGCAGTAGAGGTTCCCTCATACATTAGTATGGCTACCCTCAGGATACCTAAACATCACAGCTTTGCATTCCAGCTGTAATAATAGAGGCTAGTTTGGAAATTTACATGAAATTAATTTTTCTGTCTGTAGTGCCCTAAATCAGTCATCTGGCCGTCTAAAATGGGTCATTTACTATCATGACAACAAAAGCCACAATTTTTTTTTTTTTTTTTGCTATTCTGATACTAGCACATGTATAATCAAAAGTTATTGATATCTTCCTCTTGTTTTTTCCCACAGTGCAACGTGCATGAAATGACATAAAGTTACAGGTAAAAAATAACACAAAGTTTTGAGAAAATATATCTATTTCAAAAATCTCGCACCTAGGTTTGGTTAGCCTAGGAGCAATGACACTTTGGACCAACAGAGAGATTTTACAGTAACAGAGAGAGCAAGAACTAGAAAGCACCCTGTCTTCTCTGTACATTCAGGGCAGAATCGGGGAATACTGAGTGAATAATGCACAGAATGAAATTTTAACATTCCAGTTCCAGTTTTTCTCCTACCTCTCTCTGTGACTTTGGAAAAGTCATTTTTCCTCTGTGAGTGTCTGCCTTTCCAATTGTGAAATGAGAATGGTGATAATGTCTATTTCTAATGCCTGTGTTTACTTTGTAACTGAAGGGGTATAATGCAAGGGAACACATTTTTGAACTCTACTGTGCCGTGTAAAAAGATGGGCTTCAAAAACTTATAAAGGTGTTTCCTTGCTGCTCTAGCTCAACTGTGCCAAGACATTACCATTTAGTGGCTTAAAAAAGCAGAAATGATTGACATTCTACTTTTCAGTGAAGAGGTAATCTAGTTGTCAAAATGATTTTGTTTTCTTTCCTAAGAATTTCTTACTAAGAATGTGAGACTGTAGAGATTATTATTAAATGGTGTAAGGAAGACTTAGCCCATAGTAGATTTCCCAGTGGCATGACATTTCTATACGTTTCTTATGTAGGTGGACCTCAGTGGAGGCTCTAAGAACCACAGTGGCAGATATTTAATAAATATTTCAAATTACACAGAATACACTTAAAGTGCCTGGTAACAAAGTGCTTTTAAACACACTAAGAGTTATAGAAAGTCCACTATATTGTTTAAAGAACAAGGAACACCACAATTAAATTTTAAAGTGTCAAAAATCCCTTCAGCAATTATCCCCCAGAAATTTTGTGATAGACATTTTTGTTCTGTATCTAAAACCTAAGAAGCTTAATGCCTTATATTGAGATGGAAAAAGTGGAGAAAAGCATAGAAATGTAATTCTCAGGCTCTCCTTCCTCCACTGTATGCAAATCCCTTAGTGGTATATAAATGATCTCACAGCCAAGGTTCTCACAGTAAATAATTTACTTTCCCACCATATTCTTTATGAGTGCTATATACACTGTTTATGAGACAGCAGTAAAATTCAGTAGGTTTCTTTATTTGACCAACTTTGTTCATCCCGGGAAGCAACACATACACACTTAACTGCTTCTGCAGTAAGTCTCGGTTTTAAAATTGCAAAGCAGACAAATAATTTTTTTAATCAAATCTTAGTGTTAATGAAGTTATCATGTATATTGTATGTGAACCAGTAATTTTCCAAACTTAAAACCAATGATAAAACTACAGCGAATGTGATTTCATTGCGATGATAATCTTGAAGCATTTTTATGGACTCACAATGTATTAGAGACATCAGTATGCTCATCAGTTCTCATTTTTACTGAAAGATTTGAAGAAATGATAATTAATAGGGAATTCTGATTGATGAATTTGTGAGTAAGCCAGGGTACAACCATAAAAATACAAATATTCCATAAAAATATTTAAATGGAATATTCCAAGCACCTCTTAAAATATTACCCATTCTCTTATTTTATTTTATTTCCTACCTGCTTACCTGAGGATGTAATTCAGAAGGGAACGGACATTATGTGGCCTGAAAGAAAACACTGTCAGCCAACTTCAGTCTGATGAGGAAACTTCTATCCAGTTAATGTCAACTTGCTCTTGTATGGCTGCATATCCTCACATGTTGCATTATGAAAAGTCCTTAAGTAATTTCTTTTTTTTTTTTTTTTTTAGAATGAGTAGATTATAAAAGATACACTATATCCCATTATAGAGTGATGCCAAAGAATGTACTATCTCCATCAGTGCCTGGTCATCCCCAACTCATCTCTACGATAAAAGAAACCACACACACACATACATACACATGCACACACACACATGAGACAAGAATTATAGGAAGTAAAGTACTTTGAAAAATCACAGACTTTTGGTCAGTCATGGTGGCCCACACCTGTAATTTCAGCACTTTGGGAGGTCAAGGTGGGAGAAAAGCTTAAGGACAGGGGTTCGAGACCGGCCTGTTCAGAATAGTAACACACTATCTCTAGAAGAAGTAAAAAATTAGCCAAGCATGGGGACACATGCCTGTAGTCCCAGCTACTCAGAAAGCTGATATGGGATGATCACTTGAGCCCTGGAGTTCGAGGCTGCAGTGAGTTGTGCTCATGCCACTGCACTCCAACCTGGGCAACAGAGTAAGATCCTGTCAAGAAAAAGAAGAGAAAAAAAAAAGCCCACATACGTTGGTGTTAGAAAGCGGTCTTCAAATACCACTTCTTCACTATTTTTGTATTAATAGCTTTGAGCAAGTTACTTAATTTTTCTGCATATCAGATGTTTTTAGTAGGGGTTGAGACAGCACGTATAACGAGTTCTGTAGTTTTTTTATGCAAAATGGTAACTTTCCTCAAGTACTGATTGGAAACTTTTGGTAGCCCACAGAATTCTTGGTCCATATTTTCCTCCAGGCATTTGTGCAGTAACCAGCCCCTCAGCTGTGTCATGTGTTTCTCACTTTCTGTCTTGGAGGTTCTCTAACTCTACTGACGTTTACACATGAGAAAACCCACTTATTAATGACGGAATGACCTGAGAGTTTGAGGTAATTGACATGCTATGGAGTTGCTATTGAACTATGAGAATGTTGGTGAAAAACCTCACTTTTTTTTTTCTCCTTCCTTCCTTTCTCCTTCCCCGTTCTGCATGTTTCCTTGGACAGTCCTGGTGGGATCAAGCCTCAGTTGCCCTCAGTGCATCAACTAAATAATTTCATAATCAAGCCATTGTAATGGCTTTTTCTGCTTCCTGTCTGGCTTTCTCCCATTTATCTCCTGCTCCCTGGAATGATTTTTTCAGTTCAGTTACGGCATGCAAGCTTTTATTTCCGTCTCTATTGGATTGGGGTATACTCTTCACCAAGACAAAATTATCAATGCTCTTAATTATTTCAAGAAACAATGAATCGGGGCTAATAATAATTGAATAGTGTATTAATTGTAAAATTAGTAACCAGTCTTCTAAATCCCTGGTTGAAGGCCCTTCACAATGTGACTGTACAGCACCTCACTTTAAGAGATAAAGTTTCACAGAGCTCACTTTGTGAAAAGGAGTGACAAATGCAATGTTGATGCCAGCATACATTGGAAAAGAACCTTGAAACTAAGCTTTCCTCTCTCTTGCCACTCATGGGAAGCATATAGCTATTATAAGATGAATGAGTCTAGGCTAGCTATCTGGATGATGAGAGACACTTAGCCAAGCCATCCTTGTCAACCTAGATAACATCAGTCAACAACCAGACATGGGAAAAATACCATTCTATACCAGCCTGGCCTGGCTGAACCATCGACTGGGCACAGAAATCAGCACAGTTGGTTTACACCAACAAAACCTTTGTAGTCTAGCCAGAGAATTTTGAAGAAAATAAATGTTGCTTAAGACCCTCATTTTAGAAGCAGATTGTATTTATTTTTCTTTTTCTTTTTCTTTTTTGTTGACATAGAGTCTCACTGTTGCCCAGGTTGGTCCTGAACTCCTGTCCTCAAGAAATCCTCCCATCTCAACCTCCCAAAGTGGGAGCCTCCACGCCCAGCCAGGGTAGTTCATTATGCAGCAAAATTTCCCTACATCAGAGCAAGTACGTATTGTTTTCTATCGCTTTTTAATTTCACATCAAGTAAGACTCTGGGACTCCACTTATTCTTTTGAAAATATGACTATTTAAATTTTAATGTACTTGACACGTCAAGCTGCATTATGCTTTCTATAACTTTTCCTTTTTTTCTGTTATTGTTCAATCTTAACTATTATAGATTAGTTTTATAGCTCTCCAATTGTACATGTCTTCTAAGGTGCATGCTTTTGTAATATCCTCCCTTATTTTATATGGATATATGATATTTATGCTGTATCCTCACTTATCATTCCCACTCTGGGGAATGTCAGCTATCTACTACGTCATGAAGACACACAAGCAGACTCAGGAGAGCCCCATGTGGTGTGGAAGTAAGGTCTCCTGCCAATAGTTTCTGTTGAAAAACTGAAGCTTTCTATTATCATGCTGAATAAATTTGGAAGTGGATTCTCCCCAAGTTGAACCTTCTGGGGACGCCTCTAGACTATAATTTCATGATAGACCCTAATTCAGAAACACCCAGCTATGCTGCTTCTCAGTTGTGAGGCGATTATTGTTTGCTGTTTCCATCTGCTAAGTTTGAGGGGTAATTTGCTCTATTGCAATAGGTAACTAAAGCAAGGCTCAACAGAGATGGTCCATATAATGTAGATAAGGTACTTGCCCTAGATCTCCTTATGAATCTTAATTTGTCCAATTAATTTTCACTCCTGGGCTTTTTCAGAACTTGCTGTCTATGGCAAGGGAAATCAGTCTAAAAAGTCTAATCAAGTAACTAATCATCAGTGTATGCACTCATTGGAATTGCAAGATAATCCTTAACACCAGGATGGTGTTTTTGTATAATTCATTTTTTTTTTTAAATCAAAGGAGTAAAGTATTTGTTGAAGATATTAATAGGATATTAGCAGACAATTGCAGGGAATCTTCTCACAGCCTTTTGGGATTTACACCTGTTAGCAAAACACATTGGCTCTTTTTTTTTTTTTTTTTTTTTT
>NW_012104809.1:3786960-3807211 GCF_000951045.1 Mandrillus leucophaeus
CCTCGGCCTCCCGAAGTGCTGGGACTACAGGCCTGAGCCACCGTGCCCGGCCATTGGCTCTATTTTTAAACACACATGAACATATGTGCCTGAGCACATGCACACACACAATACCCTGTAAATCTTCGGTATATACTGTCAAATCAGGAGACCTATCTTTTTTTATGTAGCTCATTTCTTTTTGACAAATTGTCTATGTCTTGGCTTGCTTCCAATTTTGATACATCACCTGAGCCTACTATTTCTGGAAAACTCTCCCTACCATAGAGTTTCACCAATATTTATAATGTAGACATCGGATGTGTCCTGAGTCTCATTCTCCACTCATCCTAGCCTTTGCTATTTAAAGTTATAGCCAACTAATTTTCATTCATCTATTTATCCATACAACTGTTCTTAGATTTATTCTTGAGGCATATATCCTGTAATTTATTGGTGAGTGAAATGTTTCTAGAAAAGTCCTTCTCCTGGAATATTAGATTCTCTTGCATATTAATATTTTTATAGGGATTTTCTTAGTGGTAGTTCTATAATCCAAAGCAATGATTTTCAACAGCAGAAAAATCAAGATTTCTTTCAGGGAATGCAAAGAGTGACAAGAAAATATTTCACAACAGTCAAATATTTCATATTCCTGAAAGAAAAAGAGGTCAATACATGCTCAGAGTGAGGAGATGAGTTAGGCAAGTGAGATAGTTTGAAGCAGGTGTCCCAGTCCCTGTAGGAATCTGTCTACATGCTGAGAAAACCATTATTTCAGGAATTCTGCTTCATGAAATTAAAAAATAAAATAAAATGTCTCCCGTTAATGGAGATGCCAAGGGTGGGTGACATTTTTGGGTTTGTGGCCCCACAGCCTAAATGATGTGAAAATGCGTGATTCTTGCTGAGAACACTGCTGAGCTGTTTGCTCCATTCCACAGGCAACCAGGCTGATGTATTCCGCTCACACAGAGAGAGCTCACAAAAATATCTGCCACACCTTTAAATATCAAATGTAAAGCTTAACATATAAACTTTTGAATGCTTTTTCATTTATGTCTACCTTTGTCTTTTCTTCCGCTGTCCCCAAGAATACTGTACCCCAGGCAGATTAAATCTCAAAGATAAAGAATTCATTTCCAGAATATGTTTCCTTGGTACATTAAAAACAGCTTTTAAGATTCTATTTTCTGGTTACATGTTATTTTCCCTTATCATCCAACAACTGTAATATTAAGAAAATTTATTGTGTAGCCTAGGGCCTCGGGAACATAGGACCAATATGCTATATGACTGTACATGTGGAGATGCTGTTTGCAACTAGCCAAATAATGTTCATTGGGATATACTTTAACCCTTTGAAGTGTCAAAAATCAAATATACACGTTTTGCTGGAAACCCAGTGAAACACCCGTACTCTGAACAAATAGAGAAATTATGTTTGTGTATAAACGATATTTTGATAACTGGAAGCAACTCTTTTTCTGGAGTTTCTCTTGCCTACTGTAGACAGAATTCTTCTCTCATCTATGTTCTTATAATACTTTACACAAAACTCCATGAGAATGTATCATTATAGTATAGACAGCTTTTATATAGCTTCTTCCTCCAGACGGTGACTAATTGCCAGGATTTGTCTTCATTATTTTATTCCCCAAACATATCTATTTCCTCAAGAATGTATTAGACACTCCAAAATATCTAAAAAAGGTTAACTGTTGCTTTAATTTTAATTTAGGAGCGTAAGACAAAACATCTATCTAAACATTGAATTTGTCAATGAGTGGCTATTTCCTATTTTTACTAATTTTATGAGTGGTCCTAATTGTAGAGTGTTGGAGCAGGATCAGGCAAAGAGTAAAGTGGGAACACATTAGGAAATTATAATGGAAGGATGGGGGTGCTGTGGGCCTGGGTCAAGCATGAGAGCACACGAGATGCCTTGTAGCAAGATGTGCAAACGTATTCATAGGGCCTGACCATTGACCTCACTATGTACTTGGCTCTCGACAGGGGCTACTCCAGACTCAGGAAACAGATCTGAAAAATACACTCTCCTCAGTTTACATGTTCACATTTGGCTGTGGCTTCAGCCACTTGGGCTCCCTTGTTTCTGCTTGTGTTCTCACCTTGGTTTTCAGCCTTCCTAGAATGATGGCAGTTCCTGTCAATCCTTTTAATAAATGCATTCTCTATTTAAGTCAGCTAGATTTTGTATATGCTACCTATAGCTAAGAACCTTGCCTGAGGTAGTTATGATGACAAGTGTTTAGGCACAACCAAACTGTTTCATTTACTAGACCTGAGGTGCAACCTAAGGACTCTACACAAGAAACAAGATACGAACTTTGTTGATTCATTAGTGTATCATATATACCTAGCAAAATGCATCCCAGCGCATTTGTTGATAGACATTTTTTTGTATAAGTAAGTATTTGAGTGAAGGAATGAATATATGAACTGCCAGAGGGAAAAGCAAAAGTATATTCTGTGCCATTCAACTAACTCAAATTATAGTTAAATCTTCCTTAAATTTTCATATAACTCCACAGAGTATGTAAAGCAATGACGAAATGTTCAGAGGCTTTTTAGACAGGGAAGATTTAGTTTACTAATTAACTGAATCCAGTGTATTTACATGCTCTTGGATAGCAAAAAACTGAGGGCTGTTATTTGCCAGACAAGATAAAGTGGAATTTTTTTTTTTTTTTTTTTTCAGATTGAAACTAGAGTTCAGGTCTGTGAAATATAGCAATTTATTAAGAATTACAAGAAAATAAATGCTTTCTTTGGCAGAAAGTGTTTTAGTTTTGTACTGAATACTCTCATTCTTGAAATTACTTAGGCTCTCAGTACCCCTCCCTATTCAACACTGACAACTTTTTCAAGACCAGCAAAAGGTCTGAGATTTTACTTTGGTACCAAACTCACCACTGAGCCTACCACGGTTTCATGCCCCCCAAATGCTCAATTTCAACACATTTTTCTAATCACACATTTCTTACTTCCTATTGGGTATTTTCTACTTGGATATTTTCAGACTAGATTAAATTAAACACAGTTCAAATCAGCCTAATTCTTCCAGCTGTATAACTAGTCCTTCTGAGTTAGTTGTTTCTCATTATAGGGCTATAATTTCCATGGTTATTTAAGCTTAGGACACTGGAAATACATTGGATGTATTTATCTTCTTTGCTCTTATGTAATCAGTGGATTCTCCCTGTGCAACCCATCTCTGACCATGATCCATGGTGATGATTTTACTCTAGCAAGTTCATTATAAAAATTGCCCCAAATTTTGCTGTCACTATACATGTTTCTTGTTTAACTGGCTTCACAAATTCTTCAGAATGAAGTATGGCTTCTGTAATGCACTTAAAACTCTCTTTACTATTCATTCACATCATCTCTTAAAATATACCATAAACATACTCATTTTATGTATCTGGAATAAAATACTCATCTTGTGTTTTGGTTGTTTAAATGCCTGCACCACTTTGATTATGCAAACACAGCTCAAAGTCTCACTCTGCAGTCTCATATATCTGTTGGGAGACAATTCCCTATGGGAGACAAGGTTTCTGCACATTTTGAATCAGCTGCTATTCTAGGCTATCTCTTCAAAGATGTTTGCATAGCAAACTGTTTCATAAGATAGAAAAAGTGTCTCTTTCCAGAGGAGAGAGATTTGTTCCCTAACCAATGTAACAAAGACAATGTTCCATTTCAAGGCAAATGATGAGCAGTCTGGTAGCAGGCCCTTTAAAGAACTGGATCGTCCTGACTGGGCGTGGTGGCTCACGCCTGTAATCCCAGCACTTTGGGAGGCCGAGGTGGACAGATCATGAGGTCAGGAGATCAAGACCATCCTGGCTAACACGGTGAAACGCTATCTCTACCAAAAAATACAAAAAATTAGCCAGACAAGATGGTGGGCGCCTGTAGTCCCTGCCACTCGGGAGGCTGAGGCAGGAGAATGGCATGAACCCAGGAGGCAGAGCTTGCAGTGAGCGGAGATGGCGCCACTGCACTCCAGCCTGGGTAACAGAGCGAGACTTCATCTCAAAAAAAAAAAATAATAATAATAATAATTAATTAATTAATTAATTAAAAAACAACAACAACAACAAAAGAGAACTGGACCTTCCTAAACTTGGAATTACTCATTTGTGACACAAATCCACTGTGTATACAATAATGACCTGGGTCACTCCAGGTCACCCATATGGGATTTGGAAGCAAAGGTTAATTGATATGAAGGTCCATCTCATGCTGCCTGTTGTTCTATAAAGAGCAATGACATTTGTCTCTGACACAAGAGTCTCATGTCTTGTACCACGATCTGTGAAACTGTGGCAGGCTAACTTATCAGTTTGCAAGGGAAGTAAAATCCCAGACTCTTCACAATTCTTGGCACTACCTACAATGATGATCACTTATGTTATTAATTGAAACCTATGCTTATTTTGTAATTCTATAAATATATTTATTTCTCACATAAATTTTAAATTTCTTAAAAGTAGGAGATATAGCATATAGTAACCACTCAGCAAACAATATAGGAATTCAAATTATTTCTTTCTTGTAGTTTTGTTTGGTTCCTCCACTCCCCACCCCCACTAGAGTGTAACACCTGTGAAAACAGGGACTTGTCTTATTTATCTGTTCAAGATCAGTATCTGTAAAAAGTGTCTGGGAAATGCTACATACTTTCAACGTATATAATAAATGACAGATCAGACATTCCAAGTTTCTGAACTTGTCTGAAAAAAAGACTAACTTTTCTAGCCTAACAAATTGAAAAGTGAAATTATTAGTAGAAAGGATTTTGAGGGGAACCTGATTTGATGATTTGAAGAAAATATTTTGTGTGGAATACACAATGCCTTCACCTTCTGGAAATGGTTAGGATCTGCTGTAAACAGGAGGACTATTCCAGGAGGAGAATTTTTAAAAGTAGGCTTGATTAAGAATATCTTGTATCCATGTAGACAAAATCTAATAGAAGTGCATGCCTCCATGTAACAGAAACAGCCTGTAGTTCTCCAACATCCATTCTTCCTTAATAGGCAACTTCCAGCATTTAACTAGGCAAGTGGTCTCTCACAATAAAGACTACATTACCCAGTACACCTTGCAACAAAGTATTACTTGTTACTAAGTTGAGGTCAGTGGGATAATATTGCCTTCTATTCTAATTAGTGTCCTAAAGTCATGCCTTTCCTTGTGTCCTTCCTTCTTCTTGCTTGCTTGAATGTGGCAGCTTTAGCCAAGACAAATAATTGGATTGTGTGATCTTGGACAATAAAGTTGGCCCTTGAACAACATAGGGGTAAGGGGTACCTACCTCCTATGCATTTGAAAGTCTACATATCATATTTGACCCTGAAAACCTTAACTACTCATAGCCTACAGTTGACTAGAAGGCTTTTCCATAAAAAAACAGTCAATTAACACTTTTTTGTGTGTTGTATGTATTAAATACTGTATTCTTACAATAAAGTGAACTACAGGAAACACAATATTATTAAGACAATCATAAGGAAAATAAAATATACTTACTACTCATTAGGCGGGAGTTGATTATCATAAAGGTCTTCATCCTCATCATCTTCATGTTGATGGAGATGGCTAGGATGGCCATCAGATGGCTGAGAAAGAGGAGGAAGAGGGCTTGGTCTTGTCACAGCAGTGGCAGAGGAGAAAGAGTTGAAGGGAGTGAAACGGAAAACAAGACAGGTGTGCATACTCAGTGTAGATTTATGGAAATACATTGCAATTTCTGCCTGACATTTTTTCTTTTTTATTTCTCTAACAATATTTCTATCTGATATCAATCCTTCTTCCACCATTTCCTTCAGTTTCAGTGCACACGTAATACAAAAGTCCATATCCTAAAAAAAGGCAAAAGCAGTCTTGAATAATCAGAACCCTCTGGTAGATTATGTAATTGTCAGTTTGTGTTTTGGCACTGCTAATTCTACATCTTTTTCCTCATCATCTGACACTAGTCTGAAAGCACTCATCTTTATCAGGGTGTCTTCTTTTAATTTGTTTTGTAAGCTGTCTTATAGCTCTTGAATTGCCCCAAGATTCATATCCTGAAGCTTTTTGTCCCCCACCTTGCTTTGCCATATTCAGCATCTCTCTCATGATTTTCTTAATTGTCTCTGCTGATAATCCTGTGAGTCATGCACAACATCTGGACAGCTTTCTCCAGCAGGAATTTATTGTTTTAGGCTGTATGGCTTTTGCAGCTTTTTCTATAGGAAGGACAACATCTTCAATAGTGTAATCCTTCCAGACTTTTATGATGTTCTCTCTTTCAAGGTTCTCTTCCACAGTGATGACAATTGTTTCCACAGAGTACCATGTATAATGAACTGTAAAGGTCCTTATTACTTTTAACTAGAGGCTGAATGAAAGACATTGTGTTTCATGGCAAGTAGACTATTTTAATGCTTTTGATATTGAACTCTTGGGGTTCTCAGTGGCCAAAATCATGGTGTCATATCAAAAAAACAAAAAACAAAACAAAACAAAAAAATCTTAAAAGGCAGTTCCTTACTGGCAGGGTACTTCCTGATTTCAGGGACAAAACATCAATGGGAGCCTATCCAGAAAAAGTGTTCTTGTTGTCCAGGTCTGCTTGTAGTACAAAGGACTGGGAGCTGGTTTTTTATGTTTTTATTTTTTCCTTCAGGGCTTGTGATTTAGTAGCTTTATAGATAAGGGCAGTCCTAATCATAAACCTGACTGTATTTGCACAAAACAGCAGAGTTAGCCTATCTCTTTCTGCCTTAAATTCTGGTGCTCATTTCTCTTCCTTACTAATAAATGTTCTTTGCACCTTCCCCCGGCCTACCCACCCCCAGAACAGGTCACTTTCTTCTGCATTAAAAACCTGTTCAGGGACAGGTGCGGTGACTCACTCCTGTAATCCCAGCACTTTGGGAAGCCAAGGTAGGGGGATCACGAGGTCAGGAGATTGAGACCATCCTGGCTAACACGGTGAAAACCTGTCTCTACTAAAAATACAAAAAATTAGCTGGACATGGTGGTGGGTGCCTGTAGTCCCAGCTACTCAGGAGGCTGAGGCAGGAGAATGGTGTGAATCCAGGAGTTGGAGTTTGCAGTGAGTCAAGATCGTGCCACTGCACTCCAGCCTGGGCAATAGAGTAAGACTCTGTCTCTAAATAAATAAATAAATAAATAAATAACTTTTTCAGTCAGACAGATATCCTTCTCCCTCTCGGTGATTTTCTTATTTGCTGCCTCTTGGTCAGCAGAAGCTGCTGCACTTATCTTGATATTATTTAGCCTAATCTTTTTCTAAACTTGTCAAACCATCCTTAGCTGGCATTAAATTCTCCAGCTTCCCTTTTGCTTTAAATTGTCATATAATGACTTTACTTTTTCTCAAATCATATTAAATAGGTACATCTTTCTTATAGCAATCCTTCACCCACATGAAAGCTGCATTTTCAACAGAAAATGAAAAGGCATTTCACAAAATGTGCAAAGTTTTCACACATGCTGGTGTACCTGCAGCATGGGCTTCACAAATTTCCTTTTCCTTTTTATAATGGTCTTCATGCTGGATTCATTGATCTTGAAATTGTGGGCAACCTCAGCTGCAGATCTCAATCTGTGGTACATATCAAGAAATTCAAATTTTTCTTGTTTTGTCATGACTTTGATTCTTGGGAGCACTTTCAGCATTACTATTGGCACTTCATATGGGTCCCATGGTATTTTTCAAGGTTTAAAGTATTGTACTAAATACAGTGAAAAACAAGCAAGAACCAAGAGAGATCACTTTTCACTGCTATATGCAATTTACTGAAGAGATGAACGTCTCACACAGAGATGATGAGTGTCACATGGCAGGTGTTTTAAGCAAATTTAACACTTGAGCTTACCACATTAGCAATAGGAGGTGGATATGAATTTATTATAGTACAACAGTACACACTACGGTTAATTTTATGTAGTTATGTTTTATGCATCTTTATGTTAGTTTGCATTTCTCTTGACTGCAAATGACACCATGCATGGTCTGTAAGTGTGTGCATAATTTTGATAATTTTAACTTTTTATAATAGATATGTGTATATTTCATGGTAGCAAATGATAAAATCAATTATTATCTAGACATACTTTATGCATTCATGACATACATAACTTTTGGTAGGTTTTCTTTACAAATTGTCACAAATGTTCCCCTACATTTTCCAATATACTTATTTTTAAAAATGTATTTGCAGATAGACTGACACATTTCAAATCCATGATGTTCAAGGGTCAACTGTGTATGTGTTACCTGTGTCCCAGTAACTCCATGTGTAACATTGGAATAATGTTCTGATTATTTTGAGTGTTAAGTGAGCTATAAGTAAAGCTGTTTACTATGTTCATGGCCCATAGGAAAAAGTAAAAACATATTTGCTATTACTATTATTAAAATTATGTTTTTTAAAGATAATAAACAATATAGAAAGGACCTGGCCTAGGAGCTGAAATTTTAGCCCTAAATTTTCTTTTTCTATGTTAAATTTCTATGAATGAGAGGAAAAAAAAAACACTTCTATTTTGTGTAACCTGTTATTACTAGCTGCTATTAGTTTAGTTTTTTGTTTGGTTTGGTTATGTTTTCACTGTTGGTCACTCTCAAAGTAAAGTTAGCTTAATTTGGCTAATGTAAATTTAAGAATGGTTACTAAATTTCCAACAAATAAGAATCAATAAAGCAAGAAGAAAAGATTCAAAAATTGAAACTAATTGTAATGGTTATAAATTATTCAGCATTTTCTATGTAAAGTCATTTTTGAAATCCCCAGAATATGCCAATTTTATAAGGTAAATCTATTTTTAAGTGACAAATATAACATTGAGACTTAGAAAGATAAAGTAATTAGGTCAATGAAGCAAGCTTATCAGAAACAAAGCTGTTTATGCAATCCACATACATCACCATAGTTTAAACTCTGCTCCTTATTGACAGTTGTTCTGTCATATTTCAGATAGGTGGAGTGTGGTCAGAATATTTTTTTTACAAATGTAGCCTCAAGGAAGCAACAAAGCCACCTCTGCAAAAACAAAAACATAACTGTTATTCCTCTCTAGAGCTGATTGCCTGGAGCAGCTATCAGTGCTGTTGTTTTGGACATTTTTGGGGAGTTGTGCAATCACATTGTAAGTTATTGTTGTGCGAGCAGTCTTAACTGCTGAGGTTTCTTTGTAGGTGGTTATGCTGTATTCTATGGCAACACAGTGGAGTAAATCCTCCTTCCCATGGCTCCTTTCTCATTTACTAAAATGATGCGATGCCCATAGTCATTTTCCTATAGATAGATCACTTTTAGACATGGAGAAAAGAACAACGGAAGAGCTGCATTGTTGTTTGTTTGTGTGTGTGTTTCAGAATCTTTGGTTTTCTTTTGTGCTGCCTTACTAATTTTTACTTTAAGATTAAAAAAAAAAAATTCCTTAAAATCCTTGGATAGATATATCTATATATCTATATATATGCACAATAGGCATGTGAGTAATTTTCTTTTGAACCAGCTTGACTGGATGCTGCTCTCAAGGACAGGGAAGATAAGCTGCTACCCAGGACTTCTCTATGGGGAGTGCTGAAAGAGAATCACACAGCCATAAGCCCTTCAAATGAATGTGAGAGGCAGGCTCCTCTTTTCCCATAGAGAACTATTTGGAAAATAAATTACTTATCTTTGATAATTCAATGTTCAATTTGCCTCTGGTGCCCTTTTGGAGGTGAGAGGCAGAAAAAGGTGAAGCAGTTACCTTGTAAGGACCTATCTTGCATCCCTGTGCACAGTGATGTTAGGGAGTTAGGCCAGAGAGGTTGCAGGACAAGAGACGAGTAAGTTATTTTTATACACGTGTATGAGAGGAGAAACCAATAAAGGGTGGATATTATTAAATCTTAAATGATAATGTTCAAATTGAACAGAACAGCCTA
Organism: Mandrillus leucophaeus; assembly: GCF_000951045.1. NCBI lineage: Eukaryota > Metazoa > Chordata > Mammalia > Primates > Cercopithecidae > Mandrillus > Mandrillus leucophaeus. Next base: position 3,796,928 of record NW_012104809.1, read on the forward strand.
GTAGTGTCAAAGGGAGAGAATATTAATACAGGGAAAAATCTCAAATTTTTTTTTAATGAATCAACTTAACATTTACTTTAAATGTCTATTGTACTCTGAGTCTGTTATTTGTAAAACATGCTGTTATGTTTCTGAAATAAACAACTTTTATTTAGCAACATTAATGTACAGACTAATTCATAACTAGAAGTATGTTAGAACAGCAAAAATAGTAATTGAAATATCTTTCACCTCTAACGCTCTCAAAACTTTATATTATTTTTCTATTAGTAACTTTTGGCTTGCAAAAATGAAAGAAAAGTGGATATAGGAAACTATAGAGGAATGGGATTCTCAAGTTGTCCTCCAGAATATTTTTTGGAAAGCAAGAGAGTGGAATAGACAAACCTTTTTCCCACCCCACATAATTGAGTTGAAACGTTATCTTTCATTTGTAACAAAAAGTAAACCTAATACAGCAGATATTCTCTCCCACACTCCACTGACTTCTTCATGTATCTTAAAAATACATGAAAAATGATTACTAAGATTCTATTATTTGGCCATTTTTAGTGAAAAGAAAAGAAACAGAGATGACTTACTTGTCTAATTTTGCTAAAACATACAACATCATTAGCACTTCAGACTTTCTTTTCTAAATTTCTCCCACATTTCTCTCTTTCTTTTCTCATTTTCTCCTATCCTCATCCTCTCTGGCTTAACTACTAATACACTAATAATTTCAAATAAGAGAAATAATAATTCAAAGACTTATTCTATGGTGCTCATTGCCAGATTATCTAAAATGAAAGAATTATTAAATGAATAATTCTAATTAAGGACACAAAAATGTGAGTATGTTGAAAATAAATTGGTTTTGCTTTCCACAACCTATGTGAAAGTAGGGCATTTACCTTTATTAGCTGCAATTTTCTCATCTGTGGAATGGAGATTATCACTTCTAACTCACATAGCTTTTAGCAGGTTTAAGCAAGGCAACATTTACAGTGTCAGTTGAAGCTCTTCACACCAATTCTAAGATATTGGGGCTGCATTATTCCCACTATTGTAGATGAAGAAACTGAAGTCTGAGAGTTTTCATCACTTGCTGAAGTCACTAAACATGCAGGAAATCCGACTGCTAATTAGAAAAACTATATTACACTATTCTATAGGACAGCATAATAACATTTCTTCCCAATCATGCTGCTTATCATGTCGTCTGAAGAGTAGTTACTGATGCTATAGTAATTTAAGACCCATCTTTATGGAAATTTGCTGCTTTGAACTCCTTCAAAGAAACATAAAAATAAAATCAAAGAACTAATATAAAACAACACAAATTTGCTTAAAGACAGGGTTACTACAGCATATGTTCTCTTTGAGTGTGGAACAGAATGTAAAACAATGTTGGTTTAGTCACCAGCAATCCACTTCTTGGCTGGATTGCATAATGACTCAAGGGCAACAATATGGTGTTTTACAGTCGTATATTACCAATACTTGTGAAAAAAATGTCTTAGAGTTCTGTAAATAAGATTCTTTTGGTCTGCTTATTGGAAATAGTATGATTTAGCTCACAGTACACCCATGCACATACCCGTATACTTGTTTTTTGAAGAGCTTATGCATACAATTCACTTATTCAACAAATATTTTTAAATAACACTTTGTGTCATGCACTGTAATTGGCAGAGAGAATGGCAGGGTGACAAAGACACAGAAGATTCTTACACACTTATGAAACTTACATTTATGTGTTGAAGACAAGTAATGCACTATTAAATAAATAAAAATAAATAAAACAGTTACAGATTATGAAAAGTTCAGTGAAGAAAATAAAATCATTAATTATGGTAACTGAGTAAATAAGGAGGGTATGGTTTTAGACAGAATGGTCATGAAATGTGTTGCTCCTTCTGGAGGTACTATGTAAGATACCTGAAGGATGAGAAGGAGCCAGGTAGGTGAAGAACTAGAGTGTGATTAAGACAGAGGAGATAGAGAGTTTGGAGCCTCTGGGGAAGGAAGTCAATTCTCATGCTCTGGGAACGTAGGGAGACCTACATGCTTGGACAAGAGTGAGCAATTTGGAGAGTGATTTGAGATGATGTTGGAGAAATTTACAAAACCACAGTTTCCTTAATCAGTTCAGGCTGCTATGACAAAAATATCTTAGACTGGGTTGCCGAAATAGCAGAAATTTATTTCTCATAGCACTAGAGGCTGGATCGTCCAGGATCGGGGTGCCAGCAATGGTCAGGTTCTGGTAAATGCTCTCTCTTTGACTTGCAGATGGCCACCTTAATGTTGTGTACACACCTAGTGGAAACAGAAGGAAGCACGGTCTCTTTCTCTTATTATAAAGGCACTAATCTCATAATGAGGGCTCCTCCTTCATGATTTCATCTAAATCTAATTACCTGCCCAAAACACAACCTTCAAATACCAACTCACTGAGAATTAGGACATCAACATATGAATTTGGAAGGGGGCATAAACATTCAGTTCACACCAATAATCATGTAGGAGTCTCAGACCATGATACGGAAATGGTATTATAGTCTCAAAAAATAGAATACACCAAGAAACACAATTAATTTAAACATGTAGGCTAATAGAATATATATGTGATAGACACACATTTTCATTATTTCAATAAAATCAGAAACTGAAATGTAGCTTTTTCTTAGTTTATACACCAGTGCAATATTCTTTAAATCTGCCATCTTGCTAGATAGTAAAGAAAGGCAGGGAAACTTCATCCTTTACAAATTCAGTCTTCTTCACAAGAATTAAGTATGATAGATTAGCAACATTTAGTCAAATGTGTTGCTTTTTTCATTTTCTTCCATTGTATAGAATTATGTGGTAATATGGCAAAGGACCTTAGAAGCCAGATTCCACAGCCTGCTTGCATCTCATATTTCCCATGCGGCATGCATTAAATGATGTGTGCAACTTTCAGTATCACTTTTTTTTTTTTTTTAAGGGAAATTGTTGGACTTCAAATCCTTCTTTTCCCTTCTTTTGAGGTAAAAAGCGTAATGGTTTGAAGCCTTTTTTAAAATATGTAGATAAAGACGATATCCTGACAGTTTAGGGGATTGAGGAGCCTAAAGATGGAAGAACCAGGGGCCAGAATGACCCTATAGAATACGTCTTTCCCGCTGGCTGAGAGAACTCACTTCTGCAGTGTTACAAGAACACAGGTTAATGAACAAAATATAGGCCTATATTTCATGTAGGGGTAAATGGGACTTCATTTCCTGGGGAAAATGGGGGCTTGGGTTGGTAGGCATGAGATAGGAGTCTCAGTTCTATCATCAAGGAGAACAGTGACTATATTTCATCTTCTGGGCCTTCTCTCTGAGAGATGCCTTCAATCTAACTAGCCACTGACTGCTCTGCCTCAGTTCACTTTTGATGTATGAATGAATAATTCTTAGTTATAGCAGGAGTCTCCAACCCCTGGACCATAAAGTTGTACCAACCCATGGCATGTTAGGAACCAGGCCACACACCAGGAGGTAAGCAATGGGCCATTGAGGGAAGCTTCATCTGTATCTGTAGACACTTCCCATTGGCTGCATTGCCATCTGAGCTCTGTCTCCTTTCAGCTCAGCAGTGGCATTACATTCTCAGAGGAGTATGAACCCTACTGTGTACTGCTCACGTGAGGGATCTAGGTTGCCCACTCCTTATGAGAATCTGCAACTTGACGATCTGAGGTGGAGCTGAGGCGGTGATGCTGGCACTGGGGGATGGCTGCAAATACAGATTAACATTGGCAGAGAGGTTTGACTGTACAGAGATCATAATAAATCAATTGTTTGCAGACTCATATCAAAATTCTATCATTGAGTTGCAAGTGACGAGCTGCCTCTGGTGGCAGGCTTTAAGTCAGAATTCGACACTTATTTTAGTCTGCACATGGTCCACTCATTATCGTATTTACCACTTTCGCCCATGCCTCATTCCCGCACTGTGCACTTGTCTAGTCACAGAGTTGGTAAGCCCTCAAGCTAACCCTAGCCAGAATAAGTAAAAAACAAATGTTACTGGAGAGCTTCTTTGAAAAGAGAGAAAAATCCAATGACGAGACAGCAGAGGACTTTAAGAGTGCCAGCAAAAAGATATCTACATTTAAAAGAAAATTCCAAGAGTCCTACTTAAAATATGGGTTCTTTGCAAAAGGTGATTCACATTCTCTGTTTTGTATTCTGTGTTGTGACTGGCTATCCGAGGAAGCCATGAAACCTTTAAAATTGCTTTGCCACATGGAGTCTAAGCACCCTGTATTAAAAGACAGGCCCTTGGAGTTTTTCAAAAGAAAAAAAAAATGTGAACGCAAAGAAAAACTGCAATTATTGAAGACCACCACTTCATCGAATGCGTCTGCAGAAACAGCATCACTCTTAGTGGCTAACCACATTGCTGAAGCTAAGAAGCCCTTTACTACTGGTGAAGAGTGGACCTTCCCTGCTGCTAAGGACATTTGCTGTAAACTTTTAGGAGTAGCTGCAGTTCAAAAGGTGGCACATGTTCCTCTTTCAGCTAACACCATAACTAGACAAACTGATGAAATAGCAGAGGATAATGAGGCACAATTGTTAGAGAGGGTTAATGAGTCACTGTGGTACGCAATCCAGGTTGACGAGTTTACCGATGTTGACAACAAGGCAACAATGCTTGTTTTTGTGTGATATATTTCTCAGGAGGATGAGGATATGCTATGCACATTTTTTTGCTGCCAATCAACACCACAGCTGCTGAACTATTCAATTATTTGAATGATTACATATCAGGAAAACTGAATTGGTCATTTTGTGTTGTCATATGCCTGGATGCAGCGACTGCCATGGATGGCTTTCTGGTTTCATTACTTGCATCAAAGAGGCTGCTTCTGAATGTGAGTCCACGCACTGTGTCATCCATAGAGAAATGCCGTCTAGCCAAAAAATGTCACCTGAACTTAATAACGTGTTGCAGGATGTGATTCAAATGATCAACCATATTAAAGTACACGCCCTTACTCACATCTGTTCACGCAGCTCTGTGAGGAGATATATGCAGAGCACACACGTCTTCTCTTATAAACAGAATTGAGATGACTTCCTTTTCTTCCTTTTATTTTTGTTGTCTTTTTTTTTTTTTGGGTTGAGATGGAGTTTCGCTCCATCACCCAGGATGCAGTGCGGTAGCACAATCTCTGCTCATTGCAACCTCTGCCTCCCGGGATCAAGTCATTCTCCTGCCTCAAACTCCCAGTAGCTGAGATTTCAGGCATGTGCCACCACACCCAGCTAATTTTTGTATTTTTAGTAGAGATGAGTTTCACCATATTGGCCCGACTGGTCCCAAACCACTGACCTCAGGTGATACAACGGCTTTGCCCTCCCAAAGTGCTGGTATTACAGGCAAGCCTTCTAAAGGTACACCACTGACCAGAATTTTTGAGTCATGAGAGCCACTGCAAAGATTTCTTTTAGAAAAAGCGTCACCACTGCAGCACATTTCAGTGACACAGAGTGGGTTGCAAAACTTGCTTACCTGTTTGATGTATTCAACCTATTCAAGGAACTCAATCTGTCACTTCAGGGGAGACTGACAGCTGTGTTCAAGTTGGCAGATAATGTGGCTCCATTCAAAGCCAAACTGGAATTATCAGGTTGATGAGTGAATATTGGGATTTTTGACACGTATCAAACATTAGCAGAGATTTTCAAAGAGACTGAGCCAGGGCCTTCTTTCTCCCAGCTGGTGCATAGTCACTTATCTTAACTTTGCCAAAAGACCTAACCACAAAAGACTCCCAAACTGGGAAAGAATGGATCTGTGACTCCTGTGTGAATAGGCCAAGTGAATCGACTTTGGCCATGCTAAAAGAGGACCAATTGCTTGATATCGCAAATGACAGTGGCCTTAAAACTATGTTTGAGACAACTTCAGATCTCCATATATTCTGGATTAGAATCAAGATGGAATATCCTGAGATTGCCACAAAAGCACTGAGGAACCTGCTTCCATTTCCAGCACTGTGTCTTTGTGAAGCAGGATTTTCTGCAGTGACCACAACCAAAGTGAGATACAGAGTAGACTGAACATAAGCAACACATTTTGGGTATCACTGTCTACCATGACCCCCAGACTGGACTGTCTAGTTGCAGGAAAATAAGCTCAGGGCTCCCACTGATTCTACATCATGCTGAGTTATTAATTATTTCATTGTATATTACAATGTAATAATATAAATAAAGTGCACAAAATATAATTCACCTCAATCATCCCGAAACCATCCCCTTCATCCCATCCATGGAAAAATTGTCTTCCACAAAACTGGTCCCTGGTGCCAAAAAGGTTTGGGACTGCTAAGTTAGAGCACAAATGTGTTGCTTCAGCCCTACCTCAGTAGTGCAAATTCTTCAGAGTCAGAGCTTCATTCTGTTCTTGGTTCCACCCTTAAGCTGTTTAGGCTACTGGTAATTCTCTCAGCCCTTGTCCAAGTAAGCCCCCCAGGCAATGACTCACTGATGAGTTTTGTGTTGGCCACAAAATGTTTGTAATTTCTAGACTTTAACTACACCACATGGTAACTGCAGGAGGCTTGTGAGCAATATCTGAGGCTCCTTCTGTAACTAATCACTTCCTGCTTATTTTGAAGAAGCTATCCATGGCAATGGACCCTGCTAAAAGGCAATTAGTAAATGTCTTTTACTAATTTCACCTTCAGTCTCTTGTATAATCTCCCAATCTTGTGTGTGTGTGTGTGTGTGTGTGTGTGTGTGTTCTGATAGAGAACCAGAGCTCTCATGTTGACTGCTTTATTCTTTCACTTTTCCTTTCTGTGTTCCAGTTTCTTCGAATTTTTATTTTATTTTATTTTATTTTCCTTCTAATTGGGTGGGAGTTTCCTTATATTACTTCTACCGACTTCATGAAGTAGTTTTTGTCCTATTTGAATGGCTTTAGATGGATCTGGTTTGTTTGCTGTAAGAATGGAAAAATCTCACCTTAACACTTCATAATATTGTCTCCCTGATACATGCTTACATATATGTACAGACAATATATATGGTATTAATTATTTTTACCAACATTTATCAGAAAATTTTCCTAAAACAAGTAGGTGGATGCTTTTTAAAAATCAACCTTAAGATTGCCATATTCAGTAATTTTTTTTTTTTTTTTTCATTCTTTGCCAGAGATTGCTGGGTCCATCACACAGACCCTGGCCAAGCGAAGGATGAAAGGAGTACTAAGACACAGGTATCCAGTGAAAGAGCAGTTAAGGGACTGCCGGGCAGTAGGTGGCCAAACAGTGAGCAGTCTCAATAAACTGGAGCTCTTTGCTTTTATTCAGTGCAGACATAATGCCAAAAACTTGGAGCCAACACAATCGGTGGGTAATTAACATCTTTGTTCCCCCTTGTGGGAGCGGTCTCCTGTGGGATGATCAACGGTTGGTTTCCTGACAACATAAGTAAACAAGCCTATTTAGATAAACTCCCTTATATTCCCTTCTACCTTCTCCTCGCCCTCTGCCTCAGGGTAAGAGAACAGCTGCCTGAAGCTTATTCTCCCCCAAGCTTTGCAGAGCCTTCTGACCTTTCAAAAGGTCTGCTTCTTTCCCTACAGTTTCTTCTATCACTCTGACCAATCCCCCACAAGAGATAATGCAAAACTTCATTTGTTAGCCTGAACATAATTTTGTGCTCTATGGCTATCATAACATTTAAAGGATGGACAAATTCTTGTGTGAGTAAATTATCCTTATATCTATTAAGGATGACTATTCAGTTTAGAGATTTCTAATTATGGAATCTTGACAATAAGTCTTTGAATATTTTCTATTTCACAAATTAGAGTACTCATATGAATCTTCTTGTTACTTCAGTAAATTTTGTATTCAAGCAGTAATTAGGCTTATTTTTGTAAGGAAGTAAATTTAACCTCAGGAGAACTCTTTAGTGACTTCACTTCCTCTTCTTCAAACTCTCAGAAAAATGGAAATGCTTCATGCAAGAGATAAGTCTTCAAAACAACATTTGGTACATCAAAAATTTATTATAGGTGCCAGGATAAATTTGGTGCTACATAACTTTCCTGAACCAATAATGTTTTAAAGACATTTATGATGCATTATCTAAAATACATTTAAAAACTCCTTCTGAAAAACTACACAATTCAACCTCTTTTTTAATGTAAGCATTATAGGATTTTTTTTTTTAATTGTACTTTAAGTTCCGGGTTATGTGTGCACAATGTGCAGTTTTGTTACATAGGTATACATGTGCCATGTGGATTGCTGCACCCATCAACCTGTCATCTATATTAGATATTTATCCTAATGCTATCCCTCCTCTAGTCCACCACTCCATGACAGGCCCCGGTGTGTGAGATTCCCCTCCTTGCGTCCATGTGTTCTCATTGTTCAACTTCCACTTATAAGTGAGAACATGTGGTGTTTGGTTTTCTGTTCTTGTGTTAGTTTGCTGAGAATGATGGTTTCCAGCCTCATCCATGTCCCTACAAAGGACTTGAACTCATGCATTTTTATGGCTGCATAGCATTCCATGATGCATATGGGTTGGTTCCAAATCTTTGCTGCTGTGAACAGTGCCATAATGAACATATGTGTGCATGGGATTTATAATCCTTTGGGTATATACCCAGTAATGGGATTGCTGAGTCAAATTATATTTCTTGTTCTAGATTCTTGAGGAATCCCCACCCTTTCTTCCACAATGGTTGAATAATTTACACTCCTACCAACAGTGTAAAAGTGTTCCTATTTATCCATATCTTCTCCAGCATCTGTTGCTTCCTTACGTTATAATGATTGCCATTCTAACTGGCATGAGATGGTATGTCATTGTGGATTTGATTTGCATTTCTCTAATGACTAGTGATGTTGAGCTTTTCTTATATGTTTTTTGGCCACATAAACGTCTTCTTTTGAGAAATGTCTGTTCATATCCATCACCCACATTTTGAAGGTGTTGTTTGTTTTTTTTTCTTGTAAATTTGTTTAAGTTCTTTGTAGATTCTGGATATTAGCCCTTTTTCAGATGAAAAGATTAAAAAATTTTTCTCCCATTCTGTAGATTGTCTGTTCACACTGATGATACTTTCTTTGCTGGGCAGAATCTCTTTAGTTTTTTGAGATCCCATTTGTCAGTTTTGGCTTTTGTTGCCATTGCTTTTGGTGTTTCAGTCATGAAGTCTTTGCCTATGCCTATGTCCTGAATTGTATTGCCTAGGTTTTCTTCTAGGGGTTTTCTGGTTTTAGGTCTTAGGTTTCAGTCTTTAATCCATCTTGAGTTAATTTTTTTATAAGGTGTAAGGAAGGGATCCAGTTCCAGCTTCAGCTTTCTGCATATGGCTAGCCAGTTTTCCCAACACCATTTATTAAATAGGGAATCCTTTCCCCATTGCTTGTTTTTTCAGGTTTGTCAAAAATCAGCTGGTTGTATATGTGTAGTGTTATTTCTGAGGCATCTGTTCTGTTCTGTTGGTCTATACATCTGTTTTGGTACCAGTACCATGCTGATTTGGTTACTGTAGCCTTTTAATATAGTTTGAAGTCAGGTAGCATGATGCCTCCAGCTTTGTTCTTTTTGCTTAGGATTGTCTTGGCTATGAGGGCTCTTTTTTGATTCCATATGAAATTTAAAGTAAGTTTTTCCAATTCTGTGAAGAAAGTCAATGGTAGCTTAACGGGGATAGAATTGAAAATATAAATTACTTTGGGCAGTATAGCCATTTTCATGATATTGATTCTTCCTGTCCATGAGCATGGAATGTTATTCCATTTGTTTGTGTCCTCTCTTATTTCTTTGAGCAGTGGTTTGTAGTTCTCCTTGAAGAGGTCCTTCATATCCATTGTAAGTTGGATTCCTAGGTATTTCATTCTCTTTGTAGCAATTGTGAATGGGAGTTCCCTCATGGTTTGGCTCTCTGTTTTTCTGTTATCGATGTATAGGAATGCTTGTGATTTTTGCGCATGGATTTTGTATCCTGAGACTTTGTTGAAGTTGCTTATCAGCTTAAGGAGATTTTGGGCTGAGATGATAGGGTTTTCTAAATATACAATCATATCATCTGCAAGCAGAGACAATTTGACCTCCTCTTTTGCTAATTGAATACCCTTTATTCCTTTCTCTTGCCTGATTGCCTGGCCAGAACTTCAAATACTATGTTGAATAGGAGTAGTGAGAGAGGTTATCCTTATCTTGTGCTGGTTTTCAAAGGGAATGCTTCCAGCTTTTAGTCATTCAGCATGATATTGGCTATGGGTTTCTC
>NW_012104809.1:3807826-3850786 GCF_000951045.1 Mandrillus leucophaeus
TTATCCATTTCTTCTAGATTTTCTAGTTTATTTCCGTAGAGTTGTTTATAGTATTCTCTGATGGTAGTTTGTATTTCTGTGGGGTCAGTGGTGATATGCCCTGTATCATTTTTTATTGGTCTATTTGATTCTTCTCTCTTTACTTCTTTGTTAGTCTGGCTAGAGGGGTATCTATTTTGTTAATCTTAAAAAAAAAAATAGCTCCTGGACTCATTGATCTTTTGAAGGATTTTTCATGTCTATCTCCTTCAGTTCTGCTCTGATCTCAGTTATTTCTTGTCTTCTGCTAGCTTTTGAATTTGCTTTCCCTTGCTTCTCTAGTTCTTTTAATTGTAATGTTAAGGTGTTGATTTCAGATATTTCCCACTTTCTCCCCTGGGCATTTAGTACTATAAATTGCCCTCTAAACACTGCTTTAGCTGTGTCCCAGAGATTCTGGTACATTGTGTCTTTTTTTATCATTGATTTCAAAGAACTTATTTATTTCTGCCTTAAGTTCATTATTTACCTAGTAGTCATTCAGGATCAGGTTGTTCAGTTTCCATGTAGTTGTGCAGTTTTGTGTGAGTTTCTTAATCTTGAGTTCTAATTTGAAGCTGGACCCCTTCCTTAGAGCTTATATAAAGATTAGCTCAAATGGATTAAAGACTTAAATGTAAAACACAAAACCATAAAAACCCTAGAAAGAAATCTAGGCAATACCATTCAAGACATAATCATGGGCAAAGATTTTATGACTAAATCACCAAAAGAAATTGCAACAAAAGCCAAAATTGACAAATTAGATCTAATTAAATTAAAGAGCTTCTGCACAGCAAAATAAAGTATTGTCAGGGCAAACAGGCAATCTACAGAATGGGAGAAAATTTTTGCAAGCTATCTATCTGATAAAGGTCTAATATTCAGAATCTACAAGGAACTCACACAAATTTACACTAAAAATCCCCATCAAAAAGTGGGCAAAAACATGAACGGACACTTCTCAAAAGAAGACATTCATGAGGCCAACAAACTTATGGAGAAAAGCTCAACATCACTGATCATCAGAGAAATGCAAATTAAAACCACAATGAGACACCATCTCACAGCAGTCAGAATGGCGATTATTAAGAAGTCAAGAAACAATAGATGCTGGTGATGCTGTGTAGAAATAGGAATGCTTTTACACTGTTGGTGGAACCTAAATTAATTCAATCACTGTTGAATACAGTGTGGTGATTCCTCAGGGATATAGAACTAGAAATACCATTAGATCGAGCAATCTCATTACTCGTTATATACCCAAAGGAATATAAATCATTCTATTGTAAAGATACATGCACACATATGTTTATTGCAGCACTATTCATGATAGGAAAGACATGAAATCAACCCAAAAGCCCATCAAGGATAGACTGGATAAAGACAATGTAGTACACATACACCATGAACAATATATAGCCATAGAAAGACCAAGATCATGTACTCTGCAGGGGCATGGATGAAGTTGGAAACCATTATCCTCAGCAAACTAACACGGGAACAGAAAACCAAACAACGCATGTTCTCACTCATAAGTGAGAGCTGAACAATGAGAACACATAGACATAGGGAGGGGAGCATCACACACCAGGGCCTGTCAGGGGGGCAGGGGGATAAATAGGTAATGCATTTGGTACTTAATACATAGGTGATGGGTTGATAGGTGCAGCAAACCACCATGGCACATGTTTACCTATGTAACAAAACTGCACATCCTGCACATGTATCCCAGAACTTAAAATAAAATACTTTTTTTTTTTAAAAAAAGACTCCTAGTAGATGCCTAGACCTTATATATACTATGTTTTTCCTATACATATATACCTATGGTAAAGTTTAATTTATAAATTAGGCACAGTAAGAGATTAACAACAGTAGTTGATAATAGAACAATTATAACAAAATACTATAATAAAATTTACAAGGATATTGTCTTTCCTTCTCTCTCTCCCTTTAAAAATACTCTATTGTATAATAACTTACTCACCTATCTTTGAACCAAGGTTGACCTGGGGTAACTGAAACTATAACAAGCAAAATGACTAATAAGGGGGAACTACTTAATGTTTATATATGTAAACATTACCTTGTACTTTCTCTTAACTCACCACTGTTTTTGACACACCAAAAGACTTCAGTAAGCTTTAGCATGAATGCTCAGTTTCTTGGCTAGGAAATTACCTGGGAATTCTATTTCAGTGGAGAATCTGAGACAGCTATATAGACAGAAGGCACAAACTGGTGAGGGAATCTAGCCGTAAAATGTAGTTCATGACAGGGCATCTTTATTAATAGGGAATTTGGTCTATATTATTAGGCCAATGAAGATTATAGAATGGGAAGAAAAAAAAAAGATTAAACTTAGCACTATCCAGTTTCTAACACAGAGAAGCAAAGGTACCTTGAAACTCAAGGCGGATATACACTCCTTGATGGAATATTGCTTGGAAGAAACGGTATTTTTATGAGAAAGCTAACATATTACAATAGCTAAGGTATGAGAAACCAGCAGGTAGCATAACCATGCAATTTTTCATTCACACTTGAGGAATGAAGGTGCCTCAAAATATAACCAATAGGCATTATTTGTTCTACAACATTTTCAAGCAGGCAAACTGAGATATTTAGTCATGCTATCAAGAAGGCTATATCACAAGCCTCATTGGTTCAAAGTGCTGAAGCTACTCTGTGCTCTTTCCCAACGTGCAGATATTTTGCTTGTAAATGGAATATATCACATCAAGCTTTTGTGAACTTAAGGGCAAAAAACAAAGAATATGAATCCTAAATGGAAGTGTCAGGAAATGGTCACCTTGCGGACAAGGAAACAGCAGCCTAGAAGGCCAGAAGAGGGCAGACTACCCACCTAGCCCTCTGCAAAATTTTGTGTGGACCCTGGAGACCAGAAACTAACTTCTCCTGTGGGTGTATGTTCCCCCTTGCAGACCAGAAAGCACAGAGAAGGAACACTTCTCCCTGGGTCCTCAGGATCGGATGGCTGGCTTTAGTCTCAACCAGTCATATCAATAATAAATATTACTATTTTAATACTAGCAACAATGGTATAAATTACGGTCATTATCCTCTCCTCATTTCCAACCCTAAATCACATCCTATGTAAACAAATTAGACAAAGACAACCAATAAAATCCACTTTAATGTGGTTTGTTTTTTCAATGTATATATGTTATTTATATACTTTGTTTTAGAAAATACTTCTTTAAATATAATTTTGCTATGTCTATTTCTTTAGTCCTAGATATTGTATAGTCTTTCTATGTCAATTTTTGGTATAACCATGGCAATTGAAAAATATAGTTGACTGAGAATAACTAGAATATTGATTAAATACAATCAGACCCCTTTTTAGGAAACAGGCTTTTTCTGAGCCATCCAACAGTTTCTAAATAGTCCAATAGATTGAACAATGAAAAAAAAAAAATTAAAAAAAAAAGCTTTAAAAACAGTCCAAAGCCATGAATAGTACATTATTTTTTAAATTCTATATATGTTGGCCCTAGAATAATTTTTAATCTCTTATGCTCAGAAGGCATTTTTTTTCTCTTTGAAATCAATGACCTTGGTACTTAGAGCTTGATAAAGTTTAAGATGTTCCCCTATTTTACATTTTAAAAAATGTACAATCATTAGTATGTCACTCTTGAATGCTGTATTTAAAAAAGAGGAAATAAAGCCTTGTTTTTTTTGTCAATGTTTATGTATGTTAACATCCAGAAAACATTAGTCTTTTGGGGAAGATTTAAATGTTTCCATTTTAAAAGGTCAATTAATTTATTTGAACAAAAGCATCATTTTAGAGGGAAACAACAGGATGTGTCTGTACTTGACCAGTTGCAGCTCATTTGCTGATGTTTTTGTCTAAGCATAGGATATCAGTGAACAACAGACATTTCTAGTAAAAATGATTGCAGAATAATAATAAAAAGCACTTCCATGTCTTTATGATGTGCTTAGCACTATTTTAACCAAGGAGATAGCTACTTGGCTTATCTTCATTTTACATGTAAGAGAATGACACAGCAAATAAGGAACACAGCTGAGATTAAAGTCCAGGCTATCTGGCTGTATAATTAGCAGCACAGGTAAGGGAGAACACAAATTAGGTACGTTAATATAGGAATAGGGAAAGTCACTGAAAGTTAAGGTTTCAGTGCAATATATATTTGTAAGCATATTACTCATTCAGTGTTGATTTGAATATCCAAAAATCATTTCACTGATTAATTCAGTAAATAACCATTGGGTCCCCTTTAGTCAGTTTCCAAAAAAAAAAAAAAAACACTCTATTCTTTTCATTTTCACTTTGCATTTGACTGTCCTATACCAGCTCATTTTCCCTCTACTGTGTGTGCGCAAGTTTTCTTTTGTGTGTGTGTGTGTGTGTGTGTGTGTGTGTGAGAGAAAGAGAGAGAGGGAGAGAAAGACAGACAGACAGAGAGAGAGACAGACAGAGAAGGGAGAGTTGAGTGCAGCTCTTTTTCAGATGTGATTACCTTCGGAAGGTTTGAAAACGATGGTTTAATGCAATCTTTTTTCTCTGATTCTCGGTCTTAGGTATATTTGGGGATTTTAGGGTTTAGGCCGCCGCCAAGAAGGCTGCTACTGTTATCATACTGAACAGATGCTGCCAACTCTTAAGCTCCAGATATTTCTGTAGAAGCTCTTCTAACTCTTTTAAGAGTTTCCTCGGAAAAGCAAAAGGTAGGATCAGGCTACTGCAAATCTGCCTCTGGTATTTTATCCTGCAAGGTGACAGGTTTATTTAAGATGAAACTTCCAAGTCATGAGCCAGTTCAGAAAGAGTTCTTAATTATTTTTTTCTAAACTTTGTTTATACCAACTTTTAATTCATTTTGCTTAAATGGAATTTTATTGAGGCTGTCAGGAGCAGACTGCATGCTGGGTGTTTTACAGAACCAAAAACATTATCCAACACTAAGTAACAGCTGGAAAGAAACTATGGGACCTCCCACATAACCCCCACTGAGAGCTAGACAATGGGTGAGTTATTTGACAGAGTAATAGCAACAGCTGCCAAGTAGGCCTTTTTTAAACTCAACTTTGAAACTCTCAGAATTGAAATGAACGGACTTGGTAGAGCTATTGGGAGTAGGAAAAAAAATTCTTAGAATATTCCTTTGCCAAATGAAACCTACTGTGTTTAAAAATCTGCTAAGTCATCTTTCATATCATTATAGTATGCTTAGTTCAGGAGTATTTTATTTAGCATGAATATTACTTTAACCTGTAGGTCTAACATCAGTGCTATACAGCACAAATTAACTATTGACAATTATTTTGATAAATCAAATAGTGTATATAACCAAAATGTGTTGCCTGAATAATTCAAGTCATCTTCTCCAAATAATTTGTTATCTACAAAAAATCACATCGACATCTGAAAATCTATCTCACTCATAATTATATAGACAGATTTTTTAATGATTCAATATAGCATTGCCAAATTAAAGTGATCATTTTTTTGTTTAAAATGGGATTTAATTTCAAAACAAAAATAGATATATGATACATACTTTAGAGTAGTTTTTCTTTTCTGCCTTTACTAAAATATCACATTTATCAAATTGGTGTTACTCTGCCTCACACATTTAACTACTCAAGTATTTATTAACTGAAAGTAAGTCCAGATTATTATCTGTAATACTGGTCAAATCCCTATGTATGCTGACTGCCACAAATAAATCATAGAAATAAAATGTGTAAGAAACTTATAATCCAAGGCAATTTTGCAAGGTAGAAATTAAAATACACTCATTCATATAAATTTTGCTTAGGATTTTCTTTATGTCTCCCCACTTAGTAGGCATACTCAATATTAAATCAAACGTATAAAAGCAATATTATTTGTAACATGTCCAGCAATCTAATTTGCCTGGAGTTACTCTGAACTATAAAGCCAATAGAGTTTTTAGGGACAGAGCAAGGTTTAACATCAGAATCTGTATTTTTTCAGCTGGGAAATGGACAATCTCATAGCTAAAATGAAGAACGTATTTGGAGAGCACATAATATACATGAGGCATTTTACATGAGTGTTTTATGAAAGAAGATAATAGGAATAATTTCATTTATATTTTTTCTACTTCATATTAATAGTGGAACCTGGCTATGAATCTCTACAGAGATTCAAACGATGGTCCTACCAATTATTTGGCTGTGTAAAATTGTATTGAAGAAAAAATATTATTATCAGATTTTGTTATATTGTCTTTCTGTTTGATCATTTAGTTGTAATTTGGGGAGTTTCCTTACTTTTAAAGGTACACTTAACAGCGTTGTGAAATCATGCTTTGCGGAAGCAGGTTCTATTATCAAATAAATTTTTATTCTGGTAAAATAGACAATTCAGAAAGATGAAGAATGGTGGTCTTTGATAGCTATATGATTGTTCACTTTTGTCCACACAGACAAGAAAGGCTCCCTGGGAAAAATCTTTGAGATAAGAAAATATAACTTAATGGATAAAAATGTAAGGGCATTTAAAGTGGACATTCAATCTTTGATACAGCCAGCAGGAGCCTCGAGCAGCTGAATTTTTGCTGTGGCAAGAACAGGAATGAGCTGTACTTATTAATGTATTCATAAAAAGCAGTTGTTTTATGAGAGGCTCATACAAGTTAAAACTTGAAACAAATGCGGATAAGAGTAAAAATATTCTCGAGGCATAAACCCCTTTAAACTATTGTGTTCTTTTGACTTTGGAAGGTAATTCTTGCAAAAGTGCATTCTGAACTAACTACTGAAGCCCGAACTTGGAGAGTAGAGAAAATGGCAAGTCTGACAACAAAGTTTTACTATTTACATTACCGCAAATTCAGATTTCAATGTTTTAGAAATTTTTTTTTTTGGGAAGCCGAGAAGGGTGGATCATGAGGTCAGGAGATCGAGACCATCCTGGCTAACACGGTGAAACCCCGTCTCTACTAAAAAAGTACGAAAAACTAGCCAGACGAGGTGGCGGGCGCCTGTAGTCCCAGCTACTTGGGAGGCTGAGGCAGGAGAATGGCGTGAACCTGGGAGGCGGAGCTTGCAGTGAGCTGAGATCCGGCCACTGCACTCCAGCCTGGGCGACAGCGCGAGACTCCGTCTCAAAAAACAAAAAACAAAAAACAAAAAAAAAAAAAAAAAGAAATTTTTTTTTTTTTTTAGCAACGGACTCTTTAAAAACTTTTTTCACAGCACAACTCACAGTTAGTTCCAAGGGGATTAAGTGCTTAAGGGCAGCTATCTGTTCCTATTCCTAACTAACAAACTTTTATTGGATAACCTTGGGAGGCTTGATGAATTTGGTTTGGTTGATCCTTAAAAATGAGCATTTTGCCCCTGAAGGATTACACAGATGACCCTGGAAGCAAAATGGCTAAAACCCAGTCACATACCAGTGAGCTTCTGCGTGTCCAGCCCTTGCACCTGTGGAGTTCCTTGCCCATAAGATTCCACTGCCTACTCCAAGTCTTTCAACCCATTCCTTTCTGTCACTATGAATAAACATACAGTATTTCAAACTTGTCCTCATAGCTGAATTTTTTCCAGTTCCTTTTTATTCCCTATTTAATTAAATGCATAACCATATATGTGCTGAAACCTCAAACCTAGAACTCATCCCTGATTCCTCATTATCTCTGAGTCTCATTACTTCTATGAACAAGTCTTCAAAAATATCTTTGCAATCCTTGTAGTTCTTTCCATTTCTACTGCTACTACGAACATTCAGGGAACTATCATTTCTAGTTCATATTAACCATCTTATATCTAACTTCTAGAAACACACACACACACACAATTTAACACATATTAGAGCTAGCATATATTTTTAAATATAAACTAAAGCTGTTCACATACCAGTTTAAATTATTTTCATATGTATCTTTTGCAATTAGAAATACATAAAATTGGCCGGGCACGGTGGCTCAAGCCTGTAATCCCAGCACTTTGGGAGGCTGATGATGGGAAAAAAGGTGGTATTTTGCCATGTTGACCAGGCTGGTCTCAAATGCCTGAACTCAGGTGATGCTCTCAACTCAGCTTCCCAAAGTGCTGGGATTACAGGTGTGAGTCACTGCGCCGGCCTAATACTGCTACTTCTAATGGTAAACTTCATCAAATCTCAGCTTAAATTTTATTCCTACGATTGCCTTTTCTATTTCCTTAGATTTGTTTTGCTAACCCTACTAAGACCCTTTTTTGTTTTTCCCCTGTCATTTACTTCCCATTTACATTATGGTTTTATTGCCTTCCTTCCTTCCTTCTTACCCTCCATTGCTTCTAAGCAGACATTATATCCATTTTATTCCTAGAGCATATCAGAGCACCCAGAATGAAGTATTATTTGCTCAAAAATATTTTTAAATAAATGAATGACCAGATAAATGGACATATGAATAAATAAAGTAATGATAGTTAGAAAATTTCTTAAATATTTCAATCTGAAATTCTGACTTCAGTTACGGAACTTTATATTATTTTAATTGAGCAAGTATTTTAATTTTCATGGTGCCCAGTGATTGTATGTATAAAAATAAGAATGCTGCTTATTTGAAAAAAGTTATTGGACAAATAAGATGAAGAGAGTATTTAAAATGTAATGGCTAATAATAATAACAATACTTATTAAATGATTACCATGTCCCAGGCACTGTGTTTCACACTTATGGATTATATTATTTAAGACTTACAAAAACCCTATGAAGAAAGCATTATCAATATTAAATTTTTCCTCCAATGTTTTTACATTAGAAACAAAATTGAATCATAGATTTTTTTTTTGCAAGAGGCCCAAGATCATACAACAAATATGTGCAGAGCCAGGACCTGAACCAGTTGATATCTACAAATGCCTGGCCTTTGCCTCTGGGCCTCTTCAGGTATATCTAACTTACATTCTAAGTTTGTTTCTGTGGTTTTGTTGTTGTTGTTGTGTATGTATGTATAAAATACTATCTAAAAGTAAAAAAAAAAAAACTTCTGTATTTTTGTTTAGGCTTTATGAATGAGAGAACAAAATTATTACAATAATAAATAATCAAAACAACTAATGCAAAAAATTTTATGTATTCAAGGAGGTCACTCTGTACTATTCTTTTTTTCTGAAAATTACATCTAAAAGTCTACTTAATAACTAAATATTTTAGCATTTTCAAAATAAACTCATTAACATTAATTTTTCTAACAGAAGAAATTTTCTACATGAAAACATTATCTTCAGGTAGTCAAAAGCAATTTTATTATAAAATTATATGTTTACCTTCAAGGGAGATCAAAATGAATTCTGAATATTTTAGTAATTTTAATACCTCTGCATATCTAAATTTTTATTCATGAAATGGTTTTATACTTTTAGGTTATTTCATAAGATAAATACATAACTGAGTTGCAAATGGCCCAAAAATACCTTTATATTATTTTTGATATATTGCATTTGACATTTTGTATTTCGATGGTAGATATATTTGTGTAACACTTAACATAATATTTGAGATTATAAAAGAAACATAGAAATTCCTCAGGTTTCCCATATATGCATAATTTAGAGAAGTATACTTCCACATAGGAAAAACTGTGCTTAATCATTGTTTATTTAATCACATTACATTGATTAAAACTTATATTTTGAATTTTTGTTGTTACCCATTTTAATTTACCACATATCCCTTCTTTTTACCAAGCACATTTAGAAAAATAGAGGCAGAAATATTGTCACATTCCAAAGTCACAAGACCAATTAGTAAATACAGAGGTAACACTTCACAGACATTACACTGCTACACTTTTGCACAACTCACTAAGTTACATTCTTTTTTTCATCTTTTAAAATATGTGGAGATAAGTCCTCTAATATGATACTGGGCTTTATTTTGATGGATCTAACCAATTAGACTCACTCTATCAAAAAAAATCCAATAATGTGCATAATAAATTCTTCTCATTCTCTGTGCACCTGTTCTCTCTCATTATGTCTAAAACTTGGGATTACTCCAAAGTGTTCCATAATGACTTTCTATAAGCAAGACAAGCAGGAGAAATTCTTCAAGGACAGAGTGAATTGGTATTTGAAGTGGTGCTAACTACTTAGGTAGGAAGGAAGTGATAGCAAAAGAAAGACCATGAGACACATATCATTTGGAGGTAGCCTGATTTATGGGATAAAGAATCATGCTGCCAGTGATGAAAGGTACAGAAATCCTAAGCAGTCCCAGTTTCTCAGTTTTGTAAACAGTAACACACATTTTCAGTCAATGTAGTTTTTCCTGTATTCAGTTTTTGGAAAATGTTTAAACAACATAGTCTTGTTTTTGTTTTTTGTTTTATACATCTTGGAAGATATTTAAAAGACTAATTATTTCATGTTTATAGCCGTTGTGTATCTGTAGAACTACACATATCTACTTTCAGTTGCAATTTATTTATTTATTTATTTATTTATTTATTTATTTATTTATTTTTGAGACGGAGTCTTGCTTTGTTGCCCAGGCTGGAGTGCAGTGGTGCGATCTTAGCTCACTACAACCTCTGCCTCCCGGGTTCAAGCAATCGTCCTGCCTCAGCCTCCCAAGTATTTGGGATTACAGGTGTCCACCACCATGCCCGGCTAATTTTTGTATTTTTAGTAGATGCGGAGTTTCACCATGTTGGCCAGGCTGGTCTCGAACTCCTGACCTCAGGTGATCCGATCCAACTCAGCCTCCCAAAGCACTGGGATTAGAGGCATGAGCTGCCGCGCCAGCTTAGTGGCTATTTCAATTGTTTCTGTTGTCTAATCACTGATCCTTGTCTGCATTCAAATTTCCTCAAACTTTTGAGGTTGACATAGGTAAACAATAGCTAAGCTAAGTTTCCCTCTACAAAATTAAATCATGAAATGAGACTAAGGCTATATGGGAGTAAAACTTGACTAACCCCTTCCTTTTTAAAAAGTCTGGTACTAGCTGGGCTTCAAATAGCTATTTTAACTGCTTTCAGTCACTTTTGAAATATATAGATTACCACTTTCATATGTTGAGTTTATCTGACGGATACAAGATTATGACACATACTATTTCATATTATAACCATTATAAATATTCAATCGTTGATTTTCTGTGGTGGAGCTCTGGGTTAATTGAGGTAGAGAAAAGCCCATGTAGAATTTAAATCTATAGCTAATCATCCAAATCTTCTTTGGAAGACTATAAACATACACATTTAAGACAAAACTATAGCAAACAGAATTAGCCTAGGGAAGCAAGAGGAGTCCGCTAATATACATTCTGGAGTATTAACTTCGGTTTCTCCCATCTTCTTTCTCTCCTTCCCTTGCTCTTTCCCTCTCTACATCCCTCTCTTCCTCCTTCTCACCTTCCTTCCCTCCCTGTCTTCCTTCCTTCCTTTCTCCCTTTCATATGAACATGATGGATCTATTTTTAAGATGATGTCATTCTAAAAATATCACTGTCAGTTTGTGGATTAATGAACCAAATTACAAGAAATTAATTGCTATTAATATCCAATCAACCTGACCCATAAGGGAAAGTGACTCTTTACATAACCAATATATATAATGGTATAAATCAATATTATACCAATATTTTATAGCATTATAAAATAAAATATTAATGTATATATAAAAATGCATATAAAATGCATTATTTTATTTTATAATGCTATAAAATATTATATAAATGCATATAAAATGCTATAAAATATTATATAAATGCATATATAAAATGCATATCAAACATATATAAAATATTTTATAGCATTATAAATTATTGGTTATATAAATAACTTCAGAATAGTTTTGGCTTAAATCAAGTTTTATTCTCTTCTGTTATGTTCTCTTCTTTTTATTTATTATGACGCTGCTATGATTGAACTAATATACTATTAATCAAAATTCTGAGAGAGTAGGCTTTTAGTAGAGATAACATATTCTTCAATGAGGGCTAATAAAATAAAAATAGGTAATATTTATTGATAATTTACTTTATGATAGACACTGTATCAAGCATGTTAAATGCTGTATCACTTTAACCACTGAAACCAAGGTGTTTAAAAGGAAGAGAAAAAAATGAAAGCAGAAAGAATAATTTTGAAGTTAATAGAAGAAAATGTAGTGGAAGGTCTATCTTATTCAGAATTTTGATGAGATTATGTTTTTATTTGCCCTTACCCTTAGTATTAAGTACTGCGTATTTCTTTCCTTCGAACTAAACTCTATGAAATGAAAATAACTTCTAGACTTCAACTGATAGGAAAGTCCTACCTCAGAATACTTTAACAGCTCTGTTTGAAAATTGGCTCTTTTTGCTTAATGTCAGTATTTTGTGAGGCTGCTCAGTTCCCACAGTGACAGATATTTTAGGAAGAAAATAGCCTCAAAGAAATAATAGGCTATTGAATTCCCACTCAATAAGTCTAAGCCTGTTTCAGTTTTCTAAATTAGGGGAAAAACTGCCAATGATATTTTAAAATATTGTATATGTCAAGATTTGAAGATTTAATTTAGATATTTCGTCCTAAGTTGTGCTGGTGATTGCTGGGAAGAGATGGAGGTAACCAGCCTTGCCTCTGGTGAATTAAGAGTGAGTGGGCTTGCAAAAGACCTGAGATCAAATTAAGGCTCTGCAACTTACGCATTCTGTAAGCTGAGGCAACTTCCTCAAAATTCTTTGGGCCTCAGCATCTACAATTTTAACTAAAATCGAATTAATGATAAATTCTTCACAACATTGTGGGTAAAAAGCACTCTGCACATTTATGTCCTAGATAAACATCTGTGCCTTCCATTATCTGCACAATTCTCACAATTCTAAGTAAATTACTGAAACTTTTAATAAACAGGAACAATAACAGTATATCTGTTTGAAAGCAGAATTGTAGACCAGATACTTACTTTGAGATTTTTTAAATCCGATCTTAGAGAGAGTTATATGAACTCAAATGGAAATTCTGACTTTATAGATATGAGTTGGGGTCTTTCTAATAATTGCAATATCAACATTCCTGAAGAACATGTATAACAACTGGGGTTCTATGTTCTAAGAACATAGAATCTGATTGCTGGGAAGACATGGAGATAAGCAGCCTTGCCTCCCTCCAGGTGAATTAAGAGTGAGTGGGCTATAGTTAAACAGACGAACTTTAGTTAAATAAGCAGCAGGATTTAGGTATACTAAGAATCAGGGGTAGAACCATAGGGCAGTCTATTTTGATGAGGTAGGTAGTAGGTTCGGCTTTGTAGGCAGACACAGCTGATGCTCTTTACCACTAATAACCCAGCCAGACTCACAGGGCCACTAACAAAATTGGGCATAATTAACGCTTTATCTGCAGAGTTAATGATTTCTGAAATAGCCTGTAATTGTTCATTATTTCCTTTTATTTCAATATCATTGGATAAAAAACTGGTCATCTAGATTCAGGAGAGTGTACAAAGCAAAGTTTCCTTAGTTGCATTACAGATCCTTATTCTACCAAGATCATATAATGATAGATCCTCTCAGAATATGAGATATTCTTATATATGCAGGAGTAAAACCTGCATTTAACTATAGCGTATACTCATTCTTTCAATTTGAAAACACTCAACCGCCAATGTTTTAGGCATTGGTGAAATAGTCAAATAGAAAGCAAACACTTTTGTCCTCAGTATTTATGTGCTATGAAGGATAGGATAGTAAACAAATAAACTAATAAATATAAAATTATGACAGTAGCAATAAGTGCTTTGAAATATAAATATCAGGATAAAGATGGTGAAGAGAATGACAAAAGAAATACTTCTGACTGGATAACATAGCATGTATTGAAAAAATTAATGCAAAAATGTAACTGAGCAAAAATGAATAAATTGAGATGGCAAACACTTGGAAAAAACTGGTTTGGTTAGTAAAACTAATATTTCTGTTTTGAGATTATTATTCATTCAATGGAATTAAATCTTGACTTGAGTGGAGAGATCTGGACTATTAATGCGTTTTGGAAAATCATCAGCAGTCAAATGAGATTTGAGAACTGAGTGTAAATAAGCAAGAGAAGTTTAGTCCATAGCCTGAGCCATTCGGCTTCTTAATGTTCAGAGGTAAGAAAGAGGAATAATAAAAGAATACTGAAAAAGTACTCTGGAAGACTCTGCAAGCGTGGATTCTTAGAAACCAAGAACAGAGTGTTTCAAGAGAGTAATCTGAAAAACCATTGACTGCTGAAATCCAGGAAGACTCAGAACTGATATCAATCAGAACAGTTCCTGTGGAGGAATAGACACAAACAACTCGCTGGTGTGAATTCAAGAAAGAATGGGAGGCAAGACTGTGCAAGCAGTGAGGATAGACATCTTTTTGAAATGTTTCAATAATTTTTCAATAAAGAGAAGTAGGGAAATGAGGCAACTTAGTTGTGAAAGAGTATAACTGAGTAAGTAACTTTCTTAGAGTCTTAATGATTATATAAAGCTAACACTAAAAATTAAATACATCAGGAGTAAGATAAAAAAATATTAAACAAGGTATGCCCTGGCTTGTACTATCATCAAATGAATTCGTGATCTACATTTACTTTGTTCCCATATACAGCATATGATCATTTCACTTTCTAGTTTATATCTAATTTGTATTGTCCGGCAAAAGATTGTATATTTTAGATCTCCTTTACTTTTTGTTTATTCTTATCCTAGACAACAAAATCAAGCTTTCGTCACACATTAGGGTAATTAATTACAAGACAAGACAGAGAGATAATGTCACTGGGACACCATTGGTTTGTGAGGCCCAGGGTCTTTACCAAGTGATCTGTTCCTGAACTCAATGGTGTAGGCATTTTATAAATAAATCTGAAAGCAAAAAGGCCTTACTAGTCCTTTATAAGGAGTCAAAACAGTGGCTGTTATACCCAGGAAAGCTCAGTATCTACTACATTATTCGAGTTTATTCTATTGGAGGTTAAGTGTGACATTCAGGTTTGTTTGGCAGCTATTGCTCCCCCAAAAAGACAAAGGTATTGGTTTTTTATGTTTGGCTGGCTGATTGGTTTTATTTCTTCCATAAATTTAAAAGAGATTGATTATTTTGGTCATTTTCCATTTATTAATTTTTATTTATTCTGTACCAGTATATTCTCACAATGTGGGCTGGCTGCCATGAATAAAGATACGGTTGACCCTTCAACAATGTGGGTTTACACTGCATGAGTCCACTTACACGCAGAATTTTTTCAATAAATGCAGCAGTCCTCTGTATCTGTGGATTTCACATCTGCAACCAAACATAGATTAAAACTATAGTATTTGTGGGATGTAAATGCCACATATACAAAGGCAAATATATTTTTCATATAGGTGGATTTTCATATAGGGGGATTTTACGCAGTCAACTGAAGGATTTGAGTATCCAGATTTTGGTATAAGCAGGATGTACTGAAACTAATCCCTGGCAAATACTGAGGGACAACTGTATATCCTCCAACATGGTAAATCAATATTTCAGTTGAAAAAATTTATTACTATAGATATGAGATTTTAACATATCCTTATTCCTATTTGAACAATTAAAAAAGTCCTCTTTAGCTATTTCTGTATTCACATTACTTGACATCTTAATCATTAGCGAAAGGGAGATAATCTCAATTTCACATCCCAAGCCAATGCATCCTTCTGAGTTAATATGCAAGACAGTCAACCTAACAGAGACCACAAAAACTAATGATTGTGCTGTCTGAATGAAAGTCAAACAATGGCTTAATTTGGTGTGCCATTGATGACGCGTTCTTGCATAGTAAGTATTTCTTGTTTCTACTTTTTCTTATAGATAAAAAAAATTCCTCTTCCTTTTTGCCTCACTTGGTTTGGAGGTAACAAAGTTTTCTTTCATTTATTGACACATTTTATTTTTTTCTGTAGAATGTCATGGAACTGGAATATCATTTGAAAGAATATGAGTACTCTGTAGAATAACGTGTTCTCCCAGGCATACATTATTTCAAACAGTTTTTTTTTTTTTTTTTTTTTTTTTTTTTTTTTTGAGACATAGTCTCACTGTGTCATCCAGGCTGGAGTGCAGTGGTGCAATCTCAACTCACTGCAACCTCTGCCTCCTAGGTTCAAGTGATTCTCATGCCTCAGCCTCCCGAGCAGCTGGCTTTACAGGTGTCTGCCATGACCCCCGGCTAATTTTTGTATTTTTAGTAAAGACAGGGTTTCACCATGTTGGTCAGGCTGGTCTCAAACTCCTGACATCAAGGGATCCACTTACCTCAGGCTCCCAAAGTGCTGGGATTACAGGAGTGAGCCACCAAGCCCAGCCAAACAATTCTTTCTTAGTTTATTCTCTTGTTTGCCCTTCTGAATCTCTCACTATTTTTTTTTTTTAGTGTACTTATTTGTGGAGATTTTAATTCAGAATATATCCATATTTTTGACTGTCCCCACTCACAAGCCATCACTTTTGACTTTTTGAAATATAGTCTCTTAGTTCTTATTTATACCCTTGCTCTGTATCTGTTCACCATTATGCATCAAGAGTCCACCCAGGCACCTTTCAGGAACCACCCATAAACCCTACAGTCTCAGCTTCTATGAAAATCCTGGGTTCTCTCTTTCTCTGACAGAATACTTTATGATACTAGTCAAAGTTATTTCTATTATGAGTAATATTTCCCTATTTTGTTCCTTATACATGAAATTAGAAGTGTATAATAAGAGAAATTATTTAATATCTGTGAACATATGTTTCCATCAGTTTTTGTGTGTATGCACATCTAAATTGAAATAAGAGAGAAAATATTGCCAAATGTCCATATTTTCTTCCATTTTTCCATCTGTTTCTAAATACTTCGTGCTAACCAACTCATGGGAATTTCCTCAGATTATATTCTTCTTTATCAGCAATTTTGTATGTTAATAAACACAAAGAGTAAAAAAAAAAAAAAAAAAAACCATTCAGGCCATATGCTAGAAATTTATGTTCACTGAATCTGCAATTTTGTTATATAATGATTGTAATCAAAAGTTCTGTAAGGGTCAGTAGATAACAGTGGAAAATAAAATCCATGTAGCTTAGATACTCACCGAAGGAATACCATTTATTAATATTTAGAAAATCATCACTGAATCAACAGTTCATTTCTTAAATAGGACTAGGGTATTGTACAACACAGAACTCACATATATTTATTATTTTGTAATTCTGTCACATTCCCTCCTTTGATCTTCTTTCTCAAATTTATTTTAATTCACATGAGGACACGTCAAACCAGAGATGGATAGCATCCTATTCAAATATTTTAAAAAATATATTGAGGGGATCCTGTGGGTCCAGAAATAATTTCCACATTAATATCTAAAAGTGATAACATTTTATGGAATGCATATGAAATCATTATTGAAATGCCTATATTCTGCTGATTTCCCAAATGCAGCAGGAAGTTAAACTGAACATCGGGCATCATTTATACATTACTTATGCATTGGTTGGAACATGGGGATTGTCTTGCTGGATCAGACTTGTGGCAAATTAAGGGTTGAGTCCTCTTTATATAATTGAGTTGTTCATGCAGCATCTATGTCTTGACACTTGCAAAAGTCCAGGATCTGTTTTGAGCAATGAAGAAATAGCAATGAACGAAATTGAGAGTGCCTGAATTATCCACCATAAACTCAGTACCAATACTGAAGTTAAAATATATGTGAGGTTATTTTCATATATATTTTCATAGTGATTTATGACTATCAGTCTCACACACACACACATACAAATATATTTATATGTATATATATATAATTACATATCATTAAATAATTATATAGTAATCTCATGAAATGGTGGTTATTATTATAATACTTGTTACTTTAGAGTAGTAAATGCCATAAATACTCATTTTATGGGTAAACCCTTGCATCAGGTTCTTTTAAATGTGCATCATTGAAGTTATACAGATTGTTCTAATCCTAATATGTAATTATTTGATGAACATGTAATAATACAAACAGTATTTCTGTCAAGCATGATGTCATGAATATGTTTAAGATTTCTTGAAATATATCAAAGCATCTAATGCATGACTTGGCTCATATTTCTTTACAAATTTTGCTTCTCAAATTGAATATACCATCGATATTTTAAGTTAAACAACACATTAAGCTAATATTGTAAAAGAAGACTCTTCTATGTTCTCCAATTACTTGCATGAGTTGCAGACTATGATTGTGAAAACTTCGTTTTATATATACACTGTCACAAAATGGTACATCTTTTTTAGATGACTGCTGTCTTCACAGTTTTCTGATAATTTTATACGTTCTATTTCTCAATGCATCCTGAGTTCTCACTCCTGCTTGCCTTTGCCCATGGTACTTCCTCTGCCTACAATGCTCTTTTTTCTTTGTTAAAATTTTCCTCATCTTTCAAGATTCATATCAGTGATTCTCTCTTCCACAAAATAGGTACTGATTTTTGCTTTCTATATCCCAGTCTCTGTGTAAAGCACATTAACTTTCAGCATTTTACTTTATAATGAATTTTGTCATCCCAGTTATACAAATGAGACATAGAAGCTCAAAAGAATCTTTAATCTTTAACTTCTCTAAAGGTTAACAGATGGTTAAGCTAGGAGTTAACACCATGCTGTCTGGCTACAAAGTGACTGTGCATATTCTTCTATATATATATTTAATATATTATTTCTATTTCTGGATATCTGTTTTATGTGATTATCATGACTACTAAGCTATAAGATTCTGGAGAAGCAAAACTACTCTATTTTATTCTCATAATTTCTTGTTATCAGCTGACATTCCATAACTATTAATTGATAAAGGAATGAATGGAAACATTAATGACTAAAATTTTATTTCATTCCATGGCAGTACATATTATTATAAACAGCTTTTCTGTTGAATATCTTTTACTTATGTGAAATTAAAATTGAGCTCCTTCTAATGTTCCACTTTCCTCCTAAATTCCTTGGTGGCCTTTAGTGTACGTTTAATTCATATCCCTTCTCATGTTTAAAAGCAACTCTTATTACAGAGCAAATCTCCCCATTTCCTTTTGTTGCTATTCAAATGCAATACATTTTTTGTATGCTCTTTGCCATTCTCCTTTATTAACATTTGATTCGATTCAACATAATCAAAAAAACTATTTAATGATCATTAGCTATTTTTTAATCTAATTTTGAGTAGAAGATTCCCATGAAATAGCAGATTGACTTGGAAAAAGCAGTGATATCTCACTTACTCTAGAGGCTCTGTCTTCATTATGGCATCCAAATATTAGGTTTCTTTTCTTTCCTCTTCTATTTTTCTTTTTCTCCACTAATTTTTCTCCTCCTCACCCTCTTTCTCTTCCTCCTCTTCCTCTTTTTCTTTCCCTCCTTCTTTCTCCTCCTCTTTCTTCTTTTTTAAGCCTGTTCTCATTGTTGATTCCTTTGAAGCTTATACTCCTCTAGGCAAGCATGTACCTTGTGTCTTGCATAGACAGTCCTGGCTAATATTTGTGGTCCAAATCCAGACTTTGTTCTGGAATTTTTTAATGAAAATATTAATATAGTCACATTAAAGTTAGCCTAAATGGATATGTAAGGCTTCCATTTTGTAGTCCAGCTTGTGTCATTGTTTCTCTAGCAAAGTAGGAATCACTTATCCAGTGAACAGTATACTCCCTTATCGGGAGGAGGATTTCCTCTTCAATATGAAATATTGACTTATGCATGAAACATTCCTTGACTTACAATGTTGTTTTGTCCTTATAAACCATCATAAATAGAAAATATGGTAAATCAAAAATGCGTTTAATATCCCTAACCTGCTGAACCTAATGGCTTAGCCTATCCTACCTTAAATGTGCTCTGAATATTGACATTAGCCTACAAGTTGGGTAAAATCATCTAACACAAAGACTATTTTGTAATAAAATGTTAAATAGCTCATGCAATTTATTGAATATTGAAACTAAATGGCAGAGTAGTTGTATGAGTACTCCAAGTACAGTTTCTACTTAATGCACACGATTTTTTCACCATTGTAAAGATAAAAAACCCTAAGTCGAACCATTATAAATTAGTGACTGTCCATATTTCTAAACCTTTGTCCTTGTATAATCCTTTTCTCTCTAGTAATTTACCCAGAAAATTTGAGCTACTTCAGCCTCCCTGAATCTTAACCTTTTTCTTCTTGATTCAGCAAGATTGTTTTTCTTTGATTTGTTTTTCTCTCCCTACACAACGGTCCTGAAAGTTTATTTATACAAGTCAGGGTAATCCTAACGCTCACCTAATTCATATAAGTTTTGTGTATTTGTTCCAGGTGTCTAGTTGCTAATAGTGATAGGCATCATTTGATATGATTAACTTTTTACAAACGCAAGTATGTAGTTTAAATTATTTTTTAAAAAATAAATTTAAAATTTTGAAAATTAAGCAATCTCTTTTGATAGTATAATAAATGAAATGCATTTACACAAGATTTGTTTGTGATACCAAAAAGACACCAAAAAAATACCTTTTTATATCCCAGTTTTTGATGTCAAAGGGGTTACAATTTGTATAAATACATAATATGCATTCACCTGAAAATACAACATAAATATACTTTAATTTTTTATGTCCCAGTTTTTGACCTCAAAGGGGTTACAGTTTATATAAATACATAATATACATTCACCTGAAAATATAACATAAATATACTTTAATGTTTGAAATCTCGTAACTCAATAACAAACTAGATCACACTACTAACATGATTAATAGAAAAACTCAGTCAGGAGATAACGTGGTTCTGAGTCCAAGGCTAGATACAATTTCTGAAGTATAGAAAAGTAAGGGAGGAGATTAAATGGGGTTTAAATGATAAATATTTTATAGTAAATATGGAGAATGCAAGCATGAAGGGAAGATAGAAAAGTTTGAATCAGTGAAAAGCTTCAGCAGAAAATGATATGGTAGGACACCAAGTTGAATATTCTCTGTCATTGCATATGTTTTGTGGCATGAATTTAGCATACAGTAGTCTCTTCTCATTACTGGAGGTTATACTCCAAGACACCCCCAGTAGATGCCTAAAACTCCAGATAGTACTAAGCCCTATATATACTATGTTTTTAAAAATACACACATTTCTATGTATTGAAATATATAAAGTTTAATGTACAGTTAGGCACAGTAAGAGATTAACAACAGTAACTGATAATAACATAGAACAGTTATAACAATATCCAGCATCAGTACTCTTGTGCTTTGAGGCCATATTGAGTAAAATAAGGGTAGCTTGAACCCTAGCACTGTGATACCACAACAGTTGATCTGATAGTACAGGTACGAGACAGGTACTATGTGACCATCCTACAGGTAGTGTAGATAGCATGGAGATGCTGGAGAAAGGGCGGATTCATGTCTCGGGCAGGAAAGAGCAAGATGGCATGAGATTTCATCAGCCTTCTCAGAATGGAGCACAATGTATAACTTGATTGTGGGTAACTGAAACCAACAAAAGCAAAACTGTGAATGAAGGGTTGTTGCTGTTCCTTTTTTGTTTTAGTTGCTTTATTTTATTTTGTGTTTGTTTGTATGTTTACTTTGTTTTGTGTGTTTTTCTGATTGCTTTGTGTTGTAGTAACATAAACATATCACTGGTGTTTGGGGAAGAAGATGAAAATTTTATTTGGGTATTTCGGGTGTGATGCTCTGAGTTAGAATGAATCAAGTGTGGTAACAATGAAAGAGGTTGAATCCAGGTCACTGTGAAGGACTGATCAGGAGAATATATATTTTAAAGTTCAACTTCTTGTTAACTGAAATATAATTATGAATTTCATTTATTTATTTATTTATTTATTTATTTATTTTTGAGATGGAATTTCCCTTGTTTTGCCCAGGCTGGAGTGCAATGGTGTGATCTCGGCTCACTGCAACCTCTGCTTCCCGGGTTCAAATGATTCTTCTGCCTCAGCCTCCTGAGTAGCTGGGATTACAGACATGTGCCACCATGCCTGGGTAATTATGTATTTTTAGTAAAGATGGGGGTTTCACCATGTTAATCAGGCTGGTCTCGAACCCCTGACCTTAGGTGATCCACCTGCATTGGCCTCCCAAAGTGCTGGGATAACAGGTGTGAGCCACCATGCCTGGTGGGTTTTACTTTTACTCAGTAAATTTGCTTGCTTGTTTACTTATTTGTAACTTGCTTTGCTTCAGAGTGTTTAACATAGAGAACATCTAAGGCTTCAGGTATTTTAGGCATGGGGGTAAAGTTAGTGAAAGAGAGGACTTAGAAAAAGTAGGATTGTAACTTAAGCACTGTTGTGTTCAACAGGAATAATAAATTCAAAGTAGGAAGACAATGATGATTAAGATATGCTGTATTTGAGATGGCAGAAAGAACATCCAAGTGACAATCATCACCTGGCATTTGGAGATAATGACCAGAAAATACTTCAGGGCAGAAATATATATTCTAATGCCATGTGTATATAGAAGTAAATTTGAAGCCATCAAAATGAATGCTTTGTAAATTACTTAGAGAAGGAAAAACTGGCTGAAGTGAATATAAACATTCATGCTTAAAAAAAGAAAGTTCCCAAAGGTTTTAGTTTTATCAAAGGTAATAATTACAATGCTGTTTTATTGCACATATTTTATTTTTTACTGTTCATTTCATCCCTGGAAGGCTAAAACATATTCACATCTTTCAGTGATCACATGTCTTTTATAAAATACAACTTTTGTCAAAGCAGCAAGAATTTCTTACATTTCAAATAAAATATTTTCTATCTTTTAGAAGTATGTATTTTTAAGAAGAATGTAATTCAAAGAAACTAAAAAAAAAATTTCATCTATATCACAGTGTATGCGTATGTGTGTGTGTGTAACTTTATAAACTCTTTTCTTTTAACTACGAATATTTAATTTGACTACCTTATGTCTGAACTTATTCTCCTAGGCTACTTAGGTAAATGCAGGTCTGAACTGTAGAGGATTTTAAGAATGTAGTTGTATTTAGGGAAAAAAAAAAAAAAAGTAATAGAATTTGGTATGGGAAGGATTAGATACCATAATGTTGAAATAGCTAATCAGTATGGTTGGTTAAATACAGTTAAAATCGTTTTAAAATTAGGTTTTCTAGTTCCTAAATGTAAACCTTTTTAAGCATTTGATAATTCATCTTAAAGAGATATAAGTCCCATTTTCATGTGTTATAACCTGTCTGGAGCCCCCGTCAAAAGATGTTACTATCTCAGTTGAACCCAACACTAGTTGAAAAATTACATTATGGATTCAAACACATACCAACAAGTTTATAGAAAGTAAGTTATCAATTTATGCAAATTATAACTTGCAGTTTCATAATTGCAAATTTAATTTGCAAATAACTTGTAAATTTCATAATTTATGCAAATTATGAAAATGAATTAAATATAAACTCTGTCTAAGACTAGGAAGATGGTGGTGGACATTGATAGTAACTAGTCGCTCTCTGATTCTTATTGCTCTTCAATGTACTGCCCTTTAGAGGAGCTTTCTAGATCTTCATTTAATTATGCCTTCTGTATTATTCATTTAATAATGCATTATAATGATGTCCACTGGGAGCATTGGTTTCCCTTATGTGATGATTATTGCATTTTTCAAGTGCTGTTGACCTGAAGAGCTACTCAGCACCATATTATTGGACCACAACATAGGCTCTATTGAGCTTTCTCTTGCAATCACATCAGAGAAGCTAGAGGATGACCACAATGTATCATCCTCTGGAAGCGAGTGGCCTCTGAAAAGATCCCATCCTTTTCTCCTAAGTGGAAAATAAGATCACCAACTTTTCCTGACTCAAAATGAAATTCAAATTTCCTAATCTGAGATACCAAAATATAGAGTATCTAAGAATCTAGTTTTATTTTTTCTCTCAGCAAATAGTCACTGAGAGACTTCCATATGCCAAGAACAGCATAAGTCTCTTTAAGAGATTGTAGTGAAGAAGAAAGCTTTGATAATCTCTTTCCTCAAGAAGTTTATATTATAATAAAGAAGATGAATATTTAAAAAGACAAATCTAGCTCTGATCTCAAAGAGTTTGTATTTGCCATAAAAAACTCATTAGAAGGTGATTTGTGTAATTTATTATTTAGATATGATGATTTAGGTAACTTATTATTTAAATATGATGATTTATGTAATTTATTATTTAAATATGATTATTTCTGTAATTTATTATTTGAATATAAGTTTCAGACTGAGAACAATGGGAATTTATGTCAGGTGTGTCTGATTTAGTCTAGGGACAGATTTTTACGGTATATGGGGAGGACATGACTTGTCAAGGAAGTTCATTTTGTTTTAATTTCTTTAAACATTTTTTATTGACTTAATATCCAAATACTGTTAATTCCACAAGTATGAGACATCAGAGGCAGGTATAAGGGAACAGAGGACTCAGAAAATAAAGCATGCCCAAGCATTCTGAAGAAAGAAGGATCATGTGAGAAGGAACACAGGAGAAATTCAATGTGGTGATGAAGTTAGAGTAAGAGGGGAAAAGAGATAAAAATGCTGATGTAGGCAGAGGTTAAAACCTGTAAGTACTTAAAGATAGGTTGGAAATATATATTTATAACTGCATATTTAAATTAAAGTAAAAACAATGAATAATTATTTTAGGACCACAAGAAAAGTTGTCCATTAATGGATTTTGGTCATTATCTTAAGAATGGTGGAGTCCTTGAAGGATTTTAATTAGGTGAGAGATTTGGATTTTCAAAGGATAACTTATAGTGTAGAAGAGAAAGAGTTTGAGAGAGGTATGAGTGAATGAGAGAGAACTGGCTAGAAAACAATTTCAGTATTCTAAATGAGAGATTGTGATGCCTTGACTTGGAATGCTGTGTTAGACTGTTCTCACACTGCTAATAAAGACATAGCCAAGACTGGGTAGTTTACAAAGGAAAGAGGCTTAATTGGCACAGTTCCATGTGGCTGCAGAAGCCTCACAATCACGGCAGAAGGTGAAGAAGGAGCAAAGGCATGTCTTCCACGGTGGCTGAAAGCCAAGCGAAAGAGGAAACCCCTTATAAAACCATCAGATCTCGTGAAACTTATTCACTACAATGAAAACAGTAGGAAGGAAACCACCCCCATGATTCAAGTATCTCCCACTGGGTCCTTCCCAAAACACATGGGAATTATAGGAGCTACAATTCAAGATGAGATTTGGGTGGGGACACAGCCAAATCTTATTAGATGATAACATGAAAAGAAAGAAGTGAAATAGAGTATTTAAGAATTTAAGTGTTCTTAGATATTACATTGATTTATTCTCAGAACATATGGTAAAATTATTTTCAGGTTTCCACACTTGGTAAACACATATGATAAGTGAAACTAAAAATCAGATATTTCTATACAAATATATAAGAACATCAGTGTGACCTATTTTATTTATACATTTTTAGCAGGTAACTCTTGAAATCCAGAGGCAGCTACAGATTACTAAAACTGAAATCCACATTCCACATATAAGTGAGATAATGCTGTATTTGTCTTTCTGTGTCATGGGGATAGAAGAGATGTTGATCAAAGGATACAAAGTTTCAGTCAGACAGAAAAAGTAAGTTTTAGTGAACCATTGCACAGAATGGTGACTATAATAAACAATAATGCATTGTAGATTTCAAATTTGCTAAAGGAGTAGATTTTAAATGTTTTTATCATAAAAAAGTATGGGAGGTGTTATATTTTATTAGGCTGTTTTAATCATTCCACATCACAAATGTATATCAAAACATCCCATTTTATCCCATAAATATGTATGATTATTATTTGTCAATTAAAATGAAATTCTAAAAACCTTCTAGCTTTTAAACTTGACTTGGTAACTTTTCTTAGCTTTGCGTTTTAATAACAGTTACCAGTAATAATGCATTTCATAAGGGATATATGTTAACGAACTTTGGGAAGTGCTATATGGTATTAATTTGTTAGTATCATGTTTTTCCTATGTCTCCTTTTGTCTTCTTGTTGCTTTTATCTCTTGCCACAGCCAAGCATTCCAATATTGTCCTATCCCAGAGTCTTCTATATCAATTGAATAGTACTGATGTGAAACCACTTTCACAAACCAGAAACCTAGAAATCGTGTTTTTGTGTCCCAACCATTTGTAGTCTGTCAACTTCTGTCTATTTTATATCTCAACTAGTTTTCGGAACTGTCTGCCTAGATTTTACCCATCTTTACCTTAGTCCAAGTGAAAATTATCTTTTCTGCAGATTATAGTAATAATCTTCTAACACCCTCCTCCACAAAATTAAACCATTATTTATGTGGCCAAAATGATAATTTCTAAACACAATCCTCATCTATAGCAGCTTCTGTTGTACACTCATTCATATTTACAACACTCAATGTATTTTTATCACTTTTGTTACAAGGAGGAAGACGTAAACACAGCCCAAAGGAACCTGAAATTGTTCTCCCCACTGACTTCTCAGTCCTCATCTTGTACCACATGCCTACTACTTGTTTAACATCTACACAAGCCTGTTTTCACTTTCTTGAATGTGCATTCTTATCTCTTGCTATGTACTGGCCCCTCTACTTAGTATTCTCTTTTCCTCCATATCCAATACATTTTTCCTTTACACTTTTCCTTTATATGTTAACTTAAATGTCACTTTCTCTACCAACAATTCCCCAATTAAGGTGAAAATCTTTGTTAGGTGCTTTCACAACACAGTGTATATATTATATTGCTCACAGCACTTACCACATTTCTTTTCTTTTGCTTGTTTGGTTACTATTTTATTTGCCTAAAGGTATAAGGTCTTGACACACCAGCAGTAATTATTGTTTTTGTTCATCGTTGAATATCTAGCTCTTTGAAAATAGGTGCTCAATAAATACATACCGAATGAATAAATCATCCCCAGGTAAAACTGGCATTAAATTTTCCATTGTAAAAAACCTAACTCATTGACTTCCATTATCAGATAAAAGCCAACCTCTGAAAAAGCAGTAAGATTATTTTCTTCGTAGTTCTGCTCCTATGCATTCCTATCTACATTCCCTCATATGTTGAATTCCCACAAAAGATTTTCAGTCCCTGAATCCTCAGGTTAATTTTTGTTTCAAGTTAAAACAAACTGGAATAGGACAAGCCTATTGAGACCTCAGATCCTGATGGATACAAAGCCAATTACAGATCTGCAATCACTCTACCTGCGACTTCTGATTGTACCACAAAGTCCCTTTCAGATTCATGATGCTTGTCTGAACTGGTTTACAGACCCCAGGGCTAAGCAAGAGGTTCCATTGCTCCTGTTGAGTATCTATCAACTCACTTCCTAATAGAAATGGCAATTGAGTTGAGTTAAAGAAAACTGATACCTTGAAGCAATGATATTTAAGGAGGATATTGCTAGAATTTTTTTGCTTTGTTTGTTTGGTTGTTTTTCAGCTAGACATTTATTCATATATGTGCATTTAAATATGGAAAGTTTGCACAAAAATGTTTAAATAACTGATTATTTCCGAGAATTGGGAAGAAGAGAGATTTTTTTCTTAATTTTGCTTTGACCTATCTCTTTTTTCTAAAATAAAAATGTATTACTTGTGAAATTTTTTGAAGTTAAAAAAAGATAATAAACCACACTCTTCATTGAGCCAGATCTTTAATTAAGATGGACATTACCTCTTGTTTCTCATGTGCACCTAAGATAATCCATCAATCTTTACATTTACCAAACAGTCAACTTTGCAGCTAGTTTCAGTCCACTAGTATGTCCCAGCACATGCAAATGTATTTTCAAAAAAGACTATTATTAGCACACATTTATTCTACTCTGAGTAGAAAAAGGGCCACGAAGGTGAAAGCAGTATTTTCCCTTGGTCCTCAGGCTTGCTTCCCCACCTTTTTGCAACCCCTGTTCTGGCAGAGCCGTTACCAGTGGCCACCATTCCCTAAGGAGAGGACCAATCCTAGAGAAGTTCAACTCCAGACAGGCTCAGGGCTGGGAACTACATGGAAGGAAAAGCAGAGGTGACCAGAATACCAGGTAGAAAGCTAAACCTTGTCAGGGGTGACTCAAGAGAGGCTAGAGGCAGAGTCCAGTGCTACAAAAGAGCTTGCAGAACCAGGGACATCAGAAACAGACAAAATGTGGTGGCCCTCATTTAGATGGGGGTTTTAGCAGTGACATCACAGGACAAGGCAGAAGATGCCCAGATGCTTATGCAGGTCCTCCCTCTTTCAGCCTCTTTGGAGTGGCTCAGGAAGGTGTACCCTGGTTTGTCACCAGGGCCTCAGGATCTTTGATGCCTTGGGGTCTTACCCCTGCAAAGGATAGTTGACTGCAGCTTCTCAAGGCCCAGTTTTTGCTTCCAGATAGGCCTGGACAGCCTTAGCTTACTAGGCTGCTTCTCCTCGCTCTGTGTGAGTTGGTAGAGTATGGTTATGTGGAATAAGGATTGGACTGTGTTGGCCAGTTTTTTTATGGGCTTGCCATGCCATCTAACCCTGTCTTTGCCAAGCCTTAGGTCATTGCTCATCACCTCCCATCCTGCTTGTGTGTATTTGGTTTGGAGCTTCAGTGTAGAAGCTTTTGTGGATCCTATTACTAAATCCAGTTCATCTGTTGTTCTGTACTTTCGGGGTTTCATGTAAAGGGCCTATGGTAGAGTGACACAAACAGATGAGATATCTAGTAGTACATGGTACTAGAAGGCAGGTGGGGTCTATCTCCATGGATTGAAACTCCAGAACATCTTGGGGTTGGGGATTCAATGTCCATCCCCCAGTGGAGAGGTTGGTAGAGCTTAGGGTACTGCCGATAAGGTCCACGGGCAAGGAAGGGGCAAGGATCCAGTCTTGGTGAGGGTGTGAACACTGGGCAGGACATTAAGGCAGAAGCTAGCCCTGTAGATTGCTCAGTAGGAGAAACTATAATAAGAAAGGCAGTGTCCAGGTGGTTAGGTCCATCCAAGGGCTTGCTGTATCCAACTTAGTGAGGCAAGAGTCTCCTAAATGCTTGTACAACCAGTATTAAGACATTAAAATAATTAAGAGGGAGTCCAATCTCTGTATCATGGGTGGGAATGAGACTTCTAATGTACTCCCAACCCTATAGACTAGGCAGAGCTGAGCCATTTATTTACCAGTTATTATGAGCCAAACAGTATTCTAAGTGCTTCACATATATTAACTCATTTAACATCACATATACCTATGGAGTAGGAAATATTAATATCCCAATTTAACAAATGAGTAAAGAAAATAATGAGATGGCAAAGAAAATAATTTGCTGCCCAGAGTGACTACAAATGGATAGATGGTTCCATCATGTTCCTTAAAGTCTGTCTCTCTGTATTTTTCTATTCTCACTTCTCCAGACTTTTGACTAACGATGCTAAAATGGAACCACCTGGTAGTGGCAGACACAGTTGATGTGTCAAATTTATCCTCTCTGCATTTACCATTCACTTACCTTTTAACAGTCTTCTACTACAAATACCTGGTCTCTATAAAGGCATTCTTTGCTTGGAGCATGCTTGGCAAGAAGTCATTTATGACAGGGAGATAACACCCTCGGGAGCAGTCTTCAGTGACTCCTGGAAAAGAGTAGTAGATAAATACCAAGCTTCTTTGCCCTCAGGTGTGACAAGTTGGAGGCATGTTCTATACAATTTCCTAGAGGTTCACTGTGAGTCCAAGTTGCCCACATTGAAAATCTCCATTTTATTCTGTCCTTTTCTTATGTTACTCTCTGCTCTTTTACCTGAAATCACATCCTATAAAAACTATCTGCTTTCAAACCCTTGTCCCAGGGTCTGTCTTAGGGAGAACCAAGCCTCGTCTATCTGCTCTTCTTTAGGACTGTCTATCATAATTTCTTATGTTATATTAATTACAGGTGGCCTCATTCTTTCCAGGGAAACTTTCTGGGAATTTGGAAGGATGGAAAAGTCACAGTTTCTAGAGATTTGTCAGCTTAATCCCTGAGTTTAAGAAACAATGGAATATTGTGTTGTCAGAGAGATCTACTGCTTTACTCTTCAAAAGACAGATACAGAGCATTTCCATCTCCGTTTGTCTCTTATCAGTTCACATTTGGTTGAAGTAGTCTGTGAAAGATATGTAAAGATGAGGGTGTAAAGTGTTTGGCCTACCTTTCATTAATTTGAGACTATTGTGCCACCTTTCTGTGCATAATTTGACTGAGAGCTCAGAATGACAAAGCCCAAATAAACTGGAACCAGTCTTCCTCTACCAGTTTTAACTGGAGCTTTATTGAGATGTTCTTTTTTCATATACAACTTTGAGTTATTGTCTAGTACTCCTTAATGTCCCCAAGAGGACCTGAGCATCTTTTGCAGGGAAGGTCTAGTGTTAACAAACTCTCTTTACTTTTTATCTATCTGAGAATGTCTTAATTTATTTATCAGTTTTAAAGAATAATTGGTTATACATATGGAATTCTTAGTTAACTGTTTGTTGTTTGTTTAGTACTTTGACTATATGGGCCCACTGGCATCTGGTTTCCAATGTTTCTGGTAAGAAATCTTCTAATAATCTTATTAAGGAACTCTTCTTTGTGATTGGTGGCTTCTCTCTTACTACTTTTCAGAATTCCCCTGTCTGTTGGAAGTTTG
Organism: Mandrillus leucophaeus; assembly: GCF_000951045.1. Lineage (NCBI taxonomy): Eukaryota > Metazoa > Chordata > Mammalia > Primates > Cercopithecidae > Mandrillus > Mandrillus leucophaeus. The sequence goes on from NW_012104809.1 coordinate 3,838,491, forward strand.
ATTATATATCTCAGTATGAGTCTCTTGAGTTCATCTTACTTGCAGTTCAGTGAGCTTTTTGGATGTTTATATTCTTGTCTCATCAAATTTTGGAATTTTTTTCAGTCATTTATTCTTCAAATATTTTCTCCACTATTTACTTTTCTCTATTTTTCCACAACTCCTACATATGTACATTGTTCTGAATGATCGTGTCTCAGAGGTCCTCTGGGTTCTATTCACTTCAATCTTTAATCTTTTTTCTTTCTGTTCCTCAGTCTATTTTTATTTGCCATATCTTTAATGTCTCTGATTTTTTTCTGTCAGCTGAAATCTGTCTTTACATATATCTAGTATGTTTTACTTTCAGTTATTGTACCTTTCATCAATAGAATTTTCCAAGATTTCTTTTCCTTTTTCATTTTTTTATTTTTTATTTTTTGCTTCTCCTCATCTTCTTTCAGTTCTTTGAGTCTTTTTAAGATAGTTGTTTTAAACTCTTTGTCTAGTAGACTTGCCATGATATGTTTTCAGAGATTGTTTATGGTTATTTATTTTTCTTTGAATAGGCCATAATTTTCTCTTTCTTTGTATGTCTTGTGATTTTCTGTTGAAAACGGGGCATTGAATCTAATAATGTACTAACTCTAGAAATTAGATTCTTTCTCTTTCCTATCGCTATTTCTTATGGTTATTGATTTTCTTTATTGTCTTTTTCATTATTGTAGGGTAGTTGATTGTCAATAATCACCCTGAGGTGTAAACTTAAGCCTTTTCAAATATTTTCTGGGCCTATATCTTTCCCTGAGCATGCACAACCACTTTCTAATTTTCCCCAAATATGCAGTCACTTTTGGAAGTCCTAGTCTTTAATGTCTATCTACCCAAAGAAGAAAAAGAGAAAAATAAAGGGGGAAGGGTAAGGGCACCAGTTCTCTAAATCCTAAAAAGTCAATTCAAACAGAGGGAGGCAGGGCTTGCAGCAATGGGAGAAGGTGCAACACAATGGTCACTTATCTCTCTACTCCTCTGTGATCATCAAGCAGCAACCAGATATAAGAGCATAGATCTCTGATATTTGGAGGACAGGGTGATTTGTGCCCATCCTGACTCCCTCAAACTATGTGCCAACTGTTCCTGGAATGTATGCTCAGCCATCTGTTACATGGTTGGGGTGAAGGATATGTAGCTGCTACTGTGCTAAGAGCTAAAATTGACTGAAATTAACTGCAATTTAACCTCTAAGATTTCTCCTGAAATTTAAAAGCCTTCAATGGACTCCAGCATTTCCAAATAGTTACTTCAGGCAGATTCTGTCAGTGCCATTGTTGCCTAAATGGGAAGATAGATTCCTAGTGCTTCCTACACTACCATCATTTCAGAATTATCTAGAATTTGTTTTGCACTTGTAAAATTCTCACAGCTGTGTTTCAACTGTATTACTAGATTTTAAAACTGGTCAGATTTTTCAGGTAAATATGGTACGTATCCTACTTTATGCTGAAATTTCTGATATGTAAGGTGATAAAAGAAAAAAAAAAAATCTATTGTGCTAACCTCCCATCCCAGAAAAGGACACATTTATCAATTCTCTTATGCTCATCACACAACATAAGTGATATAAAAGAATAAAAAAAGATTCTGAACTTGAGTTCCTATGGGATTTGACTCAATTTGAGTCTGCCAGCAGTACACATTTATAACAGTTAAGTGAGTAGAGAAGTAAGGGCAAAAAGGAGAACTGTAAAAAGGAAGACCAGTTATTTTAAGCCTGTTAGAAAGCATGGAGATATAACTTGCAATAAACTCTCCATAATCTCTTAGCTGTGCAACTGTGATGTTCTCTTTGATTTAGTAAGGGAAGTGGTCATCTTGTGCTGCATAGGGCCACTTGAGTCTCCTTGTAATGTAAAAACATTTCTAAAGAAAAAAGAAAAAATGTATAATGCATGCTGGGCAGAGGATGAACAACTTTTTGGCCCTTTGTTAGTCCAGTAGCGACATGAAACATAATCAACTGCTGAAATGATAGACGAGGAAAAATGCAATTTGAATTAGAAAGAATGTGCTTTCTGAGGGAGAAGAAATCAGCCCTAAAGGAGAATGAAAATGAAAACAAAATTTTAGAAGACACTAACATCCACTTTATGTTGCTTCTTCTTAAGTTGTGTCTACTTTTTTGCATTTTTGTAACTTCTTGATTCCCGCCCTCCTTTTTTTTTTTTTTTTCTATTTCTGACAGAGTACAATGGAAGATGTTATTCAAAATCAGCATTTATCAATTTGTTGTAGCTTTGGGAATTAAGAGAACTTCTCACAAGGTTCAGTTGAAATTATCTATTGGGTGTAGTTAAAGAAATCTGGACTCTAACATGGAGTTATTAGGAAAAATTAAAACATACACACAATGGATAAAACTATTTTAATGTCTTAAACATTTAATTTCAACTATATTAAAATATTTAAAATTGTCCTATGACATTGGCAAAGTCTATCTTACTCTCTTCTAAGAATTCAAGGTAAAGGGAATCTAGTGATTCCAACATCCAAGTTTGTCATGACTTTGAGCACCATTGAGTCAATGTAGTGAAAGGAAGAATTAATGTGTTTTATTTTTAAAGCTGATTAGTAAAATAAGATTCATCCCAGTTATACTATACATGTTTTCTTCTGATTATTTCTTCTCAGAATGTGCTGTACAGTTCAGAATAAAAAATGGACAATGCCTAATGTCATAATTTTTAAAACTAATTTTTTAACTATAGTAAATGAGATTTCATTTGTATGCTTATTCAAACCAATGAAGACTTTTGAGGACCTTTTTCTGGCAACTTTTCCTAATTTTACCCTTTGTCTTGAGGTATCACAGGGTAGGCAGGACCTCGTGTATAGGATACCAACATTTTTTTTATGACCATCTTATTTCTGAGTATTTCTCTGATGAAATTAAAAATCAAGTCACTGAAAGAAAGAAAAAATTTTGAGTATACATTGATGTCACTTCTCAGTGGAAAATAGAAATAAAGTGCATTGAAAATAATGTTTAATACACTTGTCTGACATTTTATGTATTTTATGGCATGAAGTTTTAGAGGAGGGGATGTCTGTTTCTTTTTTATCATTTGATACTTATGTAGATATATATTCAAATGTTGACTGAATATATTGATATTAACTATGAAACTCATAGCTCCTTTTCTTGCTCTCAAATTCTCATATAAAATATAAATCTCCTGCTAATCGATCTGCCTAGTTATTTCTGGAACTGTCGGAACTGTCTTAGGGTGTTTCACATATCTGATAACATTAACATGATTATAGCACCTACAAGCACCTTCATGTGGTATCACTTTGCATGTGGTATCACTTTGAAAAGCTTTGTTGAAGTTTCCTCATCGCCACTCTCCTACAACTACCAACGATGACACCAGCAAAAGGTATGATTCCCTTTTAGGTGCCAAATATCTCAACGCATTTTATTTTATTGTGTGAACTCACTCTCATGGGAGAAAATGTTTCATGAATTCTTGGTAAGACTGCTCCTAATCCTGCCAAATGCATAGGGTAGACCAAATGCAGGTTCAAATTTGAAACACTTGTCTAAGTGTGCGGTAGTGATATTGGAGAGAACAAATCAATATCTTGTTTGTTCTCAAATAAGATATTGTTTGACTTATGACTGGCTGAAGTTCTTCTTATAATTCCTGACTTTGTATTTACTTATTTTTCCCCAAACTGTTGCCATGTTCTCTTTCATTCCACTTCTCTTTGAAATCCATATTCCCTCTTCTTCTTTCCATATTCTTCTGAAGCCAAAACACTACATCATCTCCTTTCCTTCAATATCCTCCAAGCCAAAAATCAGCCCACAAATCTATAAGACATAAGGAAGCAACGCAGCCTGTTTCTCACTCAAAATTTATTTCTCCATCTGAGATTTTTCAACTCAGAGTCACTTGTATTTTGGTGAGTTATTGAGGGCTGGTCAATTTCAAAGGCTCTAAAGAGTTATGTCTTTGTGCAGATGTGTTCCTTTATTTTTACTGATTCACTTTCTGTCATGCTCAGGATGCTCTTCTTCTCAGTAGCTTAAAGGATATAAACAAGACTGATATGGTTTGGATCTGTGTCTCCACCCACATCTGAGGTCGAATTATAATCCTCAATGTTGCAGGAGGGGCCTGGTGTGAGGCAATTGGATCATGGGGGCAGATTCTCTGTTGCTGTTCTCGTGATAGTGAGTTCTCATGACAACTGGTTGTATACAAGTGTGCAGCATTTGTCCCTTTGCTCTCTTGCTCCTGCCCCACCCTGTGAAGATGTGTCTGCTTCCCCTATGCCTCCCACCCTGACTGTAAGTTTCCTGAGTCCTCCATAGCCATGCTTCCTGGACAGCCTGTGGAATTGTGAGCCAATTACACCTCTCTTTTTCACACATTGCCCAGTCTCAGGTAGTTCCTTATAGCAATGTGAGAACAGACTATTACAATGACTCAGGTATGAATTATATGTTTTGTAATAGACACTCAGAGACTATGAGAAATTGTGTGCATGTAGTACAGAGATCTGCAAAAGGCCACCTTAGAGCCTAGCTGTTTCTTTTTGTAAATAACATTTTATTGGAACACAGCCACACCCATTTGTATACTCAGGGGAGGGACTAGGATGAAAAACGTAAAGCCCCAAGGCACAAAATTTAAGGAAGCATTCACTTTCAGTAGCCTGCATTGAAATGACCCTGAAAATGAGTGCCTCTTTAAGTTTTGTTCCCCAGGCGCTCACATCACAATGTCACCCAGGACCAGCCACCTCTGTGGCTACTTTCACTCTACAGCCTTAGAGTTTAGTAATTGTCACAGAGACTGTATGGCCTGCAAACCCTAAAATATTTACTCCATGACAATTTATGTAAATTTTTTGCCCATTGTGATTTAGAGTCTAAAAGAGTTATAAATTTGAGAGCTCTGAACAAAAGATGGACTATCATTAGTGATACCTTCATTTGGAGTTTCTCAGAATGTAGGGTGATACCCAGTGGAAGAAAACTGGCATGAAGATTAAACCAGTACACAAACTTAGTAGAGCAATTCTGAATAGAGTGCAATGATTGGAACTCTAATCTGCCCCCTATACAGTCTCCTCTTTCTTTTCCTGCAGGCTCAGGAGTCAGACCACCTGGGTTCCAATCTTGGCATTGCCACTTGAAAAGAATGTGACCTGAAGTAAGCTGTTCCCTTCCTGAGATTCATTTTCTCCATTTATAAAAAGGGTCAGGGAGTGAAAATAATAGTGTCTGCCTCGAAGAATTTAGAATTGGAGTAAACAAGACAATTCATGGAAATAATTTAAAACAGTGTTTGGCACATGGTAAGACAGTAAGTTCTCAATGAGTATTAGCAGTTAGTATTATTATGTGAGGCTGTGAGAGGTAGGTGGCTATCAGAAAAAAAAAAAAATTGAAGCAACAGTTTTACTAAATTTTGTAATACATCAGGGAAATATATTGTTATATTATAACTGCCCTTCGTGTAATTTGTGATAGAAAGAAAAAAGTAACCATGCTTTGTTTACCATAGATAGTTGTGCCTCTTTGGCACCATAAGGACTCAGGAATGAGGATTCCAAAAGTACTTTGGGTGATTTCAGGGAGAAAGTTAAGGCCCAACAGCATTCAGATTGGGGCAACATGCCAATTAAGCCTGAGCCAATTAATTTCATATGGTCTCATTCCTAACAAAGGTTGTGAGGATCTGTGGAATTCTGGTTGAAAACATTTTTACATAATTTCTAGAGTATGATAGTGAAAGGAATTGAGAGATTCATGGAAATAATACTATAAGAATTTAGATAAGGGAAAGATTATTTCATCTGGGCATTAGGACATCAGGAAAGAAAGAATGACCAGATTATATAATCAGTGTTTAAAAGGATACATAATTCATACACCAAACTGACCTGAACATTTAAAGGAGGCAAGAGAAAGCTTGAAAATCTCATAAGGAACACAATTTAGGACACCAAACTGTCCTACAGGAATACAATATTTTACATGGAGTAATTAATTTTTAACATTTTATTCCTTTAGACCACAGGAAAAGGCAAATGAATCCATAAATGTCCTCATGTCATATCCTGCATAGTTCTGTTTGCCCTGATTGACATTAAAATATCATCTGCTCAACGGATTTTGTCTTTATCCTGACTGCTTTATACTGGTCCTGTTAATCTCTTAAACCTATTTCATTACTCATATCACTAAAGGGTCAAGCATATGTGCTACTCCTAGAGTCTAATTACATTTGAATTCTTTTTTGGGATTTTTCCATTCCTCTTTTGTTACGATGTACTGATGTTTGAGGCAATTTAGAAAGATATTTATAGTTTATAATGTAAAAGCAGCTCACAATGCAGCCTATGGATTCTTTGAGTGGATACAACATGTATTACACGAATAAAATTACTTAAAATGTTATTTTGTTGTATTCATTAACTTCTCAGTTTTATGCTGAAAAATATTTGATTACATAATTCTACGCACTCCCATTTGAAGGAAGGTGCTCAAGTCAACTGAAAATACCTCCAATTTGGAATTAGCAAGATCTTCCAATGATCACAAAAAGTATTTTGATAAAAAAAATAATGGTAATATCTTACATAAATTTGAGGGCTTACAATGTACTACACATTGTTCAAAATAATTTGTACGTATTAATTGAGGTAGTCAACAAAACAACTCTTGTGATTTGTGCTATGTTGTCATCCCTAAACTTGCGGTGACTGAAACATAGCTCAAGAAACTTTCACAATGGCATGAAGCCAATAAATTGCAGAGTTGGCATTAGATAAACTGTGTTATAGCCCAGGATCCATGGGTTTATTCATTGCTAGTCACACAATAATATATATTTAAAATGCTATAAAATATTGCTTTGGCCTGCATTTGAAGAGCTGGACACTGATTTCCTAGAACGATTTTCATATTTAGTTTGGAGCAATTAGTTAAAAAAAAAAAAGAAGAATCTGTTTGGGCCACATATGCCAGAGGCTAAAGGAATTGCTGTCCTCTGTTCTGTTCCTGTCCACCTCAGCACTTTTGGTCTCTGGGGCACGCTGTTGGCCTTAATCATAAATTGAAAATGAGAGGCAGAATAATTAAAGAGCAAACTATAATTATGACCAAGATCTAAAGGGAGAAAAACTAACATTGAGTATTGGACTTCAATTTCCTCTTAGTGCATTTAGGATTAGCTATAAACAGCCTTGTTAAACTCAATTAAATAGTTCATCAGAAGGATTTTTCTTATTAGCACAGGCTGAGTGACGTGACTTTTAGAACCATGTTGCTGATTATTCGTGAGCATTTTTCAACATTGACTTTGTGTTCTAAGATTTTATTGTTATTGTTATTATTATTATTTTATTTATTACAGTGCTGTTTAAGAGTCTTTCTTGAAAGATACTGTTTGGCATGCAAAAGCTTTGATTCTCTTCTTAGAAATGTCCTCTGCTCCAATGATAAGTGGACATAATTTAAAAACATTTTAAAACATGGGAAAGAGGAGCTTTCCAAATATCATCATATAGTTTGGTTGGAAATGTAACAAAATACAGAAATGCTCAACAGAAATATAATTCACAGCCAGATGGTGATGATTTGTCAGAATATCTATTGCTTTGTATTCATCACAACACTGGCACCTTTTGTATGTTCAATGAATATTTGAGAGTAATATAGTGCCAAATCTGTATAGTATCTGTTTTTCTTTCTTTTTTTTTTTCACCCCCAGTAATAAAATTATTTCCACTGAATTTTTTTCCCACTTATTTTAGTTGTTATGAAATTGGAAGTAGCTATTTTTCAACATCTGTTGAAACAGATTGAGAGGCATTTTGGCAAATGTGTTATCACATGTTACTATGAAATAGTATTTCAAATCATTTTGAATGGAAATTAAATTTGTAATTTCCAGACTGATGTATGCTACATCTGTAGACTCTACAGATCTAGTCTAGAATCTGCATCCTAGACTAGATTTTTGGTGAAAATTTATGTTAAATATTTTTCTGATACTGGTAATATTTTTTATTTTATTTTTATTTGTACAATTAATAGATAATACTATATATCAGCTATTGTTTCAAGTTTTTAAAAATATTTCTCAATCATTATGTTTCCAGTGGAATAAAATAAAATAAGTCTTTCATATATATAGTGTACTTACACTGGATTTTATTACATAGAGGCATTCATTAGATACTTGAAATTCATATAGGAAGTTAAAGTGATGTTTTCATACCCCGAACAGAAATAAATGAGGAGATTGCAATGACCACTGTGACAAATTTTAGACTTCCTTCCAGTTTCACACATTCTAACTTAATAAGGTCAAATTGCTCTATTTTTTTTTTTTTTGTATTATTGGTAATTCCAATTATCCATCTTCATTTTTGAAGACTTACTAAATTTTAATTTAATGAGTATATAAGCCACCATGTACTAAAACTGTGTGTCAATTACAAAGCCAAAGATAATGCTTAAAAAAAAAGCACTGGTAAACAATGTATTCTTGTTAACTAAATATTTAGAGTAATTCTATTTGTTTCTTCAATAATATAGAGATTTGAGCATTCTAATTAATTCCATTACTTTAGAAAACCCAATAATATGAAACATAAAAAGTTTCTAACTTGACTGAGTCATCTTAAATGGCCTTTTTGGGGAAAGGGGGAGCACTGTTAGACCCTGATTTTGTTAATTTACAATTTTCTGCTTTATTTGTGCATGATAGATTTTTCTCTATGCTAAAATGCTCAACCTACCAAATACCCTCTACTTTTATTTGAAGTGTATAATTTTATTATTATCCAAGCAAATGGAATTTAGTCTAAAGGTTGGATGTTTTTAACTGATTATTTTACTGCAGAAAATAGGGCCTTACCTAAACTTCAGCTCACTGAGGACATATTTGTGATTAAAAACAACTGTAATTAGAAATTCAAGTACAAAGCAAACGGAATAATCAGAAAACTATTTTGGTCTTTCTTTCTAGCTTTTCTTATGTATCTAAATACTGTGTTTCATAGTATATTTTTGAGTTTTTAAATATACTTGAATTAAATAGTTACAACTTTCTCAGAAAATACCCATTTAGAGCAATAACTTTGTCTTATGACATATAATACTAGACAAATTACTGTATTTTACTTATTAGCTCTGTATTGATTATCTTTCAAAAATAATGAATTATTACTAAAAATAATTGAGTTATTACTAAAAGTTGAATGTTATTTGCATATTTCTGCAGTTGGAGTTAGTGGCTAAAACTAACTTGAATATTTGCAATAAATTAGTTATAAAGAATAGTGTGGGAGTTTTTAAAAGAAAAAAATTTCTCAGTCTTATTTTAATTTTCTTGATTTTTTCCTTAAAATTTAAATTAAAGTTTATATTTTCTATCCCTTGTTCTAGGCCAGAAGTGATTAATTTCCAAAGCCATAAATTAGTGCCACTCATAACTTTCCAATTAGGAAACTGGGGGAAGTACATGTTTCCATTTTTTTCTGTGGGTCACAAAAATTCTAATGTGGGTGAATTTCAAAATTCTAAACTTTGTAGCTATACTTTAGTATGGTATAGTTGTTAATAAAGTTTTAGTAGAAAATAAATTATGTTTCTAAAAATCATATTATTTTTATATTCTCATCAACAAGAGGCCTATGTTGATTGTTAAAAAAAAGAAATAAGAATAGCAGTATCTTAGCAAACAGGCTCAATCACATTTTTACCTGTTTTAAAGCCAAATAATTGACTTTAAAAATGTTTGTTTTCCCACTTGCAATAAACAGAAACTTGCCTCACTAATAAGTGCTTTCCTGTTTGTTTTAGTAGAGACTTGAGTACTTTGGAAAATTCAATATAATAAAGTTGAGAATCTATTAATAATGGCAGTGGCAGCCCATCTAAAGTGGCCCCTGTGAAGATGCCAACTGCAGCAGGGGAGGTGTGGCCAGGGTTGCCTGCTCCACAGGGCCAATGAGAGCCAGGAACAGGCGGGAGCCCTGCCCCCTACCAAGTTGGCTGGGTGAGAGCCTGGTGCTCCTGGGCACAGCTGCAGCCATTCAGCTGTGGCTCTGGACCTAGGCATCACTCCACTGTAGGGGGCCCGAGAAACCACTGCTCCCACAAGCTAAGAAGTGCCTGTTCCTTATTCCTGGCCTCTGTGCACTCCTGGAGCCTGCTGTAGTGTGGAGCAAAGTTGAGACTGAGACCGGACACTGTCACGACCTGGTCGGGTATGTGTGCATTCAGGGCGATGCTGACACACCAACTCCTTGCCACTTCAGCCCCCTCCAGATTTTGGGTGCTGTATTAGTCCATTTTCATGCTACTAGGTAGAAATACCCCAAACTGAGTAATTTATAAAGAAAAAAGGTTTAATTGAGTCACAGTTCCACATGGCTGCGGGAGCCTCAGGAAACTTGCAATCATGTTGGAAGACACCTCTTCACAGGGTGGCAGGAGAGAGAATGAGATCCAAGCAAATGGAGAAAAGCCCTTATGAAAGCATCATCCTCATAATTCAATTACTTCCCACAGGTACCTCCCATGACAAGTGTGGGTTATGGGAACTACAATTCAAGATGAGATTTGTCTAAGGATACAGCCAAACCACACCAGGTGCTCACGAGCATGAGAGGGAGGCAGGGGATGCTGACAGCAGCTCACAGTGGGCCTGCAGGCACCCCTCTGCATGAACAGCCTGGGTGCCGTGGACAGCATGTTGATGGTGGGAAGCAGACAGGCTCCTGGGTGAAAAGGGGCAAGTCCCTGGTGAAACTCCTCCTTCCAACCAGGGCCAGCCTGAAGCCTGGGAGCTGGGCTGCCATGCCAGTTCAGAGTGGAGTCTGTGGCCCGGAGAACCTATGGTGATTTTTCTGGGCCTGTTCATTGCCCACCATTGGACCAATTAGCACACATGTCCTCTCTTCTGAGCCCATAGAAACCCTTGACTCAGCCAGACTCACACAGACATCAGGACTACCAGCTGCAGGAAGGAGCTAGCCATCTCAGGTTTCCTTGAATCATCAGGATGACCTGCCTGTGGAAAGGAACTACCCGCCACAGGTCTCCTTTCTGCTGAGAACTGGACACTTGTGGTATGACCTGCCTGCAGAAAGGAGCTACCCATTTTGGGTCTCCTGAGAGATGTTCTGTCACTCAATGAAGCTCCCCTCCATCTTGGTAACCCTCCAGTTGTCCATGTACCTCACTCTTCCCAAATGTCAGACAAGAACTCAGGACCTGCTGAATGGCGAGACAGAGTGCTGTGACACAAACAGGGCTAAAAATGCTCCTTGCTTGCCACTTTGCAGGTGACAACGAGAGAAGACCTGCATCCCTTTAGAGAGCCCAGACCTAGGGGCTCCCAAAGCCTGTGTTATGACATCCCTTTGGCTCTGCAGTTCCTGGTATCTCCAAGCTTCTGGGTGTCACCACGTTTCCCATTGCCATAGTGGAAGTCACTTATGGTATGCCTGGTCCATCTGAAGCCTGGCACAGAGCTGGCGCCTGTGCTGGCACCTGGAGCTGCCTACCCTGCTGCAGCTGACATGCCTGGCTGTGCATAGTGGCTAGACCCTTAACTCACTCACCCATCCTCAACGCTCCATGCCTGGCTTGCCCTTGGCAGGCATAGATCCAACCTAGTAGCACAAGCCAAGTGCAGTCTGACAGGCTGAGTGGGTGGAACAAGCCAGAGGCCCAAGCAAAACTCGGGCAAATGTGCTACCAGCCACAGAGGTTTCTGGCTGAAAAAACAACAACCTGAAATACCATGACATTAATATAAAAACATATTTATTTGAGGTTGAATTATTGTTAGATAAAAACCTGTTGCGAAAACAGACTGAAACTATTTCAGAAATATGATTATCCATTTTCTCGGTGCTAGTTTTTGTTTGAGTAGTTTCATCAGTTTCTTGTCAATGTCCCAAAGGAGACTGAAATTCCATAAATAAAATGACAGGTATATGTTTCTCTTTGTAAATTTTTATACCAAAAAATATTTGGCTGAAAGTTTACTCTCTAACTGGGTTAGTGGTCCTGATAGAATTTAGATGAGAATATCTACAATTATGTCTCAAAATGGAGAATTGAACCTGATAGGAGAGAGAGCAACAATATAATTTCAGATGTTACCATTCAGAAATTCTTTCTCTAGGAGTCTTATTTGATTCATGAACAGAAAATGGAGAGGAAGTCAGCTTTTGTGGCAAATGCTACCTTCAGCTTTTAGAGAGAATTTCTATTTTGTAAA